>NC_041388.1:550837184-550842838 GCF_002162155.2 Triticum dicoccoides | reverse complement strand
GCCCTCCACCCTCGTGGGCCCCCTGTTGCTCCACCAACGTACTCCTTCCTCCTATATATACCTACGTACCCCCAAACGATCAGATACAGAGCCAAAACCCTAATTCCACCGCCGTAACTTTCTGTATCCACGAGATCCCATCTTGGGGCCTGTTTCGGAGCTTCGTCGGAGGGGGCATCGGTCACGGAGGGCTTCTACATCAAGACCATAGCCCTTCCGATGAAGTGTGAGTAGTTTACCTCAGACCTTCGGGTCCATAGTTATTAGCTAGATGGCTTCTTTTCTATTTTTGGATCTCAATACAAAGTTCTCCCCCTCTCTTGTGGAGATCTATTCGATGTAATCTTCTTTTGCGGTGTGTTTGTTGAGACCGATGAATTGTGGGTTTATGATCAAGTTTATCTATGAACAATATTTGAATCTTCTCTGAATTCTTTTATGTATGATTGGTTATCTTTGCAAGTCTCTTCGAATTATCGGTTTGGTTTGGCCTACTAGATTGATCTTTCTTGCAATGGGAGAAGTGCTTAGCTTTGGGTTCAATCTTGCGGTGTCCTTCCCAAGTGACAGTAGGGGTAGCAAGGCACGTATTGTATTGTTGCCATCGAGGATAACAAGATGGGGTTTTCATCATATTGCATGAGTTTATCCCTCTACATCATGTCATCTTGCTTAAAGTGTTGCTCTGTTCTCTTGAACTTAATACTCTAGATGCATGCTGGATAGCGGTCGATGTGTGGAGTAATAGTAGTAGATGCAGGCAGGAGTCAGTCTACTTGTCTTGGACGTGATGCCTATATAGATGATCATACCTAGATATTCTCATAACTATGCTCAATTTTGTCAATTGCTCAACAGTAATTTGTTCACCCACCGTAAAATACTTATGCTCTTGAGAGAAGCCACTAGTGAAACCTATGGCCCCCGGGTCTATCTTCTATCATATTAATCTTCCAACACTTAGTTATTTTCATTGCCCTTTTATTTTACTTTGCATCTTTATCATAAAAATACCAAAAATATTATCTTATCATATCTATCAGATCTCACTCTCGTAAGTGACCGTGTAGGGATTGACAACCCCTTATCGCGTTGGTTGCGAGGATTTATTTGTTTTGTGTAGGTGCGAGGGACTCGCGTGTAGCCTCCTACTGGATTGATACCTTGGTTCTCAAAAACTGAGGGAAATACTTACGCTACTCTGCTGCATCATCCTTTCCTCTTCAAGGGAAAACCAACGCAAGTGCTCAAGAGGTAGCATATTCCGAATATAGTCATACGTGCTTATGGAAAAGAACTTGCATGACATCTTTTGTCCTACCCTCCTATGGCAGCGGGGTCCTATTGGAAACTAAGGGATATTAAGGCCTCCTTTTAATAGACTACCGGACCAAAGCATTAACACATAGTGAATACATGAACTCCTCAAACTACGGTCATGACCGGTAAGTATCCCAATTATTATCACTTCAGGGTTAACGGATCATAACACATAATAGGTGACTATAGACTTGCAAGATAGGATCAAGAACTCTCATATATTGATGAAAACATAATAGGTTTAGATCTGAAATCATGGCACTCGGGCCCTAGTGACAAGCATTAAGCATAGAAAAGTCATAGCAACATCAATCTCAGAACATAGTGGATACTAGGGATCAAACCCTAACAAAACTAACTCGATTACATGATAAATCTCATCCAACCCATCACCGTCCAGCAAGCCTACGATGGAATTATTCATGCACAGCGGTGAGCATCATGAAATTGGTGATGAAGGAAGATTGATGATGACGATGGCGACGGATTCCCCTCTCCGGAGCCCCGAACAGACTCCAGATCAGCCCTCCCGAGAGAGTTTAGGGCTTGGCGGCGGCTCCGTATCGTAAAACACAATGAATCCTTCTTTCTGATTTTTTTCTCCCCGAAAGTGAATATATGGAGTCAAGGTTGAGGTCGGTGGAGCGTCAGGGGGTCCATGAGGTAGGGGGCGCGCCCAGGGGGGTAGGGCGCGCCCCCACCCTCGTGGACAGGGTGTGGGCCCCCTGACGTGGATCTTTCTTCCAGTATTTTGTATATATTCCAAAAATAATCTCCGTTGATTTTCAGGTCATTCCGTGAACTTATATTTCTGCACAAAAATAACACCATGGCAATTCTAGTGAAGACAGTGTCAGTCCGGGTTAGTTCCATTCAAATCATGCAAGTTAGAGTCCAAAATAAGGGCAAAAGTGTTTGGAAAAATAGATACGTCGGAGACGTATCAAATCTCTACAATGCAGTTAATCGCACGTATTTTGGTTGCTCAAATTGAAGAGCTCTATGAAAGTCCTATGAATTCCAGGAGGATATGCAATTAACCTATGATATTCGTCCTGAAGATGATGTTGAAGATAATATCGACATTTGGGTGAATGTGGATATGCCTCCAGTACTACCTGTATGTGAGTTTGTCAAATAAATTTGTTACGTAATTTATATTGTTTATTTAAAAATAGTTGACAGCTTATTTCCATTCTTCAGAAATGTACGAAGGGTAGTAGACAAAACCTACTACACTGATGGCTCTGAACTAACTTGCGAGGAGAAAAATCATCTTATCTCATTTATTACCGATGTTAAGACTTTCAATAACAATTATGAAACTCCTCCACATTATGGTCAATACGTGCCACTAGTCCACATGTTGAACTACGGTAACATCCATGGAAATAGCATGGTAAGATTTTTTACTATTATGACACAATTGCATCTTTTGCATACATTCTTCTAAAGCTAAACTACATTGCTAACTACGTTATTATTATGTTCTTCAACAAAAACTCCCGAAGGATTGTGTGCCTCATCTGATGCATATGAAAGGTGACATGGATATTATTAGCTTACAGCCAAGTCTGCCTATGGCTCACCGTAGTACATACACAATTTCTCGAAGATATGAAGACCTCACAATCAAAGGATGAAGAAAAGTTATGAATGATCGTAGGGAGCTACTTGGAGGCAACATGGTGCGAAACCCACAAACTGGAGACAGTTAGATATCCATTCTCCATAATGGAGAGTCAGAGGCTATCTTGTTTTATGCTATTTTACCTTAGACAAAGTAGCAGGTCCTAGCTAGTACCCATCATGTTCTAAGAACAATTAACTAGCTAGTGTTGGTTATGACTATTAGGAGGAGGAGTTGTTATTATTATGATGATGAGTTATGTGCTTGAATGTGTTAGAACTTAGAATGATGAGTTGTTATATGACTCATAGAGGATGATGAGTATCGAGGATTTGTTATTATGATGATGAGTTCTTATATGACTATGATGATGATGACGACGATGAGTTGTTATTATGATGATGATGAATTATTATGATGACGATGAGCTATTGTATCAAAATTTGTATAACGGGTGTATAAATACATTATAAAACAAAAAAACATAAAATATTAGCGCGGTTTCAAGGTTTACCAGCAGCGCGCCTTTAACAGTAGCGCTTGTTGCACGGGCGCTACTGCTATGTTAAGTTACCAGTAGTGCTAGATAGAAAGCACGCTACTACTAAAAAATAGTTGTAGCGTTGTAGCAGTAGCGTGTGTACCAGCGATACTGGTAGCTGATACGTCTCCAACGTATCTATAATTTATGAAGTATTCATGCAATGTTTACAACAATTTTATATGATTTTGGTATCATTTGATTAGAACTAACCCAGACTGACGTTGTTTTCAGCAGAACTACGTACCGTGATGTTGTTTTTTGTGCAGAAAAAAAGTTCTCGGAATGGGCTGAAAATTTACGGTGTTTTTTTATGGACCAAAGGAGACCCCCGAAGCACAAGAGTTGGTCTAGAAGAGTCCCGAGGCAATGACAAGGATAGAGGACGCGCCCCCCTATCTTGCCGCGGCCTCGTGGACCCCATTGACGTGAGACCGACGCCAAAAATTCCTATAAATACCAAAATCCCCAGAAAGAAACCTAGATCGGGAGTTTCGCGGCTCCAAGCCTCTGCAGCCACGAAAAACCAATCGGGAGCCCGTTTCGGCACCCTGCCAGAGGGGAAAACCATCACCGTGGCCATCTTCATCGTCCCGGCGCTCTCCATGATGAGGAGGGAGTAGTTCACCGTCGGAGCTGAGGGTATGTACAAGTAGCTATGTGTTTGATCTCTCTCTCTCTCTCTCTCTCTCTCTCTCTCTCTCTCTCGTTCTCTCGTGTTATTGATTTGGCACGATCTTGATGTACCGTGAGCTTTGTTACTATAGTTGAATCATATGGTGTTTCTCCCCCTCTACCTTCTTGTGATGAATTGAGTTTTACCTTTGAGGTTTCACTATTATCGTATTGAATACTACTATAGATTTGAGAACACTTGATGTATGTCTTGTGTGGGATACCCGTGGTGACAATGGGGTGTTCTATTGATCCACTTGATGTATGTTTTGGCATTCAACTCGCGGATTCCCGAGGTGACATTGGGGTAATCTATGCATAGGGGTTGATGCATGTTTTTTGTCCTTGTTTCTCCGGTAGGAATCTTGGGGCCCTCTTTGAGATTCTTTGTGTTTGATTGAATATTATGAATCTTAAATTGTTTGATGCATATCGTATAATTGACCCACGGATACTTGTGGTGACATTGGAGTATCTAGGTGACGTTAGGGTTGATTGATGTTTATCATATGGTGTTATTTTACTACGAACTCTAGGGTTGTTTGTGGCACTTATAGGAATAGCTCAATGGATTGATCGGAAATAATAAGTTTGAGGTGGTTTTGTACCCTACAAGTAATTTCATCTTATGTTCTCCGCGATAGGAACTTTGGAGTGACTTTTGTCACATGTTGAGGGATTTCCATATGATTTAGTTATGTTATCATTGTTGAGAGAACTTGCACTAGTGAAAGTATGAACCCTAGTCCTTGTTTCCAACCGTTGCAATACTATTTTCGCTACTTGCTATCTTGTTGTTTTTATACTTTCAGATTATAAAAACCTATATCTACCATCCATATTGCACTTGTATCACCATCTCTTCGCCGAACTAGTGCACCTATACAATTTACCATTCTATTAGGTGTGTTGGGGACACAAGAGACTCTTTGTTATTTGGTTGCAGGGTTGTTTGTGAGAGACCATCTTCATCTTACGCCGCCCACAGATTGATAAACCTTAGGTCATCCACTTGAGGGAAATTTGCTATTGTCCTACAAAACTCTGCGCTTGGAAGCCTGACACGAGTCTACAAGAAGAAGGTTTCTTAGTAGACATCAGTAGCTCAAAATCCAGCGCTACTGGTAAGGTTTTCCCTGGTAGTGCACCAGGGAGCAGAGCCACCGCACGCTGAGCTACCAGCCCGTCCCAGCCCAGATGGAGCCTGGAAGGGCCCAGATCTGGGCCGCACGGGCGCCGCTGGCCACCAGCAGTACCACCACGCTACCCTCGACCAACTATCGCGTCGCCACATCAAAGGCACCAGAGGCCTATAGGTACCCCGCCGTCGGCCGAGCAGCACCGCCGCATTCAGGAGGCCCTCGCCTCCCCCCTCCCCCACGCGTGCATAGGGAAAGAACAGCCCACCGCCACCAGGGCCCGACGGACCATGCCGGCGACAGCAGGAGGGGAGAGCGACGGGGAGGGGCCGGAGGAGAGGGGGATCGG
>NC_041388.1:550834819-550836892 GCF_002162155.2 Triticum dicoccoides | reverse complement strand
TTCCAACCCCTCTTTAAATGGTTGTGGAAATCTTGTTGTGAATTGAAACAAAAGATTGTTCCTCTGGATGTTGCCACACAACAGGCTGAATACACGAGCTCTTCTGCAGAGAAAACACTTCTTTATTGCAGATTATGCATGTGTAATGTGTGGCCAACTGGCCATCAAGTCGTTGAAACTAGAGATCACTTGTTCATGCATTGCCCCTTTGCTCAAATTTGCTGGACATATCTCTGTCCCACTTGGTCACACAATTATTCAAGATTACAGAAGATATTAAGCTTAAGCATCTTCTGCATGTACCTTATTACACGAACTAAAATGGCTCTCATTCAGAGGCCTATAGGTACCCCGCCGTCGGCCGAGCAGCACCGCCGCATTCAGGAGGCCCTCGCCTCCCCCCTCCCCCACGCGTGCATAGGGAAAGAACAGCCCACCGCCACCAGGGCCCGACGGACCATGCCGGCGACAGCAGGAGGGGAGAGCGACGGGGAGGGGCCGGAGGAGAGGGGGATCGGGGGGGAGGGGGTTCGCCCGTCGCCCCCCCCCCTCCCCCCTCAAGGGGGAAGGGGGAGCGAGCAAAAAAATCCCCTATGTTCCAACCCCTCTTTAAATGGTTGTGGAAATCTTGTTGTGAATTGAAACAAAAGATTGTTCCTCTGGATGTTGCCACACAACAGGCTGAATACACGAGCTCTTCTGCAGAGAAAACACTTCTTTATTGCAGATTATGCATGTGTAATGTGTGGCCAACTGGCCATCAAGTCGTTGAAACTAGAGATCACTTGTTCATGCATTGCCCCTTTGCTCAAATTTGCTGGACATATCTCTGTCCCACTTGGTCACACAATTATTCAAGATTACAGAAGATATTAAGCTTAAGCATCTTCTGCATGTACCTTATTACACGAAGTTCATCATCCTAGTATCTTCGGTCATCAGGACCACAAGAAACGACTTCATTTTCAAAGGTATTACACACACGAACAAATTTAAGGAAGAACTAAAATGGCTCTCATTCAGAGCCAAAAAGAAAGAGTACAGTTAGTTTGAGGGATGGACCAACTCTTTCAGATAATTGTGTCTGAAAAGAAAGATTGGGCTTAGAGCATCTCCAGTCGCGCCCCTAATAAGGCCCCCAGGCGACTTTTCGGCCGCCGGTGTCAAAAAATCGGCCCAGTCGCGCTCCCAAGGGTCCAATTTTCGCCGGCTCGGGCCGAAATTGGTGTCGGCGGACCCAACCCGAACCCGGAGCGCTGGGGGGCACCGGGCGAATCGTTTTTGGCGCAAAAGAGCCGCGGGCCCTCCTTGCCAGCGACTCGTCTCGCTTCTCGCCGCTTCGTCGTCCTCATCGCCTCGTTTCCCGCAGCGAATCAATGCCAAAAGGCTGCTGCGCGCTGTCGTGCCGGTCAGCCTCCGCCATTGATGCCTCACGGGCGGCACAGTGAAGGCATGACGACGCGCGTCCCCGCGCATGCCACGCGTAGACGAGGCGGCCACGCGTGCTCGCGCCGCCTCCGCCTATATAAGCCGACCCAGGGCCGGTGGCACACACAGAGTCTCCACCGCCGACGCGCCCTCTCTCCCGTTCCTCCCTCTCCCCACGCCGTCCCAGTTCAAAGAAATGGCCGAACGATTCCCAGGCAACGGCGCGGCGGCGAACGGCTTTGGCCGCCGCCACCTTCACGAGGACGAAGCTCGGCTCCTCTTCGAGGCCGAGTACCCAGTCCCGCCTGACATACGGGTGCCCGGGGCGTGGAGAATCAGCGCCTGCGGGGTCCCGGTGCCACCACCGCCCACCGTGGCGGCCCGTCGTGCGGAGATCGCGCGTATCCGCGCCTCTCTGCCACGGGCGGCGAGGGAGGGGCCACGCTACGTCCCCGACAGCCCGCTCTGGGAGCCATACTTCCGCCGCCATCACGCTGAGCAGCTCGAGGCCACCAACGGCGTCATGCCCTACGGCAGGCTCAACTCCGAGGGGCGGCGCCGATGGTGGAGCTTGCCCGGCCGCACGCTGGAGGCCGTCCTCGAGTACATCAAGGGCGGCAACACGCCGAGGCTGGAGTACCCCTC
>NC_041388.1:550813547-550834606 GCF_002162155.2 Triticum dicoccoides | reverse complement strand
AGCTCGTGGACGCCGAGGCGCATGGACCCCGGGGCATCCTCCTCCTCGTCCGGTCGGTCGACCGGCTCTCCCTGCCTCTGCCCCATCAAGCCGGAGCCCCAGGACACGCCCGTCAAGCCGGAGCCCCAGGACACGCCTGTCAGCCGGCGCACCCGCAGCTCCGGTATCCGCATCGCCGACTCCACCCCCGCTTCAGGGCGCCTCGTCCTCGTCGCGCCCAAATCGGAGCCCAGCCTCCCCCGGAGTACGAGGAGATAGCCCGGCGCGGCTTCTCCGACGCGGACGCCCTGCGGTGGGCGCGCGACGACTACCTCCGGACTGAGATGGCCCGGCAGACCCGTGCCCTAGAGGAGATCGCCACCCGCAAGCATGGGCGCGAGGACGAGCACGGCGTCATGATCCTCGACAGCGACGACGACGAGGACGCCGCCGGACCGTCCAACCCGCCGCGCCAATCGGGGGAGGGTTGCAGCAGGGACGGCGGCCACGGCGGAGGCGACAACGACGACGACGACGGCGGCGGCGACTACACGCGGTTCTACAGCCTCCTCGGCATGTAGAACTGCAAGGGCGGCGGCCGGCGAGGAGCGGCGAGGCGAGCGAGACGGCGGGCGGGCCTAGTAGTGTGTTTTTTCTTTTTGTAAAATACTTTAAATATGTATGAGCGGACGTGTTTGTGCCGTGTTTGGTTGAATTTGGTTTGAACTCGCCGTGTTTGTGCCGTTCGAAAAAAATCCCGTGGGCGCCGCGACTGGGTGACAACACGCCTCCAACGCGCGTTTTGCGCCGGTGCGTCCCCAGGGGTGATTTTTAACGCCTCCTGGGGGGCCAACGGCTGGAGATGCTCTTAGTTCAACCAGGATCTCCCCAGACGCTGCCATGGTGTTTCTCTTACTGTTGTTGTCTCATTCTTAGTTTCTTTTTGCTAACTTTTATGTGTAGTCTTTATTTTCTTTTTGCTCTTTTGTAAAACCATTGCATGTACCACTTATTTAAAATTTGATAAAACATACGCAACAGAGCCCTGTTGTTTCCCACAGAAAACAAAATACACTTCCATTTTTGTAATCTGCTCCATCTTAAACAGCTTTTTAGGAAAATTATGTAATTAATTCAGTGATTTTCTAGTTTAGTGTTCAAGTCAGATCAAACAGTAGGTAAGATAAGGTATATTTGTTTATAATGGAACTTGTTTGATCCGAAAATTCGTGTTAATAGTATACATGATAACAGTGGCACTATACAATTCTCAACGAGAAGAAGAAAAAACATATTTTTGGCCACCCTCTCAATAATAAATGAAATAATGTATGTGCCTTGCTCACTGTTTCTTCGACTAATTCACAGTTAGGCCACCTACTCCATGGAGTAGCAGCATTCTATGAACGCTTGAAGGTTATCTTGGAATAGGGGTACGAAGGCATCGACGCTGCCGTCGCCGAAGTTGGACGGCGCGAGGAAAAGCATCCCCTCCGTGGGGAAGTAGGCCGGCATGAAGTAGCTCGGGCTCCCCGTGCCGAAGTCCAGCTCGTAGAACGGGAACGTCAGCCAGCTGTCCACCTCCACGTCCGGACAGTGCGCGTCCTTGCAGACGGCGCTCCGCGCCAGCCCCTCCTTCTCGGCGGCGCCGGAGGTGGCGAAGTCGACGAAAGATTGGAAGTAGGCGCCGTCCACCCTCGCCACCTCGTCGTGGATCACCTGTGCGGCGTGCTTCAGCGGCCGGTTCAGGAGGTCGCCCACCGTGGACCGCGGGAACGCCCAGAGCACCATGTTGCCGAAGTGCTCCGCCGGCTGGCCGAGCCGGTGCCGCCCGTCCACGGACAGCCGGATCTTGGAGGTCTCTTCGGGGCTCAGGTCGCGCGCGCGCGTCATGGTGCGCCACAGGTGGGCGAGGATGGTTTCGAACCGGCTGAACGGCCGGCCGCGCCCCTCTGACGCCTTGGCGCGCAGACCGGCGATGAAGTGCTTGGTGAAGTGCGCCTTGTGGATGACGATGTTGTCGGCGGCATCGCCGTGGTGACCGACCACGTCGGTGGGCGACGGCATGTAGTACTCCCTGTTGCGGTGGTCGTGCTCCACGCGAGGCGACGAGCGTGGCTTGAATAGCTCCGCGTGGTGGTGCACTGGCGGGAGACCCATGGGGAGCCCCCTGGTGGCGCGGCCCCAGGCCACGAGAAAGTTGCTGGTGGCGTGGCCGTCGGCGACGACGTGGTTGGACGTGAACCCTACAGCGAGCGAGCCGCACCGGAACCTTGTCAGCTGCAGCAGCACCACCTCCTGGTGCTCCGCCTCCAGGTCAGGATGCAGCTTCAGAAGCTCCGGCGTGGGCTTCGAGGGCGCAATGTCGACGAGGTCGGCGTCCACGGTCGCCTCAACCAGGCGCGCCCCACGGTCGTTGAGGATGACGGACGGCGTGCCGTCGGGGGACTCGCCGAGCTGCCCGGCGAAGGCGCGGTACTGGGCGAGGACCATGGCAAGGCCCTTCTCGATGGAGGCGGTGGTGGGCGCGGGCGGCGCGAAGGCGTAGATGATGGCCATCTGCATCTCGAACGTCACCTTGTCGAAGATGGACAGTGGAATGTACTCGGTGGCCCGCGTCGGCGCTTCGCCGGCAGTGTAGGCAGGCTTGACGAGCTTGGAGCTCAACACCTTGACCTCCATTGCTGTGTATCGGGGCAGCAGTTTCTCTGTCGCTAATCAAGTTTGATCGGCCGGCGAGAATGATCAAAAGTTTGCAACAGAGAGCTTGTAGGAGTACGTGGAGGCTTTGCTTATTGCTTGCCGTCTTGTACTCTTGTGTTGTGTTGTATGATTTGGTGGTCGTCCTGATGCTGGTTGTAAGATTATAGGAAGTCTGGAACACGCTCGCGGGAAACGGTAGCCGGTAGGTGAAATCAAACCCCCGTAAATGTAGTTGAGACTTGACCTGGCCCGCCTGTACTGTAATCCATGCTTGTGTTTTGACTATTGAACGGGCTGTTACCCAGAACGTGCAAATGTCACATGTTCCTACTGTTTCCCTCATGGCGTGTTGTGGTGGAACTTAAGTGTGTTAGGATGTACCGTGGCGTTGTACTTACGCTTACTTGTATTATTTCTCGACAACGTACTCACGTGTGTTTGTCCGGTTATCCTGAATCCGCTTTGCATGAAGGCCTCCTCACTACCTTGTATTATTAAAGGTATACTTTATTTATAAAGCAGTGTGAAAGGCTGTTCCAAGAGTTTGCCTTCAATAAAAACATGTTGAAGAGTGGACAATGAGTTCCACAATTATGTCACTCAATTAACGCACAAAAATGAATAAAATCAAACTTCCTTGCCACATATGTCTTGGTTTCAGTTTTTCTTCCTTTTGAAATTAAAAGTTAAATAGAATAGTTATTTGAGTTAGTAGTTTTGCTAATTAAGAATGAATTGGTGAGGAGTGCTTTTGTAATTACTGACATTGGTGTTGATCACTAGAGTTTTGGCATTACTAGAGGCGGCGAACCCCGGTTTGCCGAAACAGATGGAAGATTTTATATTATGAAACGAAGCGAGTAGTAAAGAGATGTCTGTATACACATTAGATATTCGTGACTTTGCTAGAGGCGGCGAACGATTATCCGCCAAAAGTATTGGAAAATAGTATATATTCGATGGTGGTCGTAAAGGCATGCCCGCATACACATGACGGTGTACGTATTAATCTGTGGGTTTTGACATCATCTCCCCATCAGTCAGTGCGTCTAAATCATCAAAACGCAGCCGAGACGAACCTGCCCGTGACCGTGAGGATATATATATATCAGTTGGTGGAGAGTTTGGGAGCAAGTTGACATTGTGCTAACCGTGAGCAACTTGTGTTGGTCTAATTTGTCTGCCCCCTTTTGCGTTCTCTTTTGCATTGATCCATGTTTGTATTTAACTTGATAATGACGTATTGGTTCATGCATGCGTGCTGTCTGTTTAAGCACAAGTATACTAGCAAGGTGCAAGGAGAGTGTAGCCATGCGTGAATACTTGTGAATGAAAATCTAAATAACATGTCAAGAAATTACAACAGAGAAACTGTGAATAAAGTACGTACAAAACTTCTTCCGCATCCAAATATAATTACTGCACCCTTCAATAGACAGACAACGGCAGAATTCGCAACAATCAACAAAACCATCTCGCTCAATCCATGTTCAGTTTATAATGGACACATAACAATGGATACTCATCTAAACCATCTCGCTCAATCCGTGTTCAGTTTATAATGGACACATAACAATGGATACTCATCTAAACCATCTCGCTCAATCCGTGTTCAGTTTATAATGGACACATAACAATGGATACTCATCTAAACCATCTCGCACCATTGCATCTCAGAAAGGGTAAAAACACAACTGAAACAATCAAGTACTCGCAAGTAGCAACATACTACGTATTTCAGTAAAGGTAGAACAAGCAGGCCGTTAGATTACATTAACACCACTCCGCACTAGTGCATATAATAAACCAAAGGTACCTACCATACAGTTCAACGACGACATAGTCTAACAAATGCGAACGATGCGTAAAAGAGAACAAAAGCCAGACAAAACTTAAAATCCAGACAGTTCTATCTCCTCTTTGACCCCCAGTCCAGGAAATAACAGTTCCTGCATCACAAGGAGAAAATGAAGACTTGAGCTTCAACATACAATAAACATGTGTATGTAGCTCGAGCAATCTTCGCAAGCCATCTACAGTGCTTGCATCACCGATCTCCACTTTATGATGATAGCGGGGTTTTTTAGTTACTGACAAAATTACTAAATCCAATTCGATAGTGCAGTACGATACGTCAGCTACTCTCAGCTCTCTACAGCACAACCCTATCCACATACAAAAACAGTACTTCTATTCATGAACATAGCAATCATGTGAAGCACAATTATCACACCTGATCCAGTGATCGCAAGCAGCAACATCCACATTGACTGGCTTAGCGCCTGCTGGTCTTTCCAATGCCTCGTTTTCTAGAGAAGAGATGCTTCGGTTTCAAGGTGGGGATGACGCGGTCCGCCTCTCCACGGCGACCTCCTTGTTCCTGTTCTTGACAGAGTCCCTCGACTTCTTGATGGCCTTCTTCTTTTGAGCAGTGTCCCTGAGCCCATCACCTGGTACGACCTCTTCAATTGGTCGTGATTTGGACCTAGACCTCGACATTGTACGCAGTTTCTTGTCGGAATGCTGGCCATCAACGTCCATGGCGTCATCACCATCAGCTCTGCTCAGTGACCTCTCACGCTTACGGCCTCTTGACTGGTTGCGAAGTCGGTTCACAGCCGCAGTAGGATCAACACCCATGGATGTGAGTTGCCTGCCCAATCTCTTGGTTGTGAATTTCCTGTCTTTGTCATGCTTCCTTGGAACAATAGGACGGCTCTCTGCAGTACTCTTCTTCATCATATGCTCTTGGATGAGCATTGCCTTATTCTTCCTTATCTTACCCAATATCTCACGTTGCTCTTCAGTTAATTCGTCATGTCCATCAATCATGAAAGCATCCTGAGCAGCTTCTTCTTCAAGACGAAGGCCCTCCTCCCTTTCCAGTTCTTCACATCCAATATTCCAGGGGGAATATCTTCCTTCCATTCATCATTGGCCAATAAGTAATGCATCTTGAGACTGGCGGAATAGACACCAGCACCTCCATTCTCATTCTCAAGGTCCCTCTCAAGTTTCTTCAAGAACAGCCTGAGGAATGCAAGTAGGCCTATCTCTGTTGTCACGAGGCTTGGGCATAGCAACATGAAACCTATTTAAGCAGTCATTGATCTTCTTTGACTTCATCTTGATCTCCACTCTCTGCTCAAGAAGCCTCTCACATGCAGCATTTTTAACAGCCATCACACCCTCATCCGTTAAAGCACTCATACTCAGGAAGGATTTGATTGGAGAAACAAGGATGGAAATTACAGGGGGGAGGGGCCTGGGACTAATAGTAGTGGTTCTGGAGGAGAAGGGATTTCGATGGGTAGTGGGAGAGATCTGAATGGCAAGGGAGGATCATTTGGCTCAGGCAGAGGGGAGGACAGCAAGAAAGAACCCAAACTGGAAATAGGGATGTGGGACCTGGCAGTAACTTTGCGGTTACCAATCCAAATATACAACAAATGGGTGTGCAAGGGGGACAGATGCAGATGGAAGGTGGATTTCCCATGGTGAACAACACCAATTTCCCCCAGCTGGTGCCTGTTGGGATGGGGCTGGGGCGGTTTGGTTTCTTGCCACAGGAGCAAATGGCACAATAGTACCAATATTTGTTGTCTAACATGCCTCACTACAAGAAATATGTCAACTTATGACCTTCTGTCAGTGACCCTTGAAGAATTGGTCATAAATTTATGACCATTTTAGACCAATTGGTCAAAAGCTGTTCAGGGGGCTTCAAACCCTAAACCATTGCGACCATTTTGGTCAGAAAGGTCGTAATTTCCTTACATGAAATGGTCACAAAGCAAACAGTGCTAGTCCGCTGCCTTATTTCTAGTTGTTAATGACCAATATAGATGGTCATAACCTTGTAGATTGTGGTGGGTTGTGATGACTAGGCGCCATCTCATCAGTTTTGCCTATGTGTCATGTCCATGTGGCAGTTTTTGCCTTAGGTTGTGAAGCAACCTATATTTCTATCATTCCCAAAATTCCCAAAAAAATCTCATAAATTCTTTGGGTCATATCTTCATCAAATATGTAAAAATCCTTCCTTGCCTAGTTCAAAACTAATTCAACAATATTCATTTTCCTATTATGTTCACAACAACACTTTATGAAGGAAGTGCTATTTATATATTCTTGATTGCCCTACGATTTTTTGGGCACTCTTTCCTATCCAAATCATTATCGCATGACAAAATTCAGCTCCATTTTCCTAGCAAATCTTCCTCGGCAAATTTCCAAAGTTTTTGTCCACCTAGAAGCATTGTGAAGGAAGTACCTTTTTTATATCTCTAAATGACATGAAATTTATACAGTTTCTTCATATGCCCAAATTATCACCCTCCTCCAAATTGCAGCTCAGTCAAATCATCTATGTGAGCCCAGGTTCAATTTATATTTTATGGCCAAATTGGCACGTTGCAAAGCAAGTGTTATATAGACCCCTCCTATTACCCTCAAACTTTTCGGGCACTCTTCCATACCCAAATCATTGCCACATGATAATATTCAGCTCAATTTTCCTAGTAAATGTTTCTCGGGAAATTTCCAAAGTTTCTACCTCGAGAGAAGCTTTGTGAAGTAAGTACTAGCTAGGCTTACGCAAATGATCTGAAAATTGACCAGGGCATGACCATACCTAAGTAACTTACCTACACCAATTTTGAGCTCATTTCATTCATCCAATCTCTCTCACTAGTTTTCCCAAGTTTCTGTCCATAGAAGAGCATTGTGAAGGAAGTACTACTTTGGCATGTCCAAATGGTATCAATTTTCTACAATGCTTTCCTATGCTCAAATAACCATCCTCCACAAAATTTCAGCTCAATGCATTCATTATTTCGAGCCCAGCTTCAACATTCATATTTTTGTCCAGCGTGGTACTTTGCAAAGCAAGTACCACCTAGGATCCTCCTTTTGAGCTAAAAATTTGTGAAGACATTCTCCTTAGTAGATGATCATCCTCAGCCAAAACTCACGCCCATTGGCCATGTGCATTTCCCGTACCGCTAATCAAATACTTGGCAGCTAATTCATGTTTGAGCATCGATCTGTCTTCTCGTGAGAATCTTATGCTGTAATTTTCTTCCTAGCACCAACCTGGAGAGTGCCCAACCCACTAGACATGCCTAAGCCGCCAAGAACACATCGCAACATTACAGTCACGCGGTGACCACGCGACGGGCATGCGAGTTTACGCGCTCTAGAGTTGAGGCCCTCGGCCACCACCCAAACCTCGACGTATCGCCACCAAACCATGTATTTATGATTAAATAGGTCCTTATGTAACTAGAAATGATTTTTGGAAAAAATAAATAGCAAACTATGAGGCAGCTGCAGTTCAAATTTGACCCGCTTCCAACTGAATCGGTGGAAATTTGTCTTTTTCACGAGAGGTGGATCAAAAAAATTTACACCCAACCATTTTGTCAATTGTGCATTAAATATGGCCTAGTATTTTATAAAAATGATTCGGTCCAATTTTGCAACAATTATTTGGTAGTTCCTTCACAAAAAAACCTCCTTTCGGGCACTCGAAAAATGGAAAATGGTTTTTTCGTCCAACGAAAATGAAAACTTCCTTAGGCAACATTGTTTGCCATTCCAATATGCACCCTTGTGCACAATATGAGATCATTTGAACAAACTATGCCATGAATGTGGCCATAAGATTGATCATTTGGCTTGAAAGCCATTGATCTCCACACATGATAGCTCGTTTTTGAGAACACTTTTTTAAAATAATTGCCGTATTACAAGTTTGTTATTTTTCCTAGGAACTTGGCCACATATGATGACACAATGCGAAGGTTTCCCAATTTTTTTATTTTTTTTAATTTTTTATGCCCGTTTCAAAATGCGGTCAAAACGGCGGGAATGACCGTTCCTAGCTAGTGGTTGAATCTTGGAATTTTTTTGGTGTTTCTCTGATTAAATAGATACTTATGTACCTAGAAATGATTTTTGAAAAAATAAAGAGCAAACTATGAGGCAGCTGCAGTTCAAATTTGACCCGCTTCCAGCTGAATCGGCGGAAATTTGCCTTTTTCACGAGAGGTGGATCAAAAATTTTTACACCCAACCATTTTGTCAATTGTGCATTAAATATGGCCTAGTATTTTATAAAAATGATTCGGTCCAATTTTGCAACAATTATTTCGTAGTTCCTTCACAAAAAAACCTCCTTTCGGGCACTCGAAAAATGGTAAATGGTATTTTCGTCCAACGAAAATGAAAACTTCCTTAGGCAACATTGTTTGCCATTCCAATATGCACCCTTGTGCACAATATGAGATCATTTGAACAAACTATGCCATGAATGTGGCCATAAGATTGATCATTTTGGCTTGAAAGCCATTGATCTCCACACGTGATAGCTCGTTTCTGAGAACACTTTTTTAAAATAATTGCCGTATTACAAGTTTGTTATTTTTCCTAGGAACTTGGCCACATATGATGACACAATTGGAAGGTTTCCCAATTTTTTGATATTTTTTGAATTTTTTATACCCGTTTCAAAATGCGGTCAAAACGGCGGGAATGACCGTTCCTAGCTAGTGGTTGAATCTTGGAATTTTTTTGGTGTTTATCTGATGAAATAGATACTTATGTACCAAGAAATGATTTTTGAAAAAATAAATAGCAAACTATGAGGCAGCTGCAGTTCAAATTTGACCCGCTTCCAGCTGAATTGGCGGAAATTTGCCTTTTTCACGAGAGGTGGATCAAAATTTTTTACACCCAACCATTTTGTCAATTGTGCATTAAATATGGCCTAGTATTTTATAAAAATGATTCGGTCCAATTTTGCAACAATTATTTGGTAGTTCCTTCACAAAAAAACCTCCTTTCGGGCACTCGAAAAATGGAAAATGGTATTTTCGTCCAACGAAAATGAAAACTTCCTTAGGCAACATTGTTTGCCATTCCAATATGCACCCTTGTGCACAATATGAGATCATTTGAACAAACTATGCCATGAATGTGGCCATAAGATTGATCATTTTGGCTTGAAAGCCATTGATCTCCACACGTGATAGCTCGTTTCTGAGAACACTTTTTTAAAATAATTGCCGTATTACAAGTTTGTTATTTTTCCTAGGAACTTGGCCACATATGATGACACAATGCGAAGATTTCCCAATTTTTTGATTTTTTTTGAATTTTTATTCCCGTTTCAAAATGCGGTCAAAACGGCGGGCTTGACCGTTCCTAGCTAGTGGTTGAATCTTGGAAAACTTTTGGTGTTTCTCTGATTAAATAGATACTTATGTACCTAGAAATGATTTTTTGTAAAAAAATAAATAGCAAACTTATGAGGCAGCTGCAGTTCAAATTTGACCCGCTTCTAGCTGAATCGGCGGAAATTTGTCTTTTTCACGAGAGGTGGATCAAAACTTTTTACACCCAACCATTTTGTCAATTGTGCATTAAATATGTCCTAGTATTTTAGAAAATTGATTTGGTCCAATTTTGCAACAATTATTTGGTAGTTCCTTCACAAAAAAACCTCCTTTCGGGCACTCAGAAAATGATTAAAAGTAGCTAGAAAGATCAGAAATGCATAGAAATTGGTCCTTATCCATAAAATGTGGTCTAACTCTAGTGAAAATTTGTGTGGTGCCATTTTGCAAAATATTTTGAATAGCTACTTCACAAAATCCCTCTATTTTTAGTACTTAGACACTTTTTTAAATCACTGCTTTTTCGACCAATCATGACTCTTCCCACGGATCGATGACATGGCGCCCATCCATCCATCCATCCATCTCTCCATCCCACATCCATCCATCCATCCATCTACAGAAAAAAAGGAAAATAAAATGAAAAAGAGATACCCCCACCCGCAGCCCAAACCCTAGGTCAGATCCCATCGACTCCCCCCATCGCACCCCTCTTGTCCTCGCAGCCGCCGCCACCTCCTCCCTCGATCCAGTCCTCTCCCCGGCCTCCTTTCCCCGATCCAGTTCTCTCCCTGCCGCTCCCACCCACTGCCGACCTTGCAGCCCTCCTCACCACCGCCGCCGACCTCGTCCCTCCCTCCCCTTACCATCTCTCCCTACCCTATGCCCCAGATCGAGTCGAGCAGGTCGGCCGACGTGCTAGGGTTCCGTTTGGTCAGCTCCGCGCCGGCTCTCCGGTTGGCCGCCCGCCCGACGATGGATCTCCTGCCGCTCTCCCACCAGGCGCTCTTCGCGGCCGTCCGATCCGCGGACGCCGAGGCCGTGCGCCGCCTCCTGGCCGTCGCCGAGGAGTCCGCGCTCTACATCGCGGCGGAGGCCGGCGCGCTCGAGGTCGTGCACCTCCTCCTCCCACTCTACGACCTCGAGGCCGCCAAGCTCCGCTCCCGCCTCGACCTCGACGCCTTCCACGTCGCCGCCAAGCAAGGGCACACCAGTGAGCCCCTCTTCTCGCTCGATTAGTAGCTCCGGGTCTTCTTCAAGTTCGCCTGCGGGGTGAGTTGCCCGAGCATTGTCCCGCCCGCGCTAGCTGCATGTTTAAACTTCGCAGTAGGTTCTCTCCTGAGCATTATCCGATGCAGGATATGTCATCCGTACGCGCTGTGCTTTGATCTGCTTGGTTCTAGCAGTTACGTTGTTTTCGAGTGGATTTAGGCACTGCCTGTTAGATCCAGTGCTTTGTATTCCCCAGTCACGTCAGGCGATGGGTTGCATGCTGATGATTACTGCTAGGTCCATGCTAGTGATTATTTTGTATGGATGATGATACTGGCGTTCCTTCTTTTTTTGCAAGTACTTTTTGGGCAAGTCGATAGACTCCGTTGCTCCATCTGTACATAATTCTGTTTGTGTTCGTTGTAGTGGTAATTATGGCTTTAATAGTTATTGAAGATTGCACCTGTAAATCTAGATCTACTTGGATCCTGGTGGCTTCTTTTGCCAAGCAATATCATGTGCTTATTAGTTGCAAGCTGTATTGGTTTGCTCTGCTGCCATGTTAATTCTTTGTTTCCCCTTTGTGTTAAACCACCTTGTGCTGTTGTACAGAAACTTTATTGAGAAATTGTTAGTTAACAGTATTTTTCTTCTAGGCCATCGGGGGATCTCTGGCGGCAGCACAAGGAGCAGAGCAGCGGAACAGCAGCACTGGCACGGGCTTATATATTGTTGGCTTGTAGCATAAACTGTTGGAAGATAGCATAAATTGTTCAGCCTCTTGACACACTAATGCAATCGTACTGACAATTGGTAGTAACCAAAATCGTATAAAGGCAGTCTGCTCTCTCTTTAAATTATATTTCATAAACTATATTGAACCACTATAGCTGCTATAGATTTGAGATTCACATCTTTTTACATTGCCTGCTCTACGAAGTTACTGTCGTGTAGTTAGTCTTCTTGCACTGCATTTGTACAATTGTATATTCTTGCCACTACTAGGTGATTCCTTGAATTGTTCAATCTGTTGTAACATACCAGTTTGATGGAATGCCTATGGTCTAAGGAGATAAACACTGGTATCCAGAATAGATCTACCTAAACCAACAGGCACAAAACATGCATATCCCTTTAATCTGCATTAGTGCGTCTAAGTGGTTAGTGTATTGTAAGCTCCATCCATGGAGCAGTGAAATAAGCTGACGCTGTAGAACATCCGGCTAGCTTGCTGTTTAGACATTTTCCCATTTTTAAGTATTACTTTTCTCTACATCTTTGAATTGGATCGTCGATCTTTCCTGGAGTCGATTTTGCGCTAGAGCTTCTAAAACTAACCAGTCCAGGGAAGAACTTCTTTCTTATCTTCATACATTCTGGACCTTTTCACTACCCTCAATTCAGTTTCTACAACACGACAATTTTAAAAATGCTAGTCGAGCAATCTTTTAGAAAGCATAATGCTAGTGGGATCTACTCGGTTCATGCTTACTTTGGTCTGCATGACAGTCCTGTACGAAGTGCAATTTTGTACTGCTTTCTTCAAGTTTTAGGGTCCAGGCATATGGCTCACTGTTCGTACTGTCCCAATGCAGCAGCTTCAGCTTCGCCTGCTAGTCGTCTGCGCCGGATGCCGCGCCCGGGGCCGCTGGTGGCCTCGACGACGACGCCCAGGCTAAGGCATACGAGGGCGCACCACCACCATATGACAGGACCAAGCGCATGGTCATCCCCGACACGCTGAAGTACGTCAGCGTTGGACTGCCTTCTAGATCTTGGCGTGTGTCTTGTATGTGTGTTTGATGTTGACGTTGCTTGTGGTTTTGCAGGGTTCTGAGGCTGCAGCCTGCGCATAGGTACTGCCTCCTCGGCCAGCTCTCCAAGGAGGTCAGATGGAACTACGCTGACACCATCAGGGTAAGCTATTTCATTGTATTGTTTCTTCAGTGCTCACTAGTTGCTAGTGTTCGACTGCTACCAGTGGGTTAAGATTAGTCTTTTATAATTGTTTTCTTGAGGATGACTTACTGGGGCTGTTCAGGCCATGACTCGAAATTGTAATTGTTTTCTTGAGGATGGGCAATCTTGTATAGTTGAAAGTGATACATTCTTTGAAAACTCAGCTTCTACTATTCACCTTGTAGATTTTTTATTCTGCAACATATTTGGTTTTGTCTGATTAAAAAATTGGTCATGCTCACGAGCAGTATATATGCACTTGGTTGGTTCATTGTTGGAAGTTTAGCTACACAAACTGACTGACATTGCACAATAAAATGTAGCAGATTTGCTAGCAATCCATCTTTCTCTCGTATAGAAGTACATGCTATCTAACGTGAGCAAAATCATTGCGTAACTACAGGTACATCATATGACTAATTTACACAGAATACTGATACTCGACTCCATGCATTCAGTTTCAGAACTTGAAACTAATTAACCTGTGGAAACTAACCTGACTAGTAGCTTCTCTGGCTTCCAGTTTACAACTTCCAGGATATCAATCATTCATTCTCAAGTTGCTGCTGGCAGCTACAAGTCGCCCTTTTCTGGAATTTTCATGTTCTTTTTTTGTGTGTATATGCCTTCCTCTTCGATTTCGAGCTTGTGATTGAGGTCAATTGATGGTGGTGGTTGTGCGATGTAGATGTTCAGGATGGCGGAGAAGGAGATGGAGTACTGGGTCGAGATTTTCAACCGGTGAGTGATGAGCCTTCTAGCTGCTGTACTACCACCAGTCCACCACCTGGGTGGGGCTTGTGAGATCAGATCGCTTGTGAGATCAGATCGCTGGTTGATGCAATGAATTGTGGTTATTGCAGGCAAATTTGGGGATGAGGAAAGAAGACGAGGAGCAACTTCTCTCTGGTCTGGTCGTTGGAACTTCAGGACAAGGTACGTAGGATCCCCATCTCCCTCCCTCTCTTTCTCTGCTTACAAATGCCGCTAAATTAAGGAATATTTGATGCAAATCCTGGCTGTGTAAGGAATTCAAGAGGGATTTGTATGAACAAGTACAGTTTTTTTAGTTAGTACCAAACAGAGAAGATGTTGTCCAGATTGGCCAATTTTGCTGCTACCACATGGATTTGTATCTATGCAACCATCTTCCTACTGTTTGTGTTGTTTGGATTGCAAGAAATTCAGCTTTGGGTGACCTGCACTTAGTTTAATTTCTTTGAATAATCAACCGTATTGTTTCTGTATTGTTTTGCTGCTGTATTGTTTCTCACTCATGATTGATCTACTGCCAGGTGAAGGTTTTCAAATGTTGAAGGAGGAGGACAATAGGAACTTCTGTGATGTCTTGTCATCTATTTTCTTTTCTTTGTTGTAGAATAGTTCTGTTTGGCACTTACTGGTTGGATGTAAAGATATGTACTGCTAGAATGAATGCATGTAACTATATTTTGGGCTCCTATAATATTTCATGTTGCTTTGAAAATGTATCGGAACTGGGCTAGGCCCAAGATAACTTGTAGTGTGATGTGTTGTAATGTCAATGGCATAATAAAAGAAGTTGGATTGGATCAATTATTTCGGCCCAGCCCAAGATATATTGAACAATTATTTTTGAGGGGAAAACTTGAGAGGCCCAGCAAAGAAATGGCCCAGAAAAAACAAGACCAAAAAAATCTGTCAAAAGGGATAGGCAAAGAAATTTAAAAGGCCGAATTACTGGGCCAGGCCCATGTAGCTAGTGAAAATTAACAGAAATAAATATATATTGAAAAGGCCGAATTGTTGGGCTAGGCCCATGTAGAAAAATCGAATTGGACCGGGCTGAATCTTGTGCCACGTAAGATTGCCACGCTAGATGCCTACGTGGCCTGGGGAGGTTGCTAGTGACCAAAATGCCACAGTAGACGTATTTTGGTCATAAACGTTTGGGAGCATTCCAGAAGAAAGGTCGCTATAGTCAGTTTACGACGCCCAGCTTTTGACCTTATGTTTTTGGTCACAAAAAGGTCATAAATGGAAATTTGTGACCTTTTAGTGACCAATAGTGGTGGTCATAAGTTGACATATTTCTTGTAGTGCCTAAGCAGGAAATATTGAAGATGCAAGGGCAAACAAAGGATGAGTGAGGAAAAGAGGCTCCAAAGAAGAAGGAAATAGGAAACAACAGCAAAGATCTTTTTTGTGTCAAATGCAAAGAACAGGGGCACCTCAAGAGTGACTGCAAAAACAAGGTGTTTTGTGTGGTGTGTCAGAGAGCATCACATAGTACTGAAGAATGCACAATTCTGAACCAAGCTAAACCTGTAGCCAAGTATGTGGGGTATGGAGCTAGAGGTTTGGGATGTCTTTTGGTTCAGCATACAAAATACATTGTTGTTACTGAGCATATAAGCCCAATGGCACTTGTCACTGTACAATCTGGGCAGTTGAATGAAACTACAATTGCATATGGATTTGCTAAGATGTTTGAATGGGGGTGGACATGGGGAGCTAAATTTCAGAGTCCAAAAACCTTTCTGATGAGATTCCCTAGCAAAACCAAATTGGTGGAGCTCAAGAACTTTGGAAAATTTACTTTGTTGGGAACAGGAGCAATGGTGGAGGTTGATTTATGGAGCCCAGATGATAAAGCCAAGGGGAAGCTCCACTCAGTATGGATAAAGATGTGGGGAGTGCCTGATACTTTGAGACACTATCTAGGAGTGTGTGAGATTGGATCTGCTTTAGGGCCAGTGGTGGAGGTTGATGTGGAGCACATACATTCCCAAGAAGAAATCAGGGTGAAGGTGGGTGTGAGAGACATGCACAAAATTCCAGCAGGGACTGAGATAACTACTAAGGACTTGTTGTTGTATGACATAAACTTTGAGTTTGATTTAGTTGCTGAACAGGGGTGGTATAAGTTTGACGAGGGAAATAACAGAAAGATATTTGAATATATGGATCTTGAGAGTTTTGAGTCACGAAGAGAGAATGACATGCAAAAAAGAAGCAAACAAATGGACACTGGAAAATAGAGCATGAACTTGGGAGATCTGGGTCTGAAACAATATGAGCAGGTGATCCTGAAACCTAGTGAAATCTGTCAGACTAATGAAGTTTATAAAAAAGTAAGGAGACAGTTGCAGTTACAGAATTACAAGAGAGGGAAGAGAGTCTGATGATCAGGTTGCCGAAAGCAGAGGAGCTGGCTACCAGGCAGACTGCACAACTGATACTAGAAGAGGAAAAAAGGAAAAAATGGAGTTTATTAGGAAAACTCTTGAGAAAGAGGTTAAAAGACAGCATGAGCTACTCCAGATCAATCTGAAGGGAGGTGATGAGGTGAAGGGGTCACAATCTGGAGATAAAAGTAGCAATGAAGATTAAGAGGTAGAAGCCGTTGATGAGTATATGAGAGTGGAGGACAAACAGGAAGAAGGGGGAGAAATGACAGAGCAAGAATTGATTGACCAGACCATTGCGCTAGGGTATGTTGAGCCATTGGATTACACAGCCAGTCAAGACACAGACTCTTTCGAGACTAAGATCAAAAAAGCTGGGAAAGGGGAGGATGTACTGAAAGATGAAGAAGAGGAACTGAGAAGATGTGCTAGACTAAAGGGAAAAGAAGATCGTAACATCACAGAACTGGCCAAGGAAAGGGCAGCAAAGAAAGATAACTATGGTGAGTTACCTTGTGTTGGAAGCTTTCCTAAATCTAATACTCTCCCGCAAAAGGTTGATGAGGGGGTAGGGGTCACACTAGGAAAAAATGCTGAGGTGATTACACATAATCTGGAATTGATAAAAAATGTAGAGCAGGCTAGAATTGACTTGTGGCTGTCTGACTTAAATAAAAAATAGAAACAAGATGTGTTGCTTGAGGAGAATGAGATCATTGATACTGGGGAGCATACCCTAGAAGATCTTCTTGATCAGGGAGATGAGGAGGGGAATAGAAAAGATGATGAGGACTAGGAAATAGTTAGAGAACTTTTCTCAGCAAAGAAGGAGAAAAAAAAAGAGAAAACCACCAGAGGTTCTGGGGTGAAAACTGTCTTTGTTGTTAAATTGTTAGAACTTTCTGCTAAGAAAAAGAAACAAAAAATGAGAGGCATCTTTTGGAATATGAGAGGTTTTGGGGGAGACATTAAAAGGAGGTTCCTTAGGGAAATGGTAATGGACATGAAAGTAGACTTTCTAGACCTGCAAGAGACCATGAGACAAGAATTTTCTAGAAATGATCTACAGAAATTTTGTGCTGATAGAGACTTCCACTGGCATTTCACTCCTGCTAGGGGGAAATCTGGTGGACTCTTGTTAGGAGTGAATTACACCACTCTTGATGTGATTTCACAAAGTGAAGGAGACTACCATATTAAAATGACAGTGCAAGATCTAAAAACTAGGTTCATTTGGGACTTGGTGGTGATTTATGGTGATGCTCAACCAGAAAGGAAATCTAAATTCCTGGCTAAGCTGTCTAGAATCTTCCAAACCAGTATAAACCCTATCTTTTGATATGGGGTGATTTTAACATCATTAGAAAAACCAGTGAAAAAAATAAACCAGGTTCCCCTGGGCACTGGAGTTTTCTGTTTAATGCTATTTTGGAACAAGATGGAGTTAGAGAGCTCAAGATGAATGTTAGACAATTTACATGGGGTAACAATATGCCTATACCCACCTTTGAAAAATTGGATAGAATTCTATGTAGTACAGAATGGGAAGAGGTATACCCCTTGACCCAAATTACTGCCCTAACTAGAGAGAAATCTGATCATACACCACTTTTTTGGATTCCGGGGACATTCAAAAAGCTGATCCAATATTCAGATTTGAAAATGCCTGGTTTTTACGAGAGGGTATTGACAAGATTATACATGATGTGTGGAATGACACTAGTATAATTGGAGACAGTGTGGACAGGTTGTTGGGGAAATTTAGAATTCTGAGGCCTAAACTTAAAGGCTGGAACAGAAACAGAAATGCTTGGTATATTGAGCTGAAAAAAGACATTTTACTTAAGCTAGATAATATTGATAAACATTGTGAACAAAATGGACTTACTGCTGATGTTAGAAAAGAGCAAATAGAGCAGAGAGCTCAGTTGGACAGATTGTTGCAATAGGAAGAAGCCAAGTGGAAGCAAAGGGCTAAGGTAGATGAATTATTGGAAGGTGACAGCGACACAAAATTCTTCCATGACAAGTCAAATGGAAGACTTAGGAGAAATAAAATTAATAGGCTTGAGCAGGAGGAAGGGGTGATAGAAGGAGACAAAAATGTGGTGGAATATATAACAAGCTACTATAAAAACTTGTTTGGTCATCCTGACAATTCTACGATCTCTTTGAATATTGAAAATCCAAGAATGATTCAGGAACGGTATAGAGACATGCTGATCAATGAGTTCTCTTTGGAGGAAATTAAGAATGTAGTGTTTAATATGGCACATAATAAGTCGCCTGGCCCTGATGGATTTACAGCTGAATTCTATCAACATTACTGGGAGTTAGTCAAAAATGATCTTAAGGCCTTACTAGACGATTTTGGAAACAAAAAAAATGATATTAGTAGGTTGAATTATGGGATTATTACTTTGGTCCCAAAAAGCAAAGACGCTGCCAAAATACAAAACTTTAGGCCTATTTGCTTGCTGAATGTTTGTTTCAAAATTATTACTAAAGTTCTGATGAACAGATTGAATATAGTGGCAACAGATGTCATTTCCCCCGTGCAAACTGCTTTTGTTAAAGGCAGATATATCATGGACAGGGTCTTGATTCTGCATGAAGCTTTGAATAGCATAAAAAAAGAAACAAGGGGCGTTGCTCTTGAAAATTGATTTTGAAAAAGCTTACGATAAAATTAAATGGTCCTTTCTTTTCCAAATGCTTAAAATGAAAGGATTTCCAGACAAATGGATAGATTGGGTGATGGAAACAATTAGAGGGGGGAAAGTTTGTGTGAAAGTGAATGAAAATCTACGGAAGTATTTTCCTACTCATAAAGGGCCAAGGCAGGGAGATTCCCTGTCACCTCTTAATTTTGACTTGGCGGCTGATGCTTTAGCTATCATGCTTGATAATGCCAGAAAAAATGGCCTAGTTAAAGGGGTGTTGGAAGAATATGCCACAAATGGGATTAACATGTTGCAATATGCAGATGATACCATATTCCTTCTACAAGATGATATAGATAGTGCACATAACCTCAAATATATATTATGCCTTTTTGAGCAGATGTCTGGTCTAAAAATTAATTTTCATAAGAGTGAACTTTTCCTTTTTGGGGAGGCCAAGAACAAAAAGGATGAATATTCTAGGATATTCACTTGCCCCATTGGGACTCTGTCAATGAAATATTTAGGTCTTCCTGTAGATTGTAATAGAATTAGCAACAAACACTGGAAACCTCCAGAGAGTAAGATGGAGAAAAAAATGTGAAAACTGACAAGGGAGGCTACATGCTAGTGCTGGAAGGGTTACTTTGATACAATCTTCCTTGACAGGCATCCCATACTTTATGATGTCCTTTTATGGATTACCCACTGGGGTAAATAAGCGAATGGACTTCTTTAGAGCTAGGTTATTGTGGCAAGAAGATGATAAAAAGAAGAAGTATCATCTGTTTAAATGGTCCGATGTCTGCAGACCTAAGGACATGGGTGGTTTGGGGATTCAAAACCTAGCTCTGATGAATAAAACTCTCTTGAGCAGATGGTGGTGGAAAATCTACAACACGGAGGGGCTATGGCAAGAGATTATCTCAAAAAAATATCAATGATCCAAATCTGTTGGAAACTTATCTGTTAAACAAGGTGACTCCCAATTTTGGAAGGAGTTATTAAAACATAGAGACTATTTTACCTCTTTATGCAAATTCATGATAGGAGATGGAGGAAATACCAGGTTCTGGGAAGACTGGTGGATTGGATCTGCTCCACTCTGTAAAAATTTCCCCAGGTTATATACTATTTGTTTTGATAAAAAATGGTTAAAGAATTTTTTTAAAAGGACTTGATAATACAAGTTTTAGAAGGGCTATGATTGGGGAGTCAAAAGAGCTCTGGGATCATATAAAAGAGGTGTGCAGTTCGGTGATATTGAGAGATGTAAAAGATAAAGTAAGATGGACTTTGAGAAAAAATGGAATTTATACAGTAAAATCCTTATACACACATCTTATAGATAATGGAGTCAAATACCCACACCTATACATGTGGAAAATTAAAATGCCACCTAGAGTCAAAGTCTTTATGTGGCTGGCTCTTAAAAATAGCATTCTCACTAAGGATAACCTGCGGCGTAGGGGTGGAATGGTGATGAAAACTATCCATTCTGTGGAAATAGAGAGAGTGTTAATCATCTGTTTCTAACTTGCTCAGTAGCTAGGCTTTTGTGGAATATTTTGAAATGTGCTTTTAACTTAAATGATATACCAGGAGATTTAGAACTGGTGGTTAAGAATTGGACAATTTTTTTTGGGAAAGATGTGATGAGTTTAGTTTTGATAGGAGTCTCGGCTATATGTTGGACAATTTGGAAATTGAGAAATAGTGTTGTTTTTGATAATAACAGGGTAAATGATCCTTGTATACCTGTCAACTTATTACTCAAGAACTTATATGATTGGAATATTTTGCAGAAAAAACCCATAAGAAATAAGATGATGGAGGCAGGTGTGAAGCAGATTGGCGAAGTTGCTGAAGAAGTGTTCAATGCAGTTCATGGATGGCGTCTTGGGACCCGAAGACTTGTGGGTTAAGCTACAAACCCTCTGGCATTCGTTGCTGTGGTGGACGCTTAATGAGGCTATTGCTGCTCTGCTTTCACACCGCTCTCTATTGAGCGCTTGTATGGGGGATGTTTCCAGCTTTGTATGAGATTAAAACTGCTTCTATTCTGCTTTAGTGAACCTTATGTTGCTGGTACTGGGATCGGTTTGAGCCCAGGCCTTAGATCTTCCCCTGGGGATACATTGCTCGGGGGTTTGTGGGGAGGGGAGGGATGGCTCCACTTCCTCCTCGATAAGCAATGC
>NC_041388.1:550783257-550813384 GCF_002162155.2 Triticum dicoccoides | reverse complement strand
TCAGTTTATCTTTTTTAGCTGTAAGAAAAAAAACTTGGTGATTTCTCTTAATAGAAATCGGAGAGGGAGCTCTCTTTTATAAAAAAAAGCTTCATGTCCTCTTCGGAAAGCCCATCAAGCGGCTGCAAATCAGTCTTGTTGCACACAATGACCAGAGGCTTATTCATGAACAAGGATTTAATACTGTGGAAGAGTGCAGCTTGCTGAGCAATAGTTTACCCACAAGACCCAGAGAAGTCCAAGAAGAACATCACAGCAGCCCTCAAGTGGGCAAGAGCGGTGATACTGCACATTTCTATGATGTTCCAGTCCTCAAAAGGCCGATCAAGGATCCCTGGAGTGTCAATCACTTGGTATCGAAGATATTTGTAATCCGCATGCCCAACAAAAAGGGATTTTGTTGTGAAAGCATAAGGCTGTACATCCACATCCGCCCTTGTAACCATGTTCATGGAAGAGCTCTTCCTAACATTTGGATAGCCACAAATCAAGATAGTACGGGTGTTTGGGTCAACTGATGGAAGCCTGGCCATGTGCTGCCTGATCTGCTCCAGGTATGCCAAACTAGGACTGATACCCTTTAGAACAGTACAGATGCGACCTAATGCTGCTACCTTCAGGCACTTGCACCGGTACAGGGTGTCTCCATACTTGAGCAGCCTTAGATAATCCTTGGAGATCTTTGCAATGATATTGCGAGCCGTATTGATCTGACCCAAGGAAAGTTTGTAGTGATCCTTGTTGTAGAGCACATGAAGGAGATCACCATAGAAAGGGTGGATGTCATCCAGTCGGGGGAACTCGTCAATGATGGTGGACAGCTTTTCATAGAAGTTATGCTGAGTATAGCGAACCGTGCGCATATAGAACTAGCAAATGCGGTTGATAGCATAGCCCTTGTGGACAACAGTCGGTGTTTGCCTCTGAGTGCGGGACAAGATTATGTCGATGAAGTCCTTCTTGGGAGGGACAACAATGATTTTCTTGAAATTATACTGCACCATCTTGCCTGATGTAAGGATTGGCTACTTATTTCTGTAATACAAACGAATGTCATGTCAATCCAATGCAGATAAGCAGGTGAAAAAACTAATGCAGAAAAACAGGTAGAAGCAAATGCAAGAAAGCACAATTTCCAAAAAAAACATAGACAGGGAGAAATCTAGCAATCACTGCATAAAATATATCAATCTGTAATCATGCGAAGACTATAGATTCATGCCCAGCATTATCCGTGCATCCTTGTTCCACACAAGGAAAACTTTGATTTATAAAAAAATAGACAAAATGCTAACATCACTTTCTTTGTTGGCCGTTAAATTTAAGCACAAGTAGTTGCCATCACAACCTGGAGAGCAACTCTGGACCTTAGACATATATATACCTTCATACCAGCAAGCCATATGCCTATACCCCAGTTTCTTTGTTGGCAGTTAAAAATAGTTTATATAATCAGTTGCGTCACACCAGGAGACTAACCCAGGCGCTGAACCACTCACACGATTCTTACATGGAAGGAAAAACTTGTGTATCTAAGTACTAGCAACGCAACAACATCCTCTCATAGGAGGAAGTGCAACACCACCACTGGATGCTTTCTTTCTCATAGTGTCAAATTCTTGATGGGTTGTACAAAGAAGAACGAGAAATATTTTTAGGTTTTCTTTTTAATTACTACTACTACAGCATGAAGAGTAAACTAATTAAAAGCTACAACTAATTTTTTTGTTTTTCTTAAGGTTTATCAAACACACAAGAAGAAAGCATAAAAAGGGAAATAAACTAGCATGGATATTACAATGAAAAAATATGAGCACCGACAACTAGCATGAGTGTGTGAACATGAATATAATGTCGGTGAGAGATACATACTCCCCCAAGCTTAGGCTTTTGGCCTAAGTTGGTCTATGGCCACGGCTGGCCTGGCGGATATCCAAAGTTGTAGCCGGGGTCGTACTGGGATGCAGCGGCAATTGCCTGATGAGCTGCGGCTTGGAGGCGAGTTGTCCCCGCCCTCCTCTCGTACTCGGTTGCCTCCTTCCTGGTTATAACATATCTCCCCTTTGCCTGAAAGTCAAAGAAAGTAGGAGCAGGGAGAGCAACATGATAGGTGCATCGTCTGTCAAAGATTAGTCAGTACTGGAGGAACTGATCGTTCCTGTCAACCAACTGATGACGAACCATAGCATCATAATCTAGATATGAAGGAGGCAACTCAATATCATATCCACGTATGGATATCTCAAGAAATTTAGCTATACGAGTTGCATAAATTCCACCAAAGAAATCTCCATGAATACGATTATTATGTAACCTACGTGCAACAATAGCCCCCAAGTTGTATTGTTTATCTCCTAAAACATCGCTCCTGAGAACGCTAAGATCAGGTACACACATGTGACATGCTTCATATTTACCGTTTATGCACCTTCCTATGAAGAGAGCAAAATAATGTATAGCAAGAAAATGAAAGCTCCCTCTGGTGGCTTGTGTTACATCTCTAGATTGCCCCACTGTAATACTAGGAAGAAAATCTCTAAATTCAGATTTGCGATGTTCACTAACATTACCCCACTGTGGGAGTTTACAAGCAGTGTTAAAATCTTCTAAGTCCATGGTATAAGATTTATCATAAAGATCACACATGACAGTTTGAGAATTGCATGATGATGAAAATTCAAACCTTCTCACAAAGGAATCAGTGAGATAGTAGTACTGACAGCACTTATCTGCCGTGAAGCTCTCAAGATCGGCATTACACACATATGCTTCAAATTTCTCCTTGATTCCGGCTCGAACCATCAAGTCCTCTGACGGCCATTCACAAGGCCGCACTCGAGCATCACCTGGTGGTTCCTCGTCCGCATCGCGTATTGCGGGCCTGGGTCCTTGCTTTCTTAAAGAACCACTTTGGTACATTTTCCTAAACATATTTCTTCCTCTGAAAAATTTCTGAAATTTTTAGTAACTTCAAAATAAAAGTGAACCAAACTCAACAATATTGATAGCAACTACTCCTACAAGTGCCTAGAGTCAATATCATGCATTAAAACTACTTTTGACCATATAAATTTGACATACAAGCTCAAGAACAGGGTCACCTAAGCAGCAAAAATTTGCAATAAATAAAGCACTAGAACAAAAACTGATTGGACAATTGGAGGAGTCACATACCAAAGAACAATCCCCTAAAGCAGTTTTGTGAATGGAGCTTTGAGCCAGGAGATCGAAAATGGCAGCAAGATGAGCTTGAAATCGGGTTTAAGCTGGTTGGTGATTTTTTTGGGAGGAAGAAGGAGTGTGTGGTGGCTTGAATAAGTGGGGGAGACCCACGTGGGGTCCATGAGGCAGGGGCGTACCCAGGGGGTGGGCGCGCTCTCCACCGTCGTGGGCACATGGCTGCTCCCCATGCTGTGTTTTCAGTGCCAGATATTCTCAAATAATCCAGAAAAAATCATATTTAATTTTCAGGGCATTTGGAGAACTTTTATTTTCGGGGTATTTTTATTGCATTGATAATGCAGAAAACAGACAGAAAAATACTATTTTTGCTTTATTTAATATAAATAACAGAAAGTAAAAAGAGGGTACAGAGAGTTGTGTTTTCTAAATTCATCCATCTCATGCTCATCAGAAGGAATCCACTAACAAGGTTGATCAGGTCTTGTTAAGAAACTCATTTTGAATAACATGAAACTGAAGAATTTTCGAATAACGCTAGGTTACCTCAACGGGGATATGCATGTCCCCAACAATAAGAATATCATATTTCTTCTTGACACTAGGAAGAGGAAATTCAAAACCTCCAATAGTGATTGTTGAAATTTTTCCAATAGAATTGATACTGTGGACTTGAGGTTGTTTCCTCGAAAAGTGTACCGTATGCTCATTACCATTAACATGAAAAGTGACATTGCCTTTGGTGCAATCAATAACAGCCCTTGCAGTATTCAAAAAGGGTCTTCCAAGAATAATAGACATACTATCATCCTCGGGAATATCAAGAATAATAAAGTCTGTTAAAATAGTAACGTTTGCAACCACAACAGGCACATCCTCAGAAGTACCGACAGGTATAGCAGCTGATTTGTCTACCATTTGCAAAGATATTTCAGTAGGTGTCAACTTATTCAAATAAAGTCTATGATATAAAGAGAGAGGCATAACACTAACACCGGCTCCAAGATCACATAAGGCGGTTTTAACATAGTTTCTTTTAATGGAGCATGGTATAGTTAGTACTCCTGGATCTCCAAGTTTTTTTGGTATTCCACCCTTAATAGTATAATTAGTAAGCATGGTGGAAATTTTAACTTCCGGTATCTTTCTTTTATTAGTAACAATTTCCTTCATATATTTAGCATAAGGATTCATTTTAAGCATATCAGTCAAATGCATACGCAAAAAATAGGTCTAATCATTTCAGCAAAGCGCTCAAAATCCTCATCATCCTTTTTCTTGGATGGTTTGGGAGGAAAAGGCATGGGTTTCTGAACCCAAGGCTCTCTTTCTTTACCATGTTTCCTAGCAACAAAATCTTTCTTATCATAATGTTGATTCTTTGATTGTGGGTTATCAAGATCAACAGCAGGTTCAATTTCTATATCATTATTATTACTAGGTTGAGCATCATCATGAACATTATCATTAACATTATCACTAGTTTCAGGTTCATTACCAGGTTGTGTTTTAGCATCAGAAATTGAAATATCATTTGGATTCTCAGGTGTTTCAACAATAGGATCACTAGGAGCATGCAAAGTCCTATCATTTTTCTTTTTCTTCCTTTTAGAAGGGCTAGGTGCATCTATATTATTTCTCTGACAATCTTGCTGAATTCTCTTAGGGTGGCCCTCGGGATACAAAGGCTCCTGAGTCATTTTGCCTCCCCTAGTCATAAATCTAACAGCATTATCATTCTTCTTATTATTTAATTCATTGAGCAAATCATTCTGAGCTTTAAGCACTTGTTCTACTTGAGTGGTAACCATAGAAGCATGTTTACTAATAAGTTTAAGTTCACCTTTAACACTAGCCATATAATTACTCAAATTTTCAATCATATAAGCATTATGTTTCAATTGTCTACCAACATAAGCATTAAAATCTTCTTGCTTAACCATAAAGTTATCAAATTCATCCGAACATTGGCTAGCAAACTTAGCAGGAGGGATTTTAGCTTTATCATATCTATAAAGAGAATTTACCTTTACTACCTGTGTCGGGTTATCGAGACAATGTGTTTCTTCAATAGGTCATGAATTAAGACCATGTATTTCTTCAACAGGTGGTAAATTCTTAACATCTTCAGCTTTTATACCTTTTTCTTTCATAGATTTCTTTGCCTCTTGCATATCTTCAGGCTTAAAGCATTAAGTAATTGGAGAAGCCTCCTCCAAGCTTGTGGGAGACTCTCTTCTTCAATTTGCACAAAATTATATATTTTCCTTAAAGCAACTTGTTTCTTATGAGCGGGGAAATATTTAGCAGAGAAGTAGTAAATCATATCCTGGGGACTACGCACACAACCAAGATCAAGAGAATTAAACCTTATCTTAGCATCACCCTTTAATGAGAACGGAAATAATTTAAGGATATAATAGTAGCGAGTTTTCTCATCATTAGTGAACAGGGTAGCTATATCATTTAATTTAGTAAGATGTGCCACAAGGTTTCAGATTCATAGCCATAGAAAGGATCGGATTCAACCAAAGTAATTAACTAAGGATCAACTGAGAAATCATAATCCTTATCAGTAATAAAGATAGGTGAAGTAGCATAAGCAGGATCATATTTCATTCTAGCATTCAGAGATTTTTCTTTAAGCTTAGCTAATAGTTTCTTAAGATCACTTCTATAATTGCAAGCAAGAAAGTCTCTACAGTTTCTTCATCCATAACATAACCCTCAGGCACAACAGGCAATTCATATCTAGGGGGAGAATCTTCATCATCACTTTCATCAATATTATCAGTTTCAATAATTTCATTCTCTCTAGCCCTAGCAAGTTGTTCATCAAGAAATTCACCAAGTGGCACAGTAGTATCAAGAATAGAAGTAGTTTCATCATAAGTATCATGCATAGCAGAAGTGGCATCATCAATAACATGCGACATATCAGAATGAATAGCAGGTGTAGGTGTCGCAAGCTTACTCAAAACAGAAGGTGAATCAAGTGCAGAGCTAGATGGTAGTTCCTTACCTCCCCTCGTAGTTCAGGGGAAAATCTTGGTTCCTTGATCTTTCAAGTTCTTCATAACGATAAGCATATATAAATCCCCAGTGACTCAAAGAATAGAGCTATGCTCCCTGGCAACGGCGCCAGAAAATGTTCTTGGTAACCCACAAGTATAGGGGATTGCAACAGTTCTCGAGGGTAGAGTATTCAACCCAAATTTATTGATTTGACACAAGGGGAGCCAAATAATATTCTCAAGTATTAGCAACTGAGTAGTAAATTCAACAACACTTGGAAACTTAATATCTACAGCAAAGTGTTTAGTAGCAAAGTAATATGATAGTAGTGGTAACGGTGGCAAACGGTAACAGTAGCAAAAGTAATATTTTTGAGTTTTATCGTGATGATAGAAGTAGCAACGGAAAAGTAAATAAGCGAAGAACAATATATGGAAGCTCGTAGGCATTGGATCGGTGATTGAGAATTATGCCGGATGTGATCGATCATGTAACAGTCATATCCTAGGGTGACACAGAACTAGCACCAGTTCATCAATGTAATGTAGGCATGTATTCTGATACGTGTCCAACGTATCTATAATTTTTGATTGCTCGATGCTATATTATCTACTGTTTTGGACATTATTGGGCTTTATTATGTACTTTTATATTATTTTTGGGACTAACCTATTAACCGGAGGCCCAGCCCAAAATTGCTGTTTTTTTGCCTATCTTAGGGTTTCGAAGAAAAGGAATATCAAACGGAGTCCAAACGGAATGAAACCTTCGGGAACGTGATTTTTGCAAAGAACAAGATCCAGGAGACTTGGACCCTACGTCAAGCAACCAACAGGGAGGCCACGAGGTAGGGGGCGCGCCTACCCCCGCCCCCCAGGCGAGCCCTCCACTCTCGTGGGCGCCCTGTTGGTCCACCGACGTACTCCTTCCTCCTATATATACCTACGTACCCCCAAACGATCAGATACGAAGCCAAAACCATAATTCCACTGCCGTAACTTTCTGTATCCACGAGATCCCATCTTGGGGTCTATTTCGGAGCTCCGCCGGAGGGGGCATCGATAATGGAGGGCTTCTACATCAACACCATAGCCCTTCCGATGAAGTGTGAGTAGTTTACCTCAGACCTTCGGTTCCATAGTTATTAGCTAGATGGCTTCTTCTCTATTTTTGGATCTCAATACAAAGTTCTCCCCCTCTCTTGTGGAGATCTATTCAATGTAATCTTCTTTTGCGGTGTGTTTGTTGAGACAAATGAATTGTGGGTTTATGATCAAGTTTATCTATGAACAATATTTGAATCTTCTCTGAATTCTTTTATGTATGATTGGTTATCTTTGCAAGTCTCTTCGAATTATCAGTTTGGTTTGGCCTACTAGATTGATCTTTCTTGCAATGGGAGAAGTGCTTAGCTTTGGGTTCAATCTTGCGGTGTCCTTTCCCAGTGACAGTAGGGGCAGCAAGGCACGTATTGTATTGTTGCCATCGAGTATAACAAGATAGGGTTTTCATCATATTGCATGAGTTTATCCCTCTACATCATGTCATCTTGCTTAAAGCGTTACTCTGTTCTCTTGAACTTAATACTCTAGATGCATGCTGGATAGCGGTCGATGTGTGGAGTAATAGTAGTAGATGCAGGCAGGAGTCGGTCTACTTGTCTTGGACATGATGCCTATATACATGATCATACCTACATATTCTCATAACTATGCTCAATTCTGTCAATTGCTCAATAGTAATTTGTTCACCCACCGTAAAATACTTATGCTCTTTAGAGAAGCCACTAGTGAAACCTATGGCCCCCGGGTCTATCTTCTATCATATTAATCTTCCAACACTTAGTTTTTTTCATTGCCCTTTTATTTTACTTTGCATATTTATCATAAAAATACCAAATATATTATCTTATCATATCTATCAGATCTCACTCTCGTAAGTGACTGTGTAGGGATTGACAACCCCTTATCGCGTTGGTTGCGAGGATTTGTTTGTTTTGTGTAGGTGCGAGGGACTCGCGCGTAGCCTCCTACTGGATTGATACCTTGGTTCTCAAAAACTGAGGGAAATACTTACGCTACTCTGCTGCATCACCCTTTCCTCTTCAAGGGAAAACCAACGCAAGTGCTTAAGAGGTAGCAAGAAGAATTTCTGGCGCTGTTGCCGGGGAGGTCTACGCAAAAGTCAACATACCAAGTACCCATCACAAACCCTTATCTCCCGCATTACATTATTTGCCATTTTGTCGGCATTCTGGGAACGGGGGTCCCTAGACTTGCCTGCCTGCGGCCTGCGGCGTGGCTCAAAGGGGGGCCCAGCTTGGTGCAATGAGACCAAGATGAGGAGGACTACGAGACGGAGGTCACCGTGGAGCCCAAGACGGCTTTATCAACAGAGCTTTGCACAGGCGAAGACTACTTTTGTCAGTATAGTTGATACTAGTTGTCCCCCTTCAAATTAGCCCACTATTCTTGGCTCCCTTCCCGCTTGATATTTGGGAAGAGGACCAGGGCCTCTATAAATAGGACCAGCCAACCACAGAGCAAAGAGAGGAGGCAGGGAAAGAGAGAGAGAGAAGTCAGAAAGAGAGAGAGAGAGAGAGAGAGAAAGGTGACTGAGCTCCTCCCAGCAGTTCATCACCCCAGCCAAGAACAGACCCTCGTGAGGCTGTTCCTCCTTGTATCATTCATCATCATCAGCCCAAGAGGCAATCCACCACACCACACACTAGAGTAGGGTATTACACCTCAACGGTGGCCCGAACCAGTATAAACCCTGTGTCTCTTGCGTTGTTCTTTCCTTAGTTCAGATCCTAGCAAGGCGGAGGGGTGCAGGTAGGTAGGAGGCGAAATCTCCGCGCGCATCCCAGTGTTCGAACCTCAAGGGTCTGCCGGAACCCGAAATCCGACATTTGGCGCGCCAGGTAGGGGTGCGCCGGAATTCGTCTTCCACCACCCCGTTCTCCTCCGACCATCACGCCCATGTCTGACGCTCGTCGGGCCCGCGCCGAGCGCCGGGCCGTGCTCGCTTCCCGCGTCGCCCAGACGGCCCCTGTCGGCGCGCGACCTCGCCGTTCCCCGTCACCTGCCGTTAACGCCGCCACCGGCCTGACGGGGGACGAGCATCAAGCATCGTCCCAGCATCCGTCCGTGCGGCAAGACGGCCGCACCGCAACTCCCTCGCTCACCCCAGCTGGTTCTTCGTCCCGCGCGCTCCACGCGCCCATGGAGGCTCGGGCTGCACTCATCGCGGCGAACGAGCTCCTGCGCTACCGTCCCATCGACGACGTCTACGACGAATGGCTCAACCGCGTCGTCGAGCTTGTCCGCGCCGCAGGGGGCTCCCCTGCGCCGTCCGTTCCGCTGCACCGCACCCCGCCCCGCGCGGGCAGTGAAGCCCCGGCGGCGCCCCGGCCGCCTCCTCCTCAGGAAGGCACCATGGCTCCAAGGCGCGTGGCCCCTGGGCGGAACCCGCTCCGTCAGGCGCCAGCGCAGCAAGAGCAGAGCTGTCAAGAAGTCCCTCGCCCGCAGGAAGCTGCCCGGGCGCTCCCTGCTCCAGCACGTCGCGACCATGCTCCTGCTCCCGCGCGTCAGGACCCCGTGCTGCTCCCAGCTGCAGCGCATGGGGACATGCAAGACCAAGTTCCCTGTCATCCAAGGCCTCCCGTGGCCACAGCAGGCTACCGCGCCTTCACCGCCGAGCTACGCAACGTCGCGTGGCCCGGCAAGTTCAAGCCAGACCTCACCCTGCGGAGTTCCTCCAGCTCTACGAGCTGGTCATCGAAGCTGCCAATGGAGACGAGAAGGTCATGGCGAACTGGTTCCCCATGGCACTCAAGGACGGGGCCCGCACCTGGCTTCGGAACCTGGCTCCAGGCACAATCTCCTCTTGGGATGAGATGCGCACCCGCTTCGTCGCCAACTTCCAAGGCACTCGCGACCGGCCACCCGCCGTGAGCGACATGCGCCGCATCAAGCAACAGCCCGGGGAGACCCTGCAGAAGTACATCCAGCGCTTCAACAATGCGCGCCTCAAGATTCCCAAGGTGACTGAGGAGGCTATCATCTCGGCCTTCTCCGACGGCGTGCGCGATGTCAAGATGAAGGAGGAGCTGGCGATGCATGAAGACCTGTGCACTTCCCTGGAGCTGTTCAACTTGGCAACCAAGTGCGCCAGAGCCGAGGAAGGGCGTCTCTCCCTCCTCGAGCTGCCTGCCGCAGATCTAGAAGAGAAGAAGCCCAAGGCCAAGGATGTGAAGCGCAAGGGGGCTGCCATGCTCGCGGCAGAACCAGACACCAAGCGGGGCAGAGATCAGCCCGAACCTTCCAAGGGCAGCCGGTACTGTGTGTACCACGACCTCCACACCCACAACACCAATGAATGTCAAGAGCTCCGAGCCGTGCGAGAAGGAAGGATCGGCCGTCGCCCTGACCGCACTGACTGGGGCTACGGTCGAGGAGGAGGAAGGAACGCAGGACGCTGGGAAGACCGTGGCCCGCGCCAAGGGTGGCGCGATCAACCTCGCGAGGATCGCTGGCAAGACCCGCCTCGCGAGGGAGGCTGGAGAGATCAGCCTCGCGAGGGAGACTGGAGGGATCAGCCTTGCGAGGATCGCCCGCAAGGCAACGCAGGCCTCCCACCGCTGTCGCCGCAACCAAGGAGAAACGAGGAACGCCACCAGGACGAGGGGGCTGGGGGCTTCCAGGAGCCGCGCGCGATCGCCTGCATCCTGGGCGGGGCACAAGCCCCAGCCTCTCAGCGTATCTTCAAGCAGTTCGCCCGCGAAGTGAACGCAGTCCTCCCCAAGCTCGAAGCCACGCGCCCTGTCAGGTGGTCGGTGTGCGCCATCACGTTCAGCTCAGCAGCTTAGCTCAAGTGTGCGGCTACAGCCGGAGTTCTCCCGATGCTTTGTTCCCCAATCATCAGCAACGTGGTGGTCACCAAGACCCTCATCGATGGCGGGGCAGGGCTCAACGTCCTGTCCGTGGAAACATTCAACAACCTCCAAGTGCCCTACAGCCAGCTTCAGCCAACCAAGCCTTTCTCTGGTGTCACCGACGGCTCCACGGTCCCTATTGGGCAGGTCCGCCTCCCTGTCACCTTCGGGGCACGCACAACTACCGCACCGAGCTTATCGACTTCGACGTCGCTCACATTCTCCTACCATACAACGCCATCCTTGGGTACCCAGCGCTGGCCAAGTTCATGGTCGTAACTCACCATGGCTACAACGTCCTCAAGATGCCAGGAAGCGGCAGAGTCATCATGGTGCCCTGTGAAAAAAAGAACGCAGTGTGTTCCTTGGAACGAGCCTTTCAGGCCGCGTCACTGGAAGACCCGGATCGTGGAAGTAGGAGGCCTCCCGAGAACGCCCCTAAGAAGAAGAAGACATCGTCCGGCCCGACCACTCAGGAGGCAGGCCCCTTTGGGCCCGCGCCTGCCCAGGGGGAACCTCCTTCCATCGCATAGGAAAGCACGCCCGACGCCCTCCTAAGGCAGGGCTCGGGGGCTCTCCCCTGGAGGGCCACCGACCTAGCCAGGGTCGTGAGGGAGGCGCTTGGGCACCAGATGGAGGCGTGTTTCGAAGCACGTTTCCCTCAAGAAGGAGCAAGGCAAGGAGATCCATACCCTCAGGAGTTCGTCAGCAAGGCCATTTAGGAGCTTCAGGAGTCAAGAGCCATGAAAGGCGGCCGCCGCCTACCAGCAGTGGCTCCCCATCCAGGCGAGGATGGTGGGCTGCGCGTCTGCATCGACATACCAGGGCTCACTCGAGTCGCCTCTCTGGAGCGCCTCTGGCCCTCACGAGTAGGGCGCTGCGGAGGTCCACCCCACAACTACGTTCGCATGCCTTACGGCTTGCCGAACGTGGCTGCCACGTACCAGCGCCTCATGAGGGGCATCATGGAGGCACAAGAGGCCAGGCGTTCCGCAGCCCTGGCAGGGATGGAGATGGCCCGTGAGGAGCCGCCAGCGCCTCCGGAGCCCCCCGAGGCCCCTGGGCCTGGGGCTCGTGAGGATCGGCTACCGCAGCCCACCGAGTCTGCTACACCAACACCCCTTCATCCTCAACGTCATCAGGTGACATCTTACAAGTTTTCACTTCCAGCTGGGAGCGCCCCCCAGGGCTGCATTATTCCTAGGCCGCGTGGGTCCGTCCCTGCGGCGTGTATCCCTTTTTATTCCATGTTGTTATCTTACCTTGTTGGGGGCGCCCCTCGGGCTGCATGATCCCCAAACCGCTCGGGCCTGGCCCAGTAATTTCCGCATTCCCAGCATCTATTTGAACGAATCCACTCCTTCGCAGCTAATGTGTTTTACCCAGTTGCCTGCTCAGCCGACGCCAACTAACGGAGCTGCTCCCAAACGGCACGACGCTTGCGCATGGGTCTGTCCCTGCAACACCGACAAACCTGGATGGCTAAGCTCTGGCCGCGGCAGCCCTGCATAGTGTCACCTCGTCAAGCCTTCAATGCCTCGCTACCCCTCAGAAGCAACCAACGACTGACTGTCAATTGTCATGGCAACCCCTTGTTTTTTCTATGATGGACCTGCAGGACCACCTGAAGGGGGTTGCGTCAGGCGAGGCCCTTGCCGTGTCTCCTTCACTCTCGTCCGCGCGAACCGCTTGCACGTTAAAGGGGGGTGCCTGAGCATCACGACTCAGGGCTCCTACTGGCTCTCCAGCCCTCACCCTCTGGCCTTGACCACAGCATCGTGACCTGGCATACCAGCGACGGTTGAGACTCGCTCGAGGGCCGGGACCCGAGGATGTAGAGCAGAAAGGGGAGCAAAGGCGAGAGGGGAGAGACACACGAGGACCTCGCCGAGCAACCTCGCGCCTGCAGATGCACGGACCCGGCGACACACTAGAGAGCGGCCCCTGATCCTCGAGATAAGTCATCACCCGGAAGCGCAAGCTGCCGCGGCACCATCCCCGCACCTAATGCTACCCCATGTTAGCGACGCCGCTCTCCTTTCTCACCCAACAACGACTGCTTGGGCGCCAAAGGGGACCTCCTGAGCATCGCGACTCAGGGCTCTTACCGGACTCCGGGTCGCTCACCTCCTGGCCTTGACCACGGCATCGCGACCTGGCATACCAGCGATGGCTGAAGCCGCCTTGGGACTGGGACCTGTCGGCGCAGAGCACGAAGCCCTCATGAGGTTCGAAAGGGAGGATTGAGCTAAGACGGAATGAGCAACTCGCGCAATTCTACGACAAGGGTTATATTGACAAAACAGGATCACAGGCACCCTACAAGCCCCCACGGGACGCGTTTTTAATTCCTTGCAGGGAACAGATCCTAAAGGGACACAAACTACGCGCGACCCTGCAAAAGACGCCATCATCAATAGTGGGCCGTCAAGCACCGACGCCAACCCCATCCAGATCAGAGACGGCGGGAGCCCGCCCTGCTCCAGGAGCGGCACCGGCTCGGGGGCTCGTAGCTGTCGTCGCTCGTCTCCGGAGTCGCGAAGAGCTCGCCGGAGTCGCTGGAGCCTCCGACGCCTCCACCACCTGAGGAGCTGCCAAGGGAGCGGTTGGCGGGCCCAGTCCTCGTCGCGGCAGGGTCCGGGCCACCTTCCCTGGGGCAGCACTCCAGCCGGCGCCCGCTCGCATCGTAATCCAAGTGGACCGCAAAGACGCCCCTTACCCTGCAAACCCGGGCGATCTCTCTCCAGCCCCGAGTCATGAAGACCTCACCCGGGTCAACGACCGCGACCTCTGCCTCGGTCGCGAGGGTGCTGCAGCCGGCGTGCTACAGCCAAAGCTCCAGGGGCTCCCCCTGCGGCATGATGGAGGCGAAGAAGGGAGGAAGGCGGATCCAAGACTGAAGAGGAATGGTGACGTGGAGCACGAACTCTCGGGAGGAGCCCTCCGTGTGGACCCCAGGGGGGACGACCCACACCTTCGTGACCCGTCGGCACCGACGGCGGCGCCGCCCATGGCGGTCAGCATCAGCTCCTTCGGGGCCCTCGACATGGGCGTACAATGGCAGCGGGAACCCCGGCAGCACCCGCTCGCACCAAGGCCTCGACACCACCTAAAGGGCCCCTTCATCCGCGCCACGGGGGACGAGCCGTTTCTTCGGAGGAAGTGGGTCTGGCTCCTCTCGGGGAGCTTTTCCTTTCTCTGACGTCGAGAACCGGCAGATCGGAGCCATCGCAGCAAGACGGAGCAAGGATCGGGAAGAAGGAGAAGCAAGGAGGGATGGACTGGAAGGTCGCACGCTGCCCCGTACTTATGGCCGGCGAAAGCCAACCGCCAACCTCCATGACTACAGGTAATCATGACCCACTTTGCATGCAGGGACTTGTCCAATCCGTGCAGTTGCCGAGGCGCCATGGGGAAGTGGAGGCGCCCACGTCCAATCAACCGCCACGCGGCGCCTAAGGCCGCAGGCTGTTAGGGCCCGTGGCACTTCGCTCTTGCCCTTCCGCCTCCCAGCACGGCCAAGTCCGGGCGTGCCTTGGGGCCAGGGGCTACTGTCGGCGTTCTGGGAATGGGGGTCCCTAGACTTGCCTGCCTGCGGCCTGCGGCGTGGCTCAAAGGGGGGCCCAGCGCGGCCCATCTTCACCAACACAAACCCAAGACCCTCGCGAGGGGCCAAGCCTCGCGGGGCGGACGATGCGGAGCTTCCTCAGGCGCGGCCTCGTCAGGATGGCTCACGAGGAGGCGGAGAGATCAAGGCGGGGTACCTCATGAGGTGCCCGTGACCCAAGCCATGACGACCGAGGGCGCTAGGCGGGTGCCAGCCCGCGCAGCGTCCTCTCTTCCTCTTTGGTGCAAAGGGGGCAAGCGTAGTCGCGGAGTACCGAGGCATCAGGCAAAGGTTTCCATTTCGGTGCAATGAGACCAAGAGCAGGAGGACTACGAGACGGAGGTCACCGTGGAGCCCAAGACGTCGTCATCACCAGAGCTTTGCGTAGGCGAAGACTACTTTTGTCAGGATAGTTGATACTAGCTGTCCCCCTTCAAATTAGCCCACCATTGTTGGCTCCCTTCCCGCTCGATATTTTGGAAGAGGACCAGGGCCTCATAAATAGGACCAGCCACCCACAGAGCAAAGAGAGGAGGCAGGGAAAGAGAGAGAGAGAGAAGATCAGAAAGAGAGAGAGAGAGAGAAAGGTGACTGAGCTCCTCCCAACAGTTCATCACCCCAGCCAAGAACAGACCCTCGCGAGGCTGTTCTTCCTTGTATTGTTCATCATCATCAGCCCAAGAGGCAATCCACCACACCACACACTGGAGTAGGGTATTACACCTCAACGGTGGCCCGAACCAGTATAAACCCTGTGTCTCTTGCGTTGTTCTTTCCTTAGTTCAGATCCTAGCAAGGCGGAGGGGTGCAGGTAGGTAGGAGGCGAATCTCCGTGCGCACCCCAGTGTTCGTGTTGGAAATATGCCCTAGAGGCAATAATAAATTGATTATTATTATATTTCCTTGTTCATGATAATCGTTTATTATCCATGCTAGAATTGTATTGATAGGAAACTCAGATACATGTGTGGATACATAGACAACACCATGTCCCTAGTAAGCCTCTAGTTGACTAGCTCGTTGATCAACAGATGGTTACGGTTTCCTGACCATGGACATTGGATGTCGTTGATAACGGGATCACATCATTAGGAGAATGATGTGATGGACAAGACCCAATCCTAAGCATAGCACTAGATCGTGTAGTTCGTATGCTAAAGCTTTTCTAATGTCAAGTATCATTTCCTTAGACCATGAGATTGTGCAACTCCCGGATACTGTAGAAATGCTTTGGGTGTGCCAAATGTCACAATGTAAATGGGTGGCTATAAAGGTACACTACGGGTATCTCCGAAAGTGTCTGTTGGGTTGGCACGAATCGGGACTGGGATTTGTCACTCTGTGTGACGGAGAGGTATCTCTGGGCCCACTCGGTAGGACATCATCATAATGTGCACAATGTGATCAAGGAGTTGATCACGGGATGATGTGTTACGGAACGAGTAAAGAGACTTGCCGGTAACAAGATTGAACAAGGTATCGGGATACTGGCGATCGAATCTCGGGCAAGTACAATGCCGCTAGACAAAGGGAATTGCATACGGGATTGATTAAGTCCTTGACATCGTGGTTCATCCGATGAGATCATCGTGGAACATGTGGGAGCCAACATGGGTATCCAGATCCCGCTGTTGGTTATTGACCGGAGAACGTCTCGGTCATGTCTGCATGTCTCCCGAACCCGTAGGGTCTACACACTTAAGGTTCGATGATGCTGGGGTTATAAAGGAAGTTTGTATGTGGTTACCGAATGTTGTTCGGAGTCCCGGATGAGATCCCGGACGTCACGAGGAGTTCCGGAATGGTCTGGAGGTAAAGATTTATATATGGGAAGTCCTGTTTTGGTCACCGGAAAGGTTTCGGGGTTTATCGGTAATGTACCGGGACCACTGGAGGGGTCCGAGGGTTCACCGGGGGGGGCATGGGCCCCAGAGGCATACATGGGCCAAGTGTGAGAAGGCACCAGCCCCTAGGTGGGCTGGGGCGCCTCCCACTAAGGCCCATGCGCCTAGAAGGGGAGAGGGGGCAAACCCTAAGGGCAGATGGGCCCTGAGGCCCATACTCCCTGCGCCTCCCTCTCCTTCCCCCTTGTGGCCGCCACCCATAGATGGGTTTGGGGCTGCCGCCCCTCTAGGGGTAGGAACCCTAGAGGGGGCGCACCCTCCTTCCCTTCCCCTATATATATGAGGCCTAGGGGCTGCCCAATACACGTGATTTGATCTCTCTCGTTGGTGCAGCCCTCCCTCTCTTTCTCCTCATATCCCGTGGTGCTTGGCGAAGCCCTGCAGGATTGCCTCGCTCCTCCACCACCACCACGCTGTTGTGCTGCTGCTGGATGGAGTCTTCCTCAACCTCTCCCTCTCTCCTTGCTGGATCAAGGCGTGGGAGACATCGTCGGGCTGTACGTGTGGTGAACGCGGAGGTGCCGTCCGTTCGGCACTAGGATCTCCGGTGATTTGGATCACGACGAGTACGACTCCATCAACCCGTTCTCTTGAACGCTTCCGCTTAGCGATCTACAAGGGTATGTAGATGCACTCTCCTTCCCCTCGTTGCTGGTCTCTCCACAGATAGATCTTGGTGACACGTAGGAAAATTTTGAATTTCTGCTACGTTCCCCAACAGTGGTATCAGAGCCAGGTTTATTGCATAGATTCTATGCACGAGTAGAACACAAAGTAGTTGTGGGCATTGATTTTGTTCAATATGCTTGCCGTTACTAGTCTTATCTTGATTCGGCGGCGTCGTGGGATGAAGCGGCCCAAACCAACCTTACACGTATGCTTACGTGAGACCGGTTCCAACGACTGACATGCACTAGTTGCATTAGGTGGCTGGCGGGTGTCTGTCTCTCCCACTTCAGTCGGATCGGATTCGACGAAAAGGGTCCTTATGAAGGGTAAATAGCAATTGGAATATCATGTTGTGGTTTTTGCATAGGTAAGAAACGTTCTTGCTAGAAACCCATAGTAGCCACGTAAAACATGCAAAAACAATTAGAGGACGTCTAACTTGTTTTTGCAGGGTATGCTATGTGATGTGATATGGCCAAAAAGGATGTGATGAATGATATATGTGATGTATGAGATTGATCATGTTCTTGTAATAGGAATCACGACTTGCATGTCGATGAGTATGACAACCGGCAGGAGCCATAGGAGTTGTCTTAATTTATTTATGACCTGCGTGTCAACATAAACATCATGTAATTACTTTACTTTATTGCTAACCGTTAGCTGTAGTAGTAGAAGTAATAGATGACGTGACAACTTCATGGAGACACGATGATGGAGATCATGGTGTCATGCCGGTGACAAGATGATCATGGAGCCCCAAGATGGAGATCAAAGGAGCTATATGATATTGGCCATATCATGTCACTATTTGATTACATGTGATGTTTATCATGTTTATACATCTTGTTTACTTAGAACGACGGTAGTAAATAAGATGATCCCTCATAATAATTTCAAGAAAGTGTTCCCCCTAACTGTGCACCGTTGCGACAGTTCGTTGTTTCGAAGAACCACGTGATGATCGGGTGTTAGATTCTTACGTTCACATACAACGGGTGTAAGACAGATTTACACACGCGAAACACTTAGGTTGACTTGACAAGCCTAGCATGTGTACAGACATGGCCTCGGAACACAGAAGACCGAAAGGTCGAGCATGAGTCGTATGGTAGATACGATCAACATGAAGATGTTCACCGATGATGACTAGTCCGTCTCACGTGATGATCGGACACGGCCTAGTTGACTCAGATCATGTAATCACTTAGATGACTGGAGGGATGTCTATCTGAGTGGGAGTTCATAAGATGAACTTAATTATCCTGAACATAGTCAAAAGGTCTTCGCAAATTATGTCGTAGCTCGCGCTTCAGTTCTACTGTTTAGATATGTTCCTAGAGAAAATTTAGTTGAAAGTTGATAGTAGCAATTATGCGGACTAGGTCCGTAAACTGAGGATTGTCCTCATTGCTTCATAGAAGGCTTATGTCCTTTATGCACCGCTCAGTGTGCTGAACCTCGAACGTTGTCTGTGGATGTTGCGAACATCTGACATACACGTTTTGATAACTACGTGATAGTTCAGTTAAACGGTTTAGAGTTGAGGCACCCAAGACGGTTTTGAAACGTCGCAAAACATATGAGATGTTTTGAGGGCTGAAATTGGGATTTCAGGCTCGTGCCCACGTCAAGAGGTATAAGACCTCCGATGATTTTCTCAGCCTGCAAACTAAGGAGAAAAGCTCAATTGTTGAGCTAGTGCTCAGATTGTCTGAGTACAACAATCATTTGAATCGAGTGGGTGTTGATCTTCCAGATGAGATAATGATGTTTCTCCGAAGTCATTACCACCAAGCTGCTAGGGCTTCGTGATGAACTATAATGTATCTGGGACATATATGATGATCCTTGAGATATTCGCGATGTTTGACACCAAAGTAGAAATCAAGAAGGAGCATCAATTGTTGATGGTTGGTGAAATCACTAGTTTCAAGAAGGGCAAGGGCAAGAAGGGATACTTCATGAAACGGCAATTCAGCTACTGCTCTAGTGAAGAAACCCAAGGTTGAACCCAAACCCGAGACTAAGTGCTTCTGTAATAAGGGGAAAAACCACTGGAGCAGAATTAACCTAGATACTTGGTAGATGAGAAGGCTGACAAGGTCGATAGAAGTATATTGGATATACATTATGTTGATGTGTACTTTACTAGTACTCCTAGTAGCACCAGGGTATTAGATACCGGTTCGGTTGCTAAGTGTTTGTAACTCGAAATATAAGCTACGGAATAAACGGAGACTAGCTAAAGGTGAGCTGACGATATGTGTTGGAAATGTTTCCAATGTTGATATGATCAAGCATCGCACGCTCCCTCTACCATCGAGATTGGTGTTTGCGTTGAGCATAGACATGATTGGATTATGTCTATCGCAATAGGTTATTCATTTAAGGAGAATAACGGTTACTCTGTTTATATGAATAATACCTTCAATGGTCTTGCACCTAAAATGAATGGTTCATTGAATCTCGATCGTAGTGATACACATGTTCATGCCAAAAGATAGTAATGATAGTACCACCTACTTATGGCACTGCCACGTAAGTCATATCGGTATAAAACGCATGAAGAAGCTCCATGTTGATGGATCTTTGGGCTCACTCATTTTTGAAAGGTTTGAGACATGCGAACCATGTCTATTGGTGTATATGCATGATGGAGATCCATGCAAATGGACCATTTGGACTCACTTGATTTTGAATCACTTGAGACATGCAAGTCATACCACATGGGCAAGATGACTGAAAGCCTCGTTTTCAGTAAAATGGAACTAGAAAGCAACTTGTTGGAAGTAATACATTTTGATGTATGCAGTCCAATGAGTGCTGAGGCGTGTAGTGGATATCGTTATGTTCTTACTTCACAGATGATTTGAGTAGATGTTGAGTACGTTTACTTGATGAATCACGAGTCTGAATTATTGAAAGGTTCAAGTAATTTCAGGGTGAAGTTGAAAGATCATCGTGACAAGAGGATAAAATATCTATGATATGATCATAGAGATGAATATCTGAATTATGAGTTTGGCACAGAATTAAGACATTGTGGAAATTGTTTCACAACTAATACAGCCTGGAACACCATAGTGTGATGGTGTGTCCGAACATCATAACTGCACCTTATTGGATATGATGCATACCATGATGTCTCTTATCGAATTACCACGATAGTTTATGGGTCACGCATTAGAGACAATCGCATTCACTTTAAAAGGGGCACCACGTAATTCCGATGAGATGACACCATATGAACTATGGTTTAGAGAAACCTAAGCTGTCATTTCTTAAAGGTTTAGGGCTGCGACGCTTATGTGAAAAAGTTTCAGGCTGATAAGCTCGAACCCAAAGCGGATAAATGCATCTTCATAGGACACCCAAAACAGTTGGGTATACCTCCTGTCTCAGATCCGAAAGCAATAAGGGATTGTTTCTAGAATCGGGTCCTTTCTCGAGGAAAAGTTTCTCTCGAAAGAATTGAGTGGGAGGATGGTGGAGACTTGATGAGGTTATTGAACCGTCTCTTCAACTAGTGTGTGACAGGGCACAGGGAGTTGTTCCTGTGGCACCTACACCAATTGAAGTGGAAGCTTATGATAGTGATCATGAAACTTCGGATCAAGTCACTACCAAACCTCGTGGGATGACAAGGATGCATACTACTTCAGAGTGGTACGTAATCCTATCTTGGAAGTCATGTTGCTAGACAACAATGAACCTACGAGCTATGGAGAAGCGATGGTGGGCCCGGATTCCGATAAATGGCTCGAGGCCATAAAATCTGAGAGAGGATCCATGTATGGAAACAAAGTGTAGACTTTGACAGAACAGCTCGATGGTCGTGAGGCTGTTGAGTACAGATGGATTTTAAAAGGAAGACGGACAATGATGGTATGTATCACCATTAAGAAAGCTCGACTTGTCGTTAAGATGTTTTTCGACAAGTTCAAGGAGTTGACTGTGATGAGACTTTCTCACTCGTAGCGATGCTAAGAGTCTGTTGGAATTATATTAGCGATTACTGCTTTATTTATGAAATCTTGCAGATAGGATGTCAAAACATTGTTTCCTCGACGATTTTCTTGAGGAAAGGTTGTATGTGATACAACCGGAAGGTTTTGTCAATCCTGAAAGATGCTAATAAGTATGCAAAGCTCCAGCAATCCTTCTAAGGACTGGAGTAAGAATCTCGGAGTTGGAATGTATGCTTTGATGATGATCAAAGATTTTGGGTGTATACAAAGTTTATGAGAAACTTGTATTTCCAAAGAAGTGAGTGGGAGCACTATAGAATTTCTGATGAGTATATGTTGTTGACATATTGTTGATCAAAAATGACGTAGAATTTCTGGAAAGCATATAGGGTTATTTGGAAAGTGTTTTTCAATGGAAAGCCTGGATTAAGCTACTTGAGCATTGAGCATCAAGATCTATAAGGATAGATCAAAATGCTTAAATGGTACTTTCAAATGAGCACATTCCTTGACATGATCTTGAAGGTGTTCAAGATGAATCAGTCAAAGAAGGAGTTCTTGCCTGAGTTGTAAGGTATGAAGTTAAGACTTAAAGCTCGACCACGGCAGAATGGAGAGAAAGGACGAAGGTCGTCCCCTATGCTTAAGACATAGGCTCTATAGTATGTTATGCTGTGTACCGCACCTGAAGTGTGCTTTGCCATGAGTCAGTCAAGGGGTACAAGAGTGATCCAAGAATGGATCACAGGACAGCGGTCAAAGTTATCCTTAGTAACTAGTGGACTAAGGAATTTTCTCGATTATGGAGGTGGTAAAAGAGTTCGTCATAAAGGGTTACGTCGATGCAAGCTTAACACCTATCCGGATAGCTCTGAGTAGAGATACAGGATATGTATAATGGAGCAACACTTTAGAATAGCTCCAAGTAGAACAGTTATTTGGAATAGCTCCAAATAGAGCGTGGTAGCTGCATCTAGGAGATGACATAGAGATTTGTATAGCACACACGGATCTGAAAGGTTCAGACCCGTTGACTATAACCTCTTTCACAAGCATAACATGATCAAACCCAGAACTCATCGAGTGTTAATCACATGGTAAATGTGAACTAGATTATTGACTCTAGTAAACTCTTTGGGTGTTAGTCACATGGGGATGTGACCTTGAGTGTTAATCACATATCGATGTGAACTAGATTATTGACTCTAGTGCAAGTGGGAGACTGTTGGAAATATGCCCTAGAGGCAATAATAAATTGATTATTATTATATTTCCTTGTTCATGATAATCGTTTATTATCCATGCTAGAATTGTATTGATAGGAAACTCAGATACATGTGTGGGTACATAGACAACACCATGTCCCTAGTAAGCCTCTAGTTGACTAGCTCGTTGATCAACAGATGGTTACGATTTCTTGACCATGGACATTGGATGTCGTCGATAACGGGATCACATCATTAGGAGAATGATGTGATGGACAAAACCCAATCCTAAGCATAGCACTAGATCGTGTAGTTCGTATGCTAAAGCTTTTCTAATGTCAAGTATCATTTCCTTAGACCATGAGATTGTGCAACTCCCGGATACCGTAGGAATGCTTTGGGTGTGCCAAACGTCACAACGTAACTGGGTGGCTATAAAGGTACACTACGCGTATCTCCGAAAGTGTCTGTTGGGTTGGCACGAATCGAGACTGGGATTTGTCACTCCGTGTGACGGAGAGGTATCTCTGGGCCCACTCAGTAGGACATCATCATAATGTGCACAATGTGATCAAGGAGTTGATCACGGGATGATGTGTTACGGAACGAGTAAAGAGACTTGCCAGTAACGAGATTGAACAAGGTATCGGGATACCGGCGATCGAATCTCGGGCAAGTACAATGCCGCTAGACAAAGGGAATTGCATACGGGATTGATTAAGTCCTTGACATCGTGGTTCATCCGATGAGATAATCATGGAACATGTGGGAGCCAACATGGGTATCCAGATCCTGCTGTTGGTTATTGACCGGAGAACGTCTCGGTCATGTCTATATGTCTCCCGAACCCGTAGGGTCTACACACTTAAGGTTCGATGACGCTAGGGTTATAAAGGAAGTTTGTATGTGGTTACCGAATGTTGTTCGGAGTCCCGGATGAGATCCCGGACGTCACGAGGAGTTCCGGAATGGTCCGTAGGTAAAGATTTATATATGGGAAGTCATGTTTTGGTCACCGGAAAGGTTTCGGGGTTTATCGGTAATGTACCGGGACCACCGGAGGGGTTCGGGGGTCCACCGGGGGGGCCATGGGCCCCAGAGGCATACATGGGACAAGTGTGAGAAGGCACCAGCCCCTAGGTGGGCTGGGGCGCCTCCCACTAAGGCCCATGCACCTAGAAGGGGAGAGGGGGCAAACCCTAAGGGCAGATGGGCCCTGAGGCCCATACTCCCTGCGCCTCCCTCTCCTCCCCCCTTCTCGCCGCCACCCATAGATGGGTTTGGGGCTGCCGCCCCTCTAGGGGTGGGAACCCTAGAGGGGGCGCACCCTCCTCCCCTTCCCCTATATATATGAGGCCTAGGGGCTGCCCAATACACGTCATTTGATCTCTCTCGTTGGTGCAGCCCTCCCTCTCTTTCTCCTCATATCCCGTGGTGCTTGGCGAAGCCCTGCAGGATTGCCTCGCTCCTCCACCACCACCACGCCGTTGTGCTACTGCTGGATGGAGTCTTCCTCAACCTCTCCCTCTCTCCTTGCTGGATCAAGGCGTGGGAGACATCGTCGGGCTGTACGTGTGTTGAACGCGGAGGTGTCGTCCGTTCGGCACTAGGATCTCCGGTGATTTGGATCACGACGAGTACGACTCCATCAACCCCGTTCTCTTCAATGCTTCCGCTTAGCGATCTACAAGGGTATGTAGATGCACTCTCCTTCCCCTTGTTGCTAGTCTCTCCATAGATAGATCTTTGTGACACGTAGGAAAATTTTGAATTTCTGCTACGTTCCCCAATAGTTCGAACCTCAAGGGTCTACCAGAACCCGAAATCCAACACATTTGCCTCTCGTTTTCCTCTCCCCCACTTCACCCTTGCAATTTTATTTGCCCTCTCTCTCTCTATCCTCCCTCTCTTTCTCTATTTGCCTCTTTTTGCCCGTTTCTTGTATGCTTGTGTGTTGGATTGCTTGCTTGTCATGATGGCTCAAGATAACACTAAATTGTGTGACTTTACCAATACCAACAACAATGATTTTATTAGCACTCCGATTGCTCCTCTTACCGATGCTGAATTTTGTGAAATTAAGGTTGCCTTGCTGATTCTTGTCATGAAAGATCCGTTTTCTGGCCTTCCTAGTGAAGATGTCGCTACCCATCTAAATAGCTTCGTTGATTTATGTTATATGCAAAATAAGAAAGATGTTGATAATGGTATTGTTAAATTGAAGCTATTTCCTTTTTCGCTTAGAGATCATGCTAAAGCTTGGTTTTCGTCTTTGCCTAAAAATAGTATTGATTCCTGGAATAAGTGCAAAGATGCTTTTATCTCTAAGTATTTTCCTCCTGCTAATATCATCTCTCTTAGAAACGATATTATGAATTTTAAGCAACTTGATCATGAACATGTTGCACAAGCTTGGGAGAGGATGAAATTAATGATACATAATTGCCCAACACTTGGTCTGAATTTGTGGATGATTATACAAAAAATTTACGCCGGATTGAATTTTGCTTCTAGAAATCTTTTAGATTCGGCCGCGGGAGGCACTTTTACAGAAATCACTTTAGGAGAAGCTACTAAACTCCTAGATAATATTATGGTTATTTATTCTCAATGGCACACTGAAAGATCCACTAATAAGAAAGTGCATGCGATAGAAGAAATTAATGTTTTGAGTGGAAAGATGGATGAACTTATAAAATTATTTTCTACTAAGAGTGTTTCTTATTATCCTAATGATATGCCTTTGTCTACTTTGATTGAGAATAATAATGAATCTATGGATGTGAATTTTGTTGGTAGGAATAATTTTGGTAACAATGCGTATAGAGGAAACTTTAATCCTAGGCCTTATCCTGGTAATTCCTCTAATAATTATGGTAATTCCTACAATAATTCTTATGGAAATTATAATAAGATACCCTCTGATTTTGAATCTAATATTAAAGAATTTATTACTTTAGAAAAGAATTTCAATGCTTTGATTGAAGAAAAAATGCTTAAGATTGATGAGTTGGCAAGGAATGTTGATAGAATTTCTCTTGATGTCTATTCTTTGAAACTTAGATCTATTCCTCCTAAGCATGATATCAATGAGTCTCTCAAAGCCATGAGAATTTCTATTGAGGAGTGCAAAGAAAGAACCGCTAGGATGCATGCTAAGAAAGATTCCTTTATAGGAGCGTGTTCTTCTAGTTTCCATGATAATAAAGATGAAGATCTAAAAGTTATTGATATGTCCCCTATTAAATCTTTGTTTTGCAATATGAATCTTGATAATGATGGGACTGAATATGATCCACCTTTACCTAGAAGGCATTCCAAAAATTAGGAGTTTTTAGATCTTGATGCTAAATTTGATAAAAGTGGGATTGAAGAGATCAAAACTCTAGATGTTAATGAACCTACTATTTTGGATTTCAAGGAATTTAATTATGATAGCTGCTCTTTGATAGATTGTATTTCCTTGTTGCAATCCGTGCTAAATTCTCCTCATGCTTATAGTCAAAATAAAGCTTTCACTAAACATATCGCTGATGCTTTGATGCAATCTTATGAAGAAAAACTTGAGTTGGAAGTTTCTATCCCTAGAAAACTTTATCATGAGTGGGAACCTACTATTAAAATTAAAATTAAAGATCATGAATGCTATGCTTTGTGTGATTTGGGTGCTAGTGTTTCCAAGATTCCAAAGACTTTATGTGATTTGCTAGGTTTCCGTAATTTTGATGATTTCTCTGTAAACTTGCACCTTGCGGATTCCACTATTAATAAACCTATGGGAAGAATTAATGATGTTCTTATTGTTGCAAATAGGAATTATGTGCCCATATATTTTATCGTTCTTGATATAGATTGCAATCCTTCATGTCCTATTATTCTTCGTAGACCTTTCCTTAGAACGATTGGTGCAACTATTGATATGAAGGAAGGGAATATTAGATTCCAATTTCCGTTAAGGAAAGTGTCGGTGTCAAAACCGGCAGATCTTGGGTAGGGGGTCCCGAACTGTGCGTCTAGGCCGGATGGTAACAGGAGGCGGGGGACACAATGTTTTACCCAGGTTCGGGCCCTCTTGATGGAGGTAAAACCCTACGTCCTGCTTGATTAATATTGATGATATGGGTAGTACAAGAGTAGATCTACCACGAGATCAGAGAGGCTAAACCCTAGAAGCTAGCCTATGGTATGATTGTATGTTGTGATTGTTGTCCTACGGACTAAAACCCTTCGGTTTATATAGACACCGGAGAGGGTTAGGGTTACACAAGGTCGGTTACAAAGGAGGAGATATCCATATCCGTATTGCCTAGCTTGCCTTCCACGCCAAGTAGAGCCCCATCTGGACACGAGACGAAGTCTTCAATCTTGTATCTTCATAGTCTAACAGTCCGCCCAATGGAGATAGTCCGGCTGTCCGGAGACCCCCTAATCTAGGACTCCTTTAGAAAGGCATGGAACACTTCCCTAGAAAGAAAATTAAATTACCTTATGAATCTATTATGAGAGCAACTTATGGATTGCCTACCAAATATGGCAATACCTAGATCTATCCTTGCTTTTTATGCCTAGCTAGGGGCGTTAAACGATAGCGTTTGTATGGAGGCAACCCAATTTTATTTTTATTCCTTGCTTTTTACTCCTGTTTAGTAATAAATAATTTATCTAGACTCTGTTTTTGTTGTGTTCTTTGTGTTTAATTAGTGTTTGTGCCAAGTAGAACCGTTGGGAAGACTTGGGGAAGGTCTTGTTATTCTTGCTGTAAAAAAACAGAAACTTTAGCGCTCACAAGAACTGCTGCCATTTTTTTTTCGAAAGTGATAATTAGTTAATTCTTTTTGCAAATGATTAATAGCTAAATTCCTCACGGCAAGAAAGTTATTTTAGAATTTTTGGGGTTCCATATCTTGCGCTAGCTACAGATTACTACAGACTGTTCTGTTTTTCACAGATTCTGTTTTCCGTGCATTGTTTGCTTATTTTGATGAATCCATGGCTAGTAAAATAGTTTATAAACCATAGAAAAGTTGGAATACAGTAGGTTTAAAACTAATATAAATAAAGAATGAGTTCATTACAGTATCTTGAAGTGGTCTTTTGTTTTCTTTCGCTAATGGAGCTCACGAGATTTTCTACTTTAAGTTTTGTGTTGTGAAGTTTTCAAGTTTTGGGTAAGGATTTGATGGATTATGGAACAAGGAGTGGAAAGAGCCTAAGCTTCGGGATGACCATGGAACCCCCAACATAATCTAAGGACACCAAAAACCCAAATCTTGGGGATGCCCCGGAAGGCATCCCCTCTTTCGTCTACTTCTATCGGTAACTTTACTTGGAGCTATATTTTTATTCACCACACAATATGTGTTTTGCTTGGAGCCTATTGTATGATTTGAGTCTTTGATTTCTAGTTTACCACAATCATCTTTTCTGTACACACCTTTTGAGACAGACACACATGATTCGGAAATTATTAGAATACTCTATGTGCTTCACTTATATCTTTTGAGTTATATAGTTTTGCTCTAGTACTTCACTTATATCTTTTAGAGCACGGTGGTGATTTGTTTTATAGAAACTATTGATCTCTCATGCTTCACTTAGATTATTTTGAGAGTCCTAAATAGCATGGTAATTTTCTTAAATAATCCTAATATGCTAGGTATACAAGATTAATAATAAAATTCTCTTATGAGTGTGTTGAATACTATGAGAAGTTTGATACATGATAATTGTTTTGAGATATGGAGATGGTGATATTAGGGTCATGCTAGTTGAGTAGTTGTGAATTTTAGAAATACTTGTGTTAAAGTTTGTGATTCCCGTATCATGCATGTATGGTGAACTGTTATGTGATGAAGTCGGAGCATAATTTATTTATTGATTGTCTTCCTTATGAGGGGCGGTCGGGGACGAGCGATGGTCTTTTCCTACCAATCTATCCCCCTAGGAGCATGCACGTAATACTTTGCTTTGATAACTTATAGATTTTTGCAATAAATATATGAGTTCTTTATGACTAATAATGAGTCCATGGATCATACGCACTCTCACCCTTCCACCATTGCTAGCCTCTCTAATACCGCGCACCTTTCGCCGGTATCATACATGCACCATATACCTTCCTCAAAACAGCCACCATACCTACCTATCATGGCATTTCCATAGCCATTACGAGATATATTGCCATGCAACTTTCCACCATTCCATTTACTATGACACACTCCATCATTGTCATATTGCTCTGCATGATCATGTAGTTGACATTGTATTTGTGGCAAAGCCACCGTTCATCATACATGTCACTCTTGATTCATTACATATCACGGTACACCGCCGGAGGCATTCACATAGAGTCATATTTTGTTCTAAGTATCGAGTTGTAATTGTTAAGTTGTAAGTAAATAAAAGTGTGATGATCATCATTATTAGATCATTGTCCCAAGTGAGGAAAGGATAATGGACACTATGATTCCCCTACAAGTCGGGATGAGACTCCGGATGAAAAAAGAGGCCAAAGAAGCCCAAATAAAAAAATGAGAGAAAAAGAGAGAAGGTACAATGCTACTATCCTTTTACCACACTTGTGCTTCAAAGTAGCACCATGATCTTCATGATAGAGAGTCTCCTATGTTATCACTTTCATATACTAGTGGGAATTTTTCATTATAGAATTTGGCTTGTATATTCCAGTGATGGGCTTCCTCAAAATGCCCTAGGTCTTCGTGAGCAAGCAAGTTGGATGCACACCCACTAGTTCCTTTTGTTGAGCTTTCATACACTTATAGCTCTAGTGCACCTGTTGCATGGCAATCCCTACTCACTCACATTGATATCTATTAATGGGCATCTCCATAGCCCGTTGATACGCCTAGTTGATGTGAGACTATCTTCTCCCTTTTTGTCTTCTCCACAACCACCATTCTATTCCACATATAGTGCTATGTCCATGGCTCACGCTCATCTATTGTGTGAAGGTTTATAAATTTTGAGATTACTAAAGTATGAAACAATTGCTTGGCTTGTCATCAGGGTTGTGCATGATTAAAATACTTTGTGTGGTGAATATAGAGCATAGCCAGACTATATGATTTTGTAGGGATAACTTTCTTTGGCCATGTTATTTTGAGAAGACATAATTTCTTAGTTAGTATGCTTGAAGTATTATTATTTATATGTCAATATTAAACTTTTGTCTTGAATCTTTTGGATCTGAATATTCATACCACAATTAAGAAGAATTACATTTAAATTATGCCTAGTAGCATCCCACATCAAAAATTCTTTTTTTATCATTTACCTACTCGAGGACGAGCAGGAATTAAGCTTGGGGATGCTTGATATGTCTCCAATGTATCTATAATTTTTGATTGCTCCATGCTATATTATCTACTGTTTTGGACATTATTGGGCTTTATTATACACTTTTATATTATTTTGGGGACTAACCTATTAACCGGAGGCCCAGCCCAGAATTGTTGTTTTTTTCCTATTTTAGGGTTTTGAAGAAAAGGAATATCAAATGGAGTCCAAACGGAATGAAACCTTCATGAACGTGATTTTTGGAATGAAGAAGATCTAGGAGACTTGGACCCTACGTCAAGCAACCAACAGGGAGGCCACGAGGTAGGGGGCGCACCTACCCC
>NC_041388.1:550777585-550783172 GCF_002162155.2 Triticum dicoccoides | reverse complement strand
GTACTCCTTCCTCCTATATATACCTACGTACCCCCAAACGATCAGATATAGAGCCAAAACCCTAATTCCACCGCCGTAACTTTCTGTATCCACGAGATCCCATCTTGGGGCCTGTTTCGGAGCTTTGTCGGAGGGGGCATCGATCACGGAGGGATTCTACATCAACACCATAGCCCTTCCGATGAAGTGTGAGTAGTTTACCTCAGACCTTCGGGTCCATAGTTATTAGCTAGATGGCTTCTTCTCTATTTTTGGATCTCAATACAAAGTTCTCCCCCTCCCTTGTGGAGATCTATTCGATGTAATCTTCTTTTGCGGTGTGTTTGTTGAGACCGATGAATTGTGGGTTTATGATCAAGTTTATCTATGAACAATATTTGAATCTTCTCTGAATTCTTTTATGTATGATTGGTTATCTTTGCAAGTCTCTTCGAATTATCGGTTTGGTTTGGCCTACTAGATTGATCTTTCTTGCAATGGGAGAAGTGCTTAGCTTTGGGTTCAATCTTGCGGTGTCCTTCCCAAGTGACAGTAGGGGCAGCAAGGCACGTATTGTATTGTTGCCATCGAGGATAACAAGATGGGGTTTTCATCATATTGCATGAGTTTATCCCTCTACATCATGTCATCTTGCTTAAAGCATTGCTCTGTTCTCTTGAACTTAATACTCTAGATGCATGCTGGATAGCGGTCGATGTGTGGAGTAATAGTAGTAGATGCAGGCAGGAGTCGGTCTACTTGTCTTGGACGTGATGCCTATATAGATGATCATACCTAGATATTCTCATAACTATGCTCAATTTTGTCAATTGCTTAACAGTAATTTGTTCACCCACCGTAAAATACTTATGCTCTTGAGAGAAGCCACTAGTGAAACCTATGGCCCCCGGGTCTATCTTCTATCATATTAATCTTCCAACACTTAGTTATTTTCATTGCCCTTTTATTTTACTTTGCATCTTTATCATAAAAATACCAAAAATATTATCTTATCATATCTATCAAATCTCACTCTCCTAAGTGACCGTGTAGGGATTGACAACCCCTTATCGCGTTGGTTGCGAGGATTTATTTGTTTTGTGTAGGTGCGAGGGACTTGCGTGTAGCCTCCTACTGGATTGATACCTTGGTTCTCAAAAACTGAGGGAAATACTTACGCTACTCTGCTGCATCACCCTTTCCTCTTCAAGGGAAAACCAACGCAAGTGCTCAAGAGGTAGCATATTCCGAATATAGTCATACGTGCTTATGGAAAAGAACTTGCATGACATCTTTTGTCCTACCCTCCTGTGGCAGCAGGGTCCTATTGGAAACTAAGGGATATTAAGGCCTCCTTTTAATAGACTACCGGACCAAAGCATTAACACATAGTGAATACATGAACTCCTCAAACTACGGTCATGACCGGCAAGTATCCCAATTATTAGCACTTCAGGGTTAACGGATCATAACACATAATAGGTGACTATAGACTTGCAAGATAGGATCAAGAACTCTCATATATTGATGAAAACATAATAGGTTTAGATCTGAAATCATGGCACTCGGGCCCTAGTGACAAGCATTAAGCATAGCAAAGTCATAGCAACATCAATCTCAGAACATAGTGGATACTAGGGATCAAACCCTAACAAAACTAACTCGATTACATGATAAATCTCATCCAACCCATCACCGTCCAGCAAGCCTACGATGGAATTATTCATGCACAGTGGCGAGCATCATGAAATTGGTGATGAAGGAAGATTGATGATGACGATGGCGACGGATTCCCCTCTCCGGAGCCCCGAACGGACTCAAAATCAGCCCTCCCGAGAGAGTTTAGGGCTTGGCGGCGGCTCCGTATCGTAAAACACAATGAATCCTTCTCTCTGATTTTTTTCTCCCCGAAAGTGAATATATGGAGTCAAGGTTGAGGTCGGTGGAGCGTCAGGGGGCCCATGAGGTAGGGGCGCGCCCAGGGGGTAGGGCGCGCCCCCACCCTCATGGACAGGGTGTGGGCCCCCTGACGTGGATATTTCTTCCAGTATTTTGTATATATTCCAGAAATAATCTCCGTTGATTTTCAGGTCATTCCGTGAACTTTTATTTCTGCACAAAAATAACACCATGGCAATTCTAGTGAAGACAGTGTCAGTCCGGGTTAGTTCCATTCAAATCATGCAAGTTAGAGTCCAAAATAAGGGCAAAAGTGTTTGGAAAAATAGATACGTCGGAGACGTATCAAAGCTCTACAATGTAGTTAATCGCACGTATTTTGGTTGCTCAAATTGAAGAGCTCTATGAATTCTAGGAGGATATGCAATTAACCTATGATATTCGTCCTGAAGATGATGTTGAAGATAATATCGACATTTGGGTGAATATGGATATGCCTCCAGTACTACCTGTATGTGAGTTTGTCAAATAAATTTGTTACTAATTTATATTGTTTATTTAAAAATAGTTGACAGCTTATTTCCATTCTTCAGAAATGTACGAAGGGTAGTAGACAAAACCTACTACACTGATGGCTCTGAACTAACTTGCGAGGAGAAAAATCATCTTATCTCATTTATTATCGATGTTAAGACTTTCAATAACAATTATGAAACTCCTCCACATTATGGTCAATACGTGCCACTAGTCCACATGTTGAACTACGGTAACATCCATGGAAATAGCATGGTAAGATTTTTTACTATTATGACACAACTGCATCTTTTGCATACATTCTTCTAAAGCTAAACTACATTGCTAACTACGTTATTATTATGTTCTTCAACAAAAAACTCCCGAAGGATTGTGTGCCTCATCTGATGCATATGAAAGGTGACATGGATATTATTAGCTTACAGCCAAGTCTGCCTATGGCTCACCGTAGTACATACAGAATTTCTCGAAGATATGAAGACCTCACAATCAAAGGATGAAGAAAAGTTATGAATGATCGTAGGGAGCTACTTGGAGGCAACATGGTGCGAAACCCACAAACTAGAGACAGGTAGATCTCCATTCTCCATAATGGAGAGTCAGAGGCTATCTTGTTTTATGCTATTTTACCTTAGACAGAGTAGCAGGTCCTAGCTAGTACCCATCATGTTCTAAGAACAATTAACTAGCTAGTGTTGGTTATGACTATTAGGAAGAGGAGTTGTTATTATGATGATGATGAGTTATGTGCTTGAATGTGTTAGAACTTAGAATGATGAGTTGTTATATGACTCATAGATGATGATGAGTATCGAGGATTTGTTATTATGATGATGAGTTCTTATATGACTATGATGATGATGACGACGATGAGTTGTTATTATGATGATGATGAATTATTATGATGACGATGAGCTATTGTATCAAAATTTGTATAACGGGTGTATAAATACATTATAAAACAAAAAACATAAAATATTAGCGCGGTTTCAAGGTTTACCAGCAGCACGCCTTTAACAGTAACGCTTGTTGCACGGGCGCTACTGCTATGTTAAGTTACCAGTAGTGCTGGATAGAAAGCACGCTACTACTAAAAAATAGTTGTAGCGTTGTAGCAGTAGCGTGTGTACCAGCGATACTGGTAGCTGATACGTCTCCAACGTATCTATAATTTATGAAGTATTCATGCCATGTTTACAACAATTTTATATGATTTTGGTATCATTTGATTAGAACTAACCCAGACTGACGTTGTTTTCAGCAGAACTACGTACCGTGATGTTGTTTTTTGTGCAGAAAAAAAGTTCTCAAAATGGGCTGAAAATTTACGGCGCTTTTTTATGGACCAAAGGAGACCCCCGAAGCACAAGAGTTGGTCTAGAAGAGTCCCGAGGCAATGACAAGGATAGAGGACGCGCCCCCCTATATTGCCGCTGCCTCGTGGACCCCATTGACGTGAGACCGACGCCAAAAATTCCTATAAATACCAAAATCCCCAGAAAGAAACCTAGATCGGGAGTTCCGCGGCCCCAAGCCTCTGCAGCCACGAAAAACCAATCGGGAGCCCGTTCCGGCACCCTGCTGGAGGGGAAAACCATCACCGTGGCCATCTTCATCGTCCCGGCGCTCTCCATGATGAGGAGGGAGTAGTTCACCGTCGGGGCTGAGGGTATGTACAAGTATCTATGTGTTTGATCTCTCTCTCTCTCTCTCTCTCTCTCTCTCTCTCGTGTTCTTGATTTGGCACGATCTTGATGTACCGTGAGCTTTGTTACTATAGTTGAATCATATGGTGTTTCTCCCCCTCTACCTTCTTGTGATGAATTGAGTTTTACCTTTGAGGTTTCACTATTATCGGATTGAATACTACTATAGATTTGAGAACACTTGATGTATGTCTTGTGTGGGATACCCGTGGTGACAATGGGGTGTTCTATTGATCCACTTGATGTATGTTTTGGCATTCAACTCGCGGATTCCCGAGGTGACATTGGGGTAATCTATGCATAGGGGTTGATGCATGTTTTTTGTCCTTGTTTCTCCGGTAGGAATCTTGGGGCCCTCTTTGAGATTCTTTGTGTTTGATTGAATATTATGAATCTTAAATTGTTTGATGCATATTGTATAATTGACCCACGGATACTTGTGGTGACATTGGAGTATCTAGGTGACATTAGGGTTGACTGATGTTTATCATATGGTGTTATTTTACTACGAACTCTAGGGTTGTTTGTGGCACTTATAGGAATAGCTCAATGAATTGATCGGAAAGAATAAGTTTGAGGTGGTTTTGTACCCTACAAGTAATTTCATCTTATGTTCTCCGCGATAGGAACTTTGGAGTGACTTTTGTCGCATGTTGAGGGATTGCCATATGATTTAGTTATGTTATCATTGTTGAGAGAACTTGCACTAGTGAAAGTATGAACCCTAGTCCTTGTTTCCAAGCGTTGCAATACTATTTTCGCTACTTGCTATCTTGTTGTTTTTATACTTTCAGATTATAAAAACCTATATCTACCATCCATATTGCACTTGTATCACCGTCTCTTCGCCGAACTAGTGCACCTATACAATTTACCATTGTATTGGGTGTGTTGGGGACACAAGAGACTCTTTGTTATTTGGTTGCAGGGTTGTTTGAGAGAGACCATCTTCATCTTACGCCGCCCACAGATTGATAAACCTTAGGTCATCCACTTGAGGGAAATTTGCTACTGTCCTACAAACCTCTGCGCTTGGAAGCCCGACACGAGTCTACAAGAAGAAGGTTGCTTAGTAGACATCAGTAGCTCAAAATCCAGCGCTACTGGTAAGGTTTTCCCGGGTAGTGCACCAGGGAGCAGAGCCGCCGCGCGCTGAGCTACCAGCCCGTCCCAGCCCAGATGGAGCCTGGAAGGGCCCAGATCTGGGCCGCGCGGGCGCCGCTGGCCACCACCAGTACCACCACGCTACCCTCGACCAACTATCGCGTCGCCACATCAAAGGCACCCGAGGCCTACAGGAACCCCGCCGCCGGCCGAGCAGCACCGCCGCATTCAGGAGGCCCTCGCCTCCCCCCTCCCCCACGCGTGCATAGGGAAAGAACAGCCCGCCGCCGCCAGGGCCCGACGGACCATGCCGGTGACAGCGGGAGGGGAGAGCGATGGGGAGGGGGCCGGAGGAGAGGGGGATC
>NC_041388.1:550775867-550777363 GCF_002162155.2 Triticum dicoccoides | reverse complement strand
GCGAGCGAACAAATCCCCTATATTCCAACCCCTCTTTAAATGGTTGTGGAAATCTTGTTGTGAATTGAAACAAAAGATTGTTCCTCTGGATGTTGCCACACAACAGGCTGAATACACGAGCTCTTCTGCAGAGAAAACACTTCTTTATTGCAGATTATGCATGTGTAATGTGTGGCCAACTGGCCATCAAGTCGTTGAAACTAGAGATCACTTGTTCATGCATTGCCCCTTTGCTCAAATTTGCTGGACATATCTCTGTCCCACTTGGTCACACAATTATTCAAGATTACGGAAGATATTAAGCTTAAGCATCTTCTGCATGTACCTTATTACACGGAGCTCATCATCCTAGTATCTTCGGTCATCAGGACCACAAGAAACGACTTTATTTTCAAAGGTATTACACACACGAACAAATTTAAGGAAGAACTAAAATGGCTCTCATTCAGAGCCAAAAAGAAAGAGTACAGTTAGTTTGAGGGATGGACCAACTCTTTAAGATAATTGTGTCTGAAAAGAAAGCTTGGGCTTAGAGCATCTCCAGTCGCGCCCCTAACAAGGCCCCCAGGCGACTTTTCGGCCGCCGGGGTCAAAAAATCGCCCAGCCGCGCTCCCAATGGTCCAATTTTCGCCGGCTCGGGCCGAAATTGGTGTCGGTGGACCCAACCCGAACCCGGCGCACTGGGGGGCACCGGGCGAATCGTTTTTGGCGCAAAAGAGCCGCGGGCCCTCCTTGCCAGCGACTCGTCTCGCTTCTCGCCGCTTCGTCGTCCTCATCGCCTCGTTTCCCATGACGAATCAATGCCAAAAAGCTGCCGCGCGCTGTCGTGCCGGTCAGCCTCCGCCATTGATGCCTCACGGGCGGCGCAGTGAAGGCATGACGACGCGCGTCCCCGCGCATGCCACGCGTAGACGAGGCGGCCACGCGTGCTCGCGCCGCCTCCGCCTATATAAGCCGACCCCAGCGCGCCGGTGGCACGCACAGAGTCTCCACCGCCGACGCGCCCTCTCTCCCCTTCCTCCCTCTCCCCTCGCCATCCCAGTTCAAAGAAATGGCCGAACGATTCCCAGGCGACGGCGCGGCGGCGAACGGCTTCGGCCGCCGCCACCTTCACGAGGACGAAGCTCGGCTCCTCTTCGAGGCCGAGTACCCGGTCCCGCCGGACATGCGGGTGCCCGGGGCGTGGAGAATCAGCGCCGGCGGGGTCCCGGTGCCACCACCGCCCACCGGGGCGGCCCGTCGTGCGGAGATCGTGCGTATCCGCGCCTCTCTGCCACGGGCGGCGAGGGAGGGGCCACGCTACGTCCCCGACAGCCCGCTCTGGGAGCCGTACTTCCGCCGCCGTCATGCTGAGCAGCTCGAGGCCACCAACGGCGTCATGCCCTACGGCAGGCTCAACTCCGAGGGGCGGCGCCGATGGTGGGGCGTGCCCGGCCGCACACTGGAGGCCGTCCTCGAGTACATCGAGGGCGGCAACACGCCGAGGCTGGAGTAC
>NC_041388.1:550717859-550775667 GCF_002162155.2 Triticum dicoccoides | reverse complement strand
TCGTCCGGTCGGTCTACCGGCTCTCCCTGCCTTCGCCCCATCAAGCCGGAGCCCCAGGACACGCCCGTCAAGCCGGAGCCCCAGGACACGCCTGTCAGCCGGCGCACCCGTCGCTCCGGTATCCGCATCGCCGACTCCACCCCCGCTTCAGGGCGCCTCGTCCTCGTCGCGCCCAAATCGGAGCCCAGCCTTCCCCCGGAGTACGAGGAGATAGCCCGGCGCGGCTTCTCCGACGCGGACGCCCTGCGGTGGGCGCGCGACGACTACCTCCGGACTGAGATGGCCCGGCAGACCCGTGCCCTAGAGGAGATCGCCACCCGCAAGCGTGGGCGCGAGGACGAGCACGGCGTCATGATCCTCGACAGCGACGACGACGAGGACGCCGCCGGACCGTCCAACCCGCCGCGCCAATCGGGGGAGGGTTGCACCAGGGACGGCGGCCACGGCGGAGGCGACAACGACGACGACGACGGCGGCGGCGACTACACGCAGTTCTACAGCCTCCTCGGCATGTAGAACTGCAAGGCGGCGGCCGGCGAGGAGCGGCGAGGCGAGCGAGACGGCCGGCGGGCCTAGTAGTGTGTTTTTTTCTTTTTGTAAAATACTTTAAATATGTATGAGCGGGCGTGTTTGTGCCGTGTTTGGTTGAATTTGGTTTGAACTCGCCGTGTTTGTGCCGTTCGAAAAAAATCCCGTGGGCGCCGCGACTGGGTGACAACACGCCCCCAACGCGCGTTTTGCGCCGGTGCGTCCCCAGGGGTGATTTTTAACGCCTCCCGGGGGGCCAACGGCTGGAGATGCTCTTAGTTCAACCAGGATCTCCCCAGACGCTGCCATGGTGTTTCTCTTACTGTTGTTGTCTCATTCTTAGTTTCTTTTTGCTAACTTTTATGTGTAGTCTTTATTTTCTTTTTGCTCTTTTGTAAAACCATTGCATGTACCACTTATTTAAAATTTGATAAAACATACGCAACAGAGCCCTGTTGTTTCCCACAGAAAACAAAATACACTTTCATTTTTGTAATCTGCTCCATCTTAAACAGCTTTTTAGGAAAATTATGTAATTAATTCAGTGATTTTCTAGTTTAGTGTTCAAGTCAGATCAAACAGTAGGTAAGATAAGGTATATTTGTTTATAATGGAACTTGTTTGATCCGAAAATTCGTGTTAATAGTATACATGATAACAGTGGCACTATACAATTCTCAACGAGAAGAAGAAAAAACATATTTTTGGCCACCCTCTCAATAATAAATGAAATAATGTATGTGCCTTGCTCACTGTTTCTTCGACTAATTCACAGTTAGGCCACCTACTCCATGGAGTAGCAGCATTCTTTGAACGCTTGAAGGTTATCTTGGAATAGGGGTACGAAGGCATCGACGCTGCCGTCGCCGAAGTTGGACGGCGCGAGGAAAAGCATCCCCTCCGTGGGGAAGTAGGCCGGCATGAAGTAGCTCGGGCTCCCCGTGCCGAAGTCCAGCTCGTAGAACGGGAACGTCAGCCAGCTGTCCACCTCCACGTCCGGACAGTGCGCGTCCTTGCAGACGGCGCTCCGCGCCAGCCCCTCCTTCTCGGCGGCGCCGGAGGTGGCGAAGTCGACGAAAGATTGGAAGTAGGCGCCGTCCACCCTCGCCACCTCGTCGTGGATCACCTGTGCGGCGTGCTTCAGCGGCCGGTTCAGGAGGTCGCCCACCGTGGACCGCGGGAACGCCCAGAGCACCATGTTGCCGAAGTGCTCCGCCGGCTGGCCGAGCCGGTGCCGCCCGTCCACGGACAGCCGGATCTTGGAGGTCTCTTCGGGGCTCAGGTCGCGCGCGCGCGTCATGGTGCGCCACAGGTGGGCGAGGATGGTTTCGAACCGGCTGAACGGCCGGCCGCGCCCCTCTGACGCCTTGGCGCGCAGACCGGCGATGAAGTGCTTGGTGAAGTGCGCCTTGTGGATGACGATGTTGTCGGCGGCATCGCCGTGGTGACCGACCACGTCGGTGGGCGACGGCATGTAGTACTCCCTGTTGCGGTGGTCGTGCTCCACGCGAGGCGACGAGCGTGGCTTGAATAGCTCCGCGTGGTGGTGCACTGGCGGGAGACCCATGGGGAGCCCCCTGGTGGCGCGGCCCCAGGCCACGAGAAAGTTGCTGGTGGCGTGGCCGTCGGCGACGACGTGGTTGGACGTGAACCCTACAGCGAGCGAGCCGCACCGGAACCTTGTCAGCTGCAGCAGCACCACCTCCTGGTGCTCCGCCTCCAGGTCAGGATGCAGCTTCAGAAGCTCCGGCGTGGGCTTCGAGGGCGCAATGTCGACGAGGTCGGCGTCCACGGTCGCCTCAACCAGGCGCGCCCCACGGTCGTTGAGGATGACGGACGGCGTGCCGTCGGGGGACTCGCCGAGCTGCCCGGCGAAGGCGCGGTACTGGGCGAGGACCATGGCAAGGCCCTTCTCGATGGAGGCGGTGGTGGGCGCGGGCGGCGCGAAGGCGTAGATGATGGCCATCTGCATCTCGAACGTCACCTTGTCGAAGATGGACAGTGGAATGTACTCGGTGGCCCGCGTCGGCGCTTCGCCGGCAGTGTAGGCAGGCTTGACGAGCTTGGAGCTCAACACCTTGACCTCCATTGCTGTGTATCGGGGCAGCAGTTTCTCTGTCGCTAATCAAGTTTGATCGGCCGGCGAGAATGATCAAAAGTTTGCAACAGAGAGCTTGTAGGAGTACGTGGAGGCTTTGCTTATTGCTTGCCGTCTTGTACTCTTGTGTTGTGTTGTATGATTTGGTGGTCGTCCTGATGCTGGTTGTAAGATTATAGGAAGTCTGGAACACGCTCGCGGGAAACGGTAGCCGGTAGGTGAAATCAAACCCCCGTAAATGTAGTTGAGACTTGACCTGGCCCGCCTGTACTGTAATCCATGCTTGTGTTTTGACTATTGAACGGGCTGTTACCCAGAACGTGCAAATGTCACATGTTCCTACTGTTTCCCTCATGGCGTGTTGTGGTGGAACTTAAGTGTGTTAGGATGTACCGTGGCGTTGTACTTACGCTTACTTGTATTATTTCTCGACAACGTACTCACGTGTGTTTGTCCGGTTATCCTGAATCCGCTTTGCATGAAGGCCTCCTCACTACCTTGTATTATTAAAGGTATACTTTATTTATAAAGCAGTGTGAAAGGCTGTTCCAAGAGTTTGCCTTCAATAAAAACATGTTGAAGAGTGGACAATGAGTTCCACAATTATGTCACTCAATTAACGCACAAAAATGAATAAAATCAAACTTCCTTGCCACATATGTCTTGGTTTCAGTTTTTCTTCCTTTTGAAATTAAAAGTTAAATAGAATAGTTATTTCCTAGTCAAGTATTAATAGCCGTCCGACTCAATATTTCACTTGCAGTTATCGCTAGAAATAGTCTTTTGGCAATAGTCTGAGAAATAACAAAACTGTTATAAAATAGAAAACATATGGCTCAATGTACAATTTTTTTTATCACTCTTACATATTTGATGAACCAACAGTGAGCTATGTTTTTCTCCGACGGGCATGGCTCTGTCGGAAACAATGTGTTCACCAAGAAAGGACGAAAGACGCAAAAAAGCGGGGAAAACTATGGATGTTTGAGTTAGTAGTTTTGCTAATTAAGAATGAATTGGTGAGGAGTGCTTTTGTAATTACTGACATTGGTGTTGATCACTAGAGTTTTGGCATTAGATAAGCATGGTTTTGCTAGAGGCGGCGAACCCCGGTTTGCCGAAACAGATGGAAGATTTTATATTATGAAACGAAGCGAGTAGTAAAGAGATGTCTGCATACACATTAGATATTCGTGACTTTGCTAGAGGCGGCGAACGATTATCCGCCAAAAGTATTGGAAAATAGTATATATTCGATGGTGGTCGTAAAGGCATGCCCGCATACACATGACGGTGTACGTATTAATCTGTGGGTTTTGACATCATCTCCCCATCAGTCAGTGCGTCTAAATCATCAAAACGCAGCCCAGACGAACCTGCCCGTGACCGTGAGGATATATATATATCAGTTGGTGGAGAGTTTGGGAGCAAGTTGACATTGTGCTAACCGTGAGCAACTTGTGTTCTCTAATTTGTCTGCCCCCTTTTGCGTTCTCTTTTGCATTGATCCATGTTTGTATTTAACTTGATAATGACGTATTGGTTCATGCATGCGTGCTGTCTGTTTAAGCTCAAGTATACTAGCAAGGTGCAAGGAGAGTGTAGCCATGCGTGAATACTTGTGAATGAAAATCTAAATAACATGTCAAGAAATTACAACAGAGAAACTGTGAATAAAGTACGTACAAAACTTCTTCCGCATCCAAATATAATTACTGCACCCTTCAGTAGACAGACAACGGCAGAATTCGCAACAATCAGCAAAACCATCTCGCTCAATCCGTGTTCAGTTTATAATGGACACATAACAATGGATACTCATCTAAACCATCTCGCACCATTGCATCTCAGAAAGGGTAAAAACACAACTGAAACAATCAAGTACTCGCAAGTAGCAACATACTACGTATTTCAGTAAAGGTAGAACAAGCAGGCCGTTAGATTACATTAACTCCACTCCGCACTAGTGCATATAATAAACCAAAGGTACCTACCATACAGTTCAGCGACGACATAGTCTAACAAATGCGAACGATGCGTAAAAGAGAACAAAAGCCAAACAAAACTTAAAATCCAGACAGTTCTATCTCCTCTTTGACCCCCAGTCCAGGAAATAACAGTTCCTGCATCACAAGGAGAAAATGAAGACTTGAGCTTCAACATACAATAAACATGTGTATGTAGCTCGAGCAATCTTCGCAAGCCATCTACAGTGCTTGCATCACCATCTCCACTTTATGATGATAGCGGGGTTTTTTAGTTACTGACAAAATTACTAAATCCAATTCGATAGTGCAGTACGATACGTCAGCTACTCTCAGCTCCCTACAGCACAACCCTATCCACATACAAAAACAGTACTTCTATTCATGAACATAGCAATCATGTGAATTATCACACCTGATCCAGTGATCGCAAGCAGCAACATCCACATTGACTGGCTTAGCGCCTGCTGGTCTTTCCAATGCCTCGTTTTCTAGAGAAGAGATGCTTCGGTTTCAAGGTGGGGATGACGGGGTCCGCCTCTCCACGGCGACCTCCTTGTTCCTGTTCTTGACAGAGTCCCTCGACTTCTTGATGGCCTTCTTCTTTTGAGCAGTGTCCCTGAGCCCATCACCTGGTACGACCTCTTCAATTGGTCGTGATTTGGACCTAGACCTCGACATTGTACGCAGTTTCTTGTCGGAATGCTGGCCATCAACGTCCATGGCGTCATCACCATCAGCTCTGCTCAGTGACATCTCACGCTTACGGCCTCTTGACTGGTTGCGAAGTCGGTTCACAGCCGCAGTAGGATCAACGCCCAAGGATGTGAGTTGCCTGCCCAATCTCTTGGTTGTGAATTTCCTGTCTTTGTCATGCTTCCTTGGAACAATAGGACGGCTCTCTGCAGTACTCCTCTTCATCATATGCTCTTGGATGAGCATTGCCTTATTCTTCCTTATCTTACCCAATATCTCACGTTGCTCTTCAGTTAATTCGTCATGTCCATCAATCATGAAAGCATCCTGAGCAGCTTCTTCTTCAAGACGAAGGCCCTCCTCCCTTTCCAGTTCTTCACACCTTTCCAAGATATCCGGATCCAGGAAATCAGCAACATTATGCCCATCCAATATTCCAGGGGGAATATCTTCCTTCCATTCATCATTGGCCAATAAGTAATGCTTCTTGAGACTGGCGGAATAGACACCAGCACCTCCATTCTCATTCTCAAGGTCCCTCTCAAGTTTCTTCAAGAACAGCCAGAGGAATGCAAGTAGGCCTATCTCTGTTGTCACGAGGCTTGGGCATAGCAACATGAAACCTATTTAAGCAGTCATTGATCTTCTTTGACTTCATCTTGATCTCCACTCTCTGCTCAAGAAGCCTCTCACATGCAGCATTTTTAACAGCCATCACACCCTCATCCGTTAAAGCACTCATACTCAGGAAGGATTTGATTGGAGAAACAAGGATGGAAATTACAGGGGGGAGGGGTCTGGGACTAATAGTAGTGGTTCTGGAGGAGAAGGGACTTCGATGGGTAGTGGGAGAGATCTGAATGGCAAGGGAGGATCATTTGGCTCAGGCAGAGGGGAGGACAGCAAGAAAGAACCCAAACTGGAAATAGGGATGTGGGACCTGGTAGTAACTTTGCGGTTACCAATCCAAATATACAACAAATGGGTGTGCAAGGGGGACAGATGCAGATGGAAGGTGGATTTCCCATGGTGAACAACACCAATTTCCCCCAGCTGGTGCCTGTTGGGATGGGGCTGGGGCGGTTTGGTTTCTTGCCACAGGAGCAAATGGCACAACAGTACCAATATTTCTTGTCTAACATGCCTCACTACAAGAAATATGTCAACTTATGACCTTCTTTCAGTGACCCTCGAAGAATTGGTCATAAATTTATGACCATTTTAGACCAATTCGTCAAAAGCTGTTCAGGGGGCTTCAAACCCTAAACCATGCGACCATTTTGGTCAGAAAGGTCGTAATTTCCTTACACGAAATGGTCACAAAGCAAACAGTGCTAGTCCGCTGCCTTATTTCTAGTTGTTAATGACCAATATAGATGGTCATAGCCTTGTAGATTGTGGTGGGTTGTGATGACTAGGCGCCATCTCATCAGTTTTGCCTATGTGTCATGTCCATGTGGCAGTTTTTGCCCTAGGTTGTGAAGCAACCTATATTTCTATCATTCCCAAAATTCCCAAAAAAATCTCATAAATTCTTTGGGTCATATCTTCATCAAATATGTAAAAATCCTTCCTTTCCTAGTTCAAAACTAATTCAACAATATTCATTTTCCTATTATGTTCACAACAACACTTTATGAAGGAAGTGCTATTTATATATTCTTGATTGCCCTACGAATTTTTGGGCACTCTTTCCTATCCAAATCATTACCGCATGACAAAATTCAGCTCCATTTGCCTAGTAAGTCTTCCTCGGCAAATTTCCAAAGTTTTTGTCCACCTAGAAGCATTGTGAAAGAAGTACCTTTTTTATATCTCTAAATGGCATGAAATTTATACAGTTTCTTCATATGCCCAAATTATCACCCTCCTCCAAATTGCAGCTCAGTAAAATCATCTATGTGAGCCCAGGTTCAATTTATATTTTATGGCCAAATTGGCACGTTGCAAAGCAAGTGTTATATAGACCCCTCCTATTACCCTCAAACTTTTCAGGCACTCTTCCATACCCAAATCATTGCCACATGATAATATTCAGCTCAATTTTCCTAGTAAATCTTTCTCGGGAAATTTCCAAAGTTTCTACCTCGAGAGAAGCTTTGTGAAGTAAGTACTAGCTAGGCTTACGCAAATGATCTGAAAATTGACCAGGGCATGACCATACCTAAGTAACTTACCTACACCAATTTTGAGCTCATTTCATTCATCCAATCTCTCTCACTAGTTTTTCCAAGTTTCTGTCCATAGAAGAGCATTGTGAAGGAAGTACTACTTTGGCATGTCCAAATGGTATCAATTTTCTACAATGCTTTCCTATGCCCAAATAACCATCCTCCACAAAATTTCAGCTCAATGCATTCATTATTTTGAGCCCAGCTTCAACATTCATATTTTTGTCCAGCGTGGTACTTTGCAAAGCAAGTACCACCTAGGATCCTCCTTTTAAGCTAAAAATTTGTGAAGACATTCTCCTTAGTAGATGATCATCCTCAGCCAAAACTCACGCCCATTGGCCATGTGCATTTCCCGTACCGCTAATCAAATACTTGGCTGTTAATTCATGTTTGAGCATCGATCTGTCTTCTCGTGAGAATCTTATGTTGTAATTTTCTTCCTAGCACCAACCTGGAGAGTGCCCAACCCACTAGACATTCCTAAGCCGCCAAGAACACATGGCAACATTACGGTCACGCGGTGACCACGCTACGGGCATGCGAGTTTACGCGCTCTAGAGTTGAGGCCCTCGGCCACCGCCCAAACCTCGACGTATCGCCACCAAACCATGTATTTATGATTAAATAGGTCCTTATGTAACTATAAATGATTTTTGGAAAAAATAAATAGCAAACTATGAGGCAGCTGCAGTTCAAATTGGACCCGCTTCCAACTGAATCGGCGGAAATTTGTCTTTTTCACGAGAGGTGGATCAAAAAATTTTACACCCAACCATTTTGTCAATTGTGCATTAAATATGGCCTAGTATTTTATAAAAATGATTTGGTCCAATTTTGCAACAATTATTTGGTAGTTCCTTCACAAAAAAACCTCCTTTCAGGCACTCGAAAAATGGAAAATGGTTTTTTCGTCCAACGAAAATGAAAACTTCCTTAGGCAACATTGTTTGCCATTCCAATATGCACCCTTGTGCACAATATGAGATCATTTGAACAAACTATGCCATGAATGTGGCCATAAGATTGATCATTTGGCTTGAAAGCCATTGATCTCCACACATGATAGCTCGTTTCTGAGAACACTTTTTTAAAATAATTGCCGTATTACAAGTTTGTTATTTTTCCTAGGAACTTGGCCACATATGATGACACAATGCGAAGGTTTCCCAATTTTTTGATTTTTTTTAATTTTTTATGCCCGTTTCAAAATGCGGTCAAAACGGCGGGAATGACCGTTCCTAGCTAGTGGTTGAATCTTGGAATTTTTTTGGTGTTTCTCTGATTAAATAGATACTTATGTACCTAGAAATGAGTTTTGAAAAAAATAGATAGCAAACTATGAGGCAGCTGCAGTTCAAATTTGACCCGCTTCCAGCTGAATCGGCGGAAATTTGCCTTTTTCACGAGAGGTGGATCAAAATTTTTTACACCCAACCATTTTGTCAATTGTGCAATTAATATGGCCTAGTATTTTATAAAAATGATTCGGTCCAATTTTGCAACAATTATTTGGTAGTTCCTCCACAAAAAAACCTCCTTTCGGGCACTCGAAAAATGGAAAATGGTATTTTCGTCCAACGAAAATGAAAACTTCCTTAGGCAACATTGTTTGCCATTCCAATATGCACCCTTGTGCACAATATGATATCATTTGAACAAACTATGGCATGAATGTGGCCATAAGGTTGATCATTTTGGCTTGAAAGCCATTGATCTCCACACGTGATAGCTCGTTTCTGAGAACACTTTTTTAAAATAATTGCCGTATTACAAGTTTGATATTTTTCCTAGGAACTTGGCCACATATGATGACACAATGCGAAGGTTTCCCAATTTTTTGATTTTTTTTGAATTTTTTATACCCGTTTCAAAATGCGGTCAAAACGGCGGGAATGACCGTTCCTAGCTAGTGGTTGAATCTTGGAATTTTTTTGGTGTTTCTCTGATGAAATAGATACTTATGTACCTAGAAATGATTTTTGAAAAAATAAATAGCAAAATATGAGGCAGCTGCAGTTCAAATTTGACCTGCTTCCAACTGAATCGGCGGAAATTTGCCTTTTTCACGAGAGGTGGATCAAAATTTTTTACACCCAACCATTTTGTCAATTGTGCATTAAATATGGCCTAGTATTTTATAAAAATGATTCGGTCCAATTTTGCAACAATTATTTGGTAGTTCCTTCACAAAAAAACCTCCTTTCGGGCACTCGAAAAATGGAAAATGGTATTTTCGTCCAACGAAAATGAAAACTTCCTTAGGAAACATTGTTTGCCATTCCAATATGCACCCTTGTGCACAATATGAGATCATTTGAACAAACTATGCCATGAATGTGGCCATAAGATTGATCATTTTGGCTTGAAAGCCATTGATCTCCACACGTGATAGCTCGTTTCTGAGAACACTTTTTTAAAATAATTGCCGTATTACAAGTTTGTTATTTTTCCTAGGAACTTGGCCACATATGATGACACAATGCGAAGGTTTCCCAATTTTTTGAATTTTTTTGAATTTTTTATTCCCGTTACAAAATGCGGTCAAAACGGCGGGCTTGACCGTTCCTAGCTAGTGGTTGAATCTTGGAAAACTTTTGGTGTTTCTCTGATTAAATAGATACTTATGTACCTAGAAATGATTTTTTGTAAAAAATAAATAGCAAACTTATGAGGCAGCTGCAGTTCAAATTTGACCCGCTTCCAGCTGAATCGGCGGAAATTTGTATTCTTCACGAGAGGTGGATCAAAACTTTTTACACCCAACCATTTTGTCAATTGTGCATTAAATATGTCCTAGTATTTTAGAAAATTGATTTGGTCCAATTTTGCAACAATTATTTGGTAGTTCCTTCACAAAAAAACCTCCTTTCGGGCACTCAGAAAATGATTAAAAATAGCTAGAAAGATCAGAAATGCATAGAAATTGGTCCTTATCCATAAAATGTGGTCTAACTCTAGTGAAAATTTGTGTGGTGCCATTTTGCAAAATATTTTGAATAGCTACTTCACAAAATCCCTCTATTTTTAGTACTTAGACACTTTTTTAAATCACTGCTTTTTCGACCAATCAGGACTCTTCCCACGGATCGATGACATGGCGCCCATCCATCCATCCATCCATCTCTCCAGCCCACATCCATCCATCCATCCATCTACAGAAAAAAGGAAAATAAAATGAAAAAGAGATACCCCCACCCGCAGCCCAAACCCTAGGTCAGATCCCATCGACTCCCCCCATCGCACCCCTCTTGTCCTCGCAGCCGCCGCCGCCTCCTCCCTCGATCCAGTCCTCTCCCCGGCCTCCTTTCCCCGATCCAGTTCTCTCCCTGCCGCTCCCACCCACCGCCGACCTTGCAGCCCTCCTCACCACCGCCGCCGACCTCGTCCCTCCCTCCCCTCACCATCTCTCCCTACCCTATGCCCCAGATCGAGTCGAGCAGGTTGGCCGACGTGCTAGGGTTCCGTTTGGTCAGCTCCGCGCCGGCTCTCCGGTTGGCCGCCCGCCCAACGATGGATCTCCTGCCGCTCTCCCACCAGGTGCTCTTCGCGGCCGTCCGATCCGCGGACGCCGAGGCCGTGCGCCGCCTCCTGGCCGTCGCCGAGGAGTCCGCGCTCTACATCGCGGCGGAGGCCGGCGCGCTCGAGGTCGTGCACCTCCTCCTCCCACTCTACGACCTCGAGGCCGCCAAGCTCCGCTCCCGCCTCGACCTCGACGCCTTCCACGTCGCCGTCAAGCAAGGGCACACCAGTGAGCCCCTCTTCTCGCTCGATTAGTAGCTCGGGGTCTTCTTCAAGTTTGCCTGCGGGGTGAGTTGCCCGAGCATTGTCCCGCCCGTGCTAGCTGCATGTTTAAACTTCGCAGTAGGTTCTCTCCTGAGCATTATCCGATGCAGGATATGTCATCCGCACGCGCTGTGCTTTGATCTGCTTGGTTCTAGCAGTTATGTTGTTTTCGAGTGGATTTAGGCACTGCCTGTTAGATCCAGTGCTTTGGATTCCCCAGTCGCGTCAGGCGATGGGTTGCATGCTGATGATTACTGCTAGGTCCATGCTAGTGATTATTTTGTATGGATGATGATACTGGCGTTCCTTCTTTTTTTGCAAGTACTTTTTAGGCAAGTCGATAGACTCCGTTGCTCCATCTGTACATAATTATGTTTGTGTTCGTTGTAGTGGTAATTATGGCTTTAATAGTTATTGAAGATTGCACCTGTAAATCTAGATCTACTTGGATCCTAGTGGCTTCTTTTGCCAAGCAATATCATGTGCTTATTAGTTGCAAGCTGTATTGGTTTGCTCTGCTGCCATGTTAATTCTTTGTTTCCCCTTTGTGTTAACCACCTTGTGCTGTTGTACAGAAACTTTATTGGGAAATTGTCAGTTAACAGTATTTTTCTTCTAGGCCATCAGGGGATCTCTGGCGGCAGCACAAGGAGCAGAGCAGCGGAACAGCAGCACTGGCACGGGCTTATATATTGTTGGCTTGTAGCATAAACTGTTGGAACGATAGCATAAATTGTTCAGCGTCTTGACGCACTAATGCAATCGTACTGACAATTGGTAGTAACCAAAATCGTATAAAGGCAGTCTGCTCTCTCTTTAAATTATATTTCATAAACTATATTGAACCACTACAGCTGCTATAGATTTGAGATTCACATCTTTTTACATTGCCTGCTCTAGGAAGTTACTGTCGTGTAGTTAGTCTTCTTGCACTGCATTTGTACAATTGTATATTCTTGCCACTACTAGGTGATTCCTTGAATTATTCAATCTGTTGTAACATACCAGTTTGATGGAATGCCTATGGTCTAAGGAGATAAACATTGGTATCCAGAATAGATCTACCTAAACCAACAGGCACAAAACATGCATATCCCTTTAATCTGCATTAGTGCATCTAAGTGGTTAGTGTATTGTAAGCTCCATCCATGGAGCAGTGAAATAAGCTGACGCTGTAGAACGTCCAGCTAGCTTGCTGTTTAGACATTTTCCCATTTTTAAGTATTACTTTTCTCTACATCTTTGAATTGGATCGTCGATCTTTCCTGGAGTCGATTTTGCACTAGAGCTTCTAAAACTAACCAGTCCAGGGAAGAACTTATTTCTTATCTTCATACATTCTGGACCTTTTCACTACCCTCAATTCAGTTTCTACAACACGACAATTTTAAAAATGCTAGTCGAGCAATCTTTTAGAAAGCATAATGCTAGTGGGATCTACTCGGTTCATGCTTACTTTGGTCTGCATGATAGTCCTGTACGAAGTGCAATTTTGTACTGCTTTCTTCAATGTTTAGGGTCCAAGCATATGGCTGACTGTTCGTACTGTCCCAATGCAGCAGCTTCAGCTTCGCCTGCTAGTCGTCTGCGCCGGATGCCGCGCCCGGGGCCGCTTGTGGCCTCGAGGATGACGCCCAGGCTAAGGCATACGAGGGCGCACCACCACCATATGACAGGACCAAGCGCATGGTCATCCTCGACACGCTGAAGTACGTCAGTGTTGGACTGCCTTCTAGATCTTGGCGTGTGTCTTGTATGTGTGTTTGATGTTGACGTTGCTTGTGGTTTTGCAGGGTTCTGAAGCTGCAGCCTGCACACAGGTACTGCCTCCTCGGCCAGCTCTCCAAGGAGGTCAGATGGAACTATGCTGACACCATCAGGGTAAGCTATTTCATTGTGTTGTTTCTTCAGTGCTCACTAGTTGCTAGTGTTCGACTGCTACCAGTGGGTTAAGATTAGTCTTTTATAATTGTTTTCTTGAGGATGAGTTACTGGGGCTGTTCAGGCCATGACTCGAAATTGTAATTGTTTTCTTGAGGATGGGAAATCTTGTATACCTGAAAGTGATACATTCTTTGAAAACTCAGCTTCTACTATTCACCTTGTAGATTTTTTATTCTGCAACATATTTGGTTTTGTCTGATTAAAAAATTGGTCATGCTCACGAGCAGTATATATGCACTTGGTTGGTTCATTGTTGGCAGTTTAGCTACACAAACTGACTGACATTACACAATAAAATGTAGCAGATTTGCTAGCAATCCTTCTTTCTCTCGTATAGAAGTACATGCTATCTAACGTGAGCAAAATCATTGCGTAACTACAGGTACATCATATGACTAATTTACACAGAATACTGATACTCGACTCCATGCATTCAGTTTCAGAACTTGAAACTAATTAACCTGTGGAAACTAACCTGACTAGTAGCTTCTTTGGCTTCTAGTTTACAACTTCCAGGATATCAATCATTCATTCTCAAGTTGCTGCTGGCAGCTACAAGTCGCCCTTTTCTGGAATTTTCATGTTCTTTTTTTGTGTGTATATGCCTTCCTCTTCGATTTCGAGCTTGTGATTGAGGTCAATTGATGGTGGTGGTTGTGCGATGCAGATGTTCGGGATGGCGGAGAAGGAGATGGAGTACCGGGTCGAGCTTTTCAACCGGTGAGTGATGAGCCTTCTAGCTGCTGTACTACCACCAGTCCACCACCTGGGTGGGGCTTGTGAGATCAGATCGCTTGTGAGATCAGATCGCTGGTTGATGCAATGAATTGTGGTTATTGCAGGCAAATTTGGGGATGAGGAAAGAAGACGAGGAGCAACTTCTCTCTGGTCTGGTCGTTGGAACTTCAGGACAAGGTACGTAGGATCCCCATCTCCCTCCCTCTCTTTCTCTTCTTACAAATGCCGCTAAATTAAGGAATATTTGATGCAAATCCTGGTTGTGTAAGGAATTCAAGAGGGATTTGTATGAACAAGTCCAGTTTTTTTAGTTAGTACCAAACAGAGAAGATGCTGTCCAGATTGGCCAATTTTGCTGCTACCACATGGATTTGTATCTATGCAACCATCTTCCTACTGTTTGTGTTGTTTGGATTGCAAGAAATTCAGCTTTGGGTGACCTGCACTTAGTTTAATTTCTTTGAATAATCAACCGTATTGTTTCTGTATTGTTTTGCTGCTGTATTGTTTCTCACTCATGATTGATCTACTGCCAGGTGAAGGTTTTCAAATGTTGAAGGAGGAGGACAATAGGAACTTCTGTGATGTCTTGTCATCTATTTTCTTTTCTTTGTTGTAGAATAGTTCTGTTTGGCACTTACTGGTTGGATGTAAAGATATGTACTGCTAGAATGAATGCATGTAACTATATTTTGGGCTCCTATAATATTTCATGTTGCTTTGAAAATGTATCAGAACTGGGCTAGGCCCAAGATAACTTGTAGTGTGATGTGTTGTAATGTCAATGGCATAATAAAAGAAGTTGGATTGGATCAATTATTTCGGCCCAGCCCAAGATATATTGAACAATTATTTTTAGGGGAAAACTTGAGAGGCCCAGCAAAGAAATGGCCCAGAAAAAACAAGACCAAAAAAATCTGTCAAAAGGGATAGGCAAAGAAATTTAAAAGGCCGAATTACTGGGCCAGGCCCATGTAGCTAGTGAAAATTAACAGAAATAAATATATATTGAAAAGGCCGAATTGTTGGGCTAGGCCCATGTAGAAAATCGAATTGGACCGGGCTGAATCTTGTGCCACGTAAGATTGCCACGCTGGATGCCTACGTGGCCTGGGGAGGTTGCTAGTGACCAAAATGCCACAGTATACGTATTTTGGTCATAAGCGTTTGCGACCATTCCAGAAGAAAGGTCGCTATAGTCAGTTTACGACGCCCAGCTTTTGACCTTATGTCTTTGGTCACAAAAAGGTCATAAATGGAAATTTGTGACCTTTCAGTGACCAATAGTGGTGGTCATAAGTTGACATATTTCTTGTAGTGCCTAAGCAGGAAATATTGAAGATGCAAGGGCAAACAAAGGATGAGTGAGGAAAAGAGGCTCCAAAGAAGAAGGAAATAGGAAACAACAGCAAAGATCTTTTTTGTGTCAAATGCAAAGAACAGGGGCACCTCAAGAGTGACTGCAAAAACAAGGTGTTTTGTGTGGTGTGTCAGAGAGCATCACATAGTACTGAAGAATGCACAATTCTGAAGCAAGCTAAACCTGTAGCCAAGTATGTGGGGTATGGAGCCAGAGGTTTGGGATGTCTTTTGGTTCAGCATACAAAATACATTGTTGTTACTGAGCATATAAACCCAATGGCACTTGTCACTGTACAATCTGGGCAGTTGAATGAAACTACAATTGCATATGGATTTGCTAAGATGTTTAAATGGGGGTGGACATGGAGAGCTAAATTTCAGAGTCCAAAAACCTTTCTGATGAGATTCCCTAGCAAAACCGAATTGGTGGAGCTCAAGAACTTTGGAAAATTTACTTTGTTGGGAACAGGAGCAATGGTGGAGGTTGATTTATGGAGCCCAGATGATAAAGCCAAGGGGAAGCTCCACTCAGTATGGATAAAGATGTGGGGAGTGCCTGATACTTTGAGACACTATCTAGGAGTGTGTGAGATTGGATCTGCTTTAGGGCCAGTGGTGGAGGTTGATGTGGAGCACATACATTCCCAAGAAGAAATCAGGGTGAAGGTGGGTGTGAGAGACATGCACAAAATTCCAGCAGGGACTGAGATAAGTACTAAGGACTTGTTGTTGTATGACATAAACTTTGAGTTTGATTCAGTTGCTGAACAGGGGTGGTATAAGTTTGACGAGGGAAATAACAGAAAGATATTTGAATATATGGATCTTGAGAGTTTTGAGTCACAAGGAGAGAATGACATGCAAAAAAGAAGCAAACAAATGGACACTGGAAAATAGAGCATGAACTTGGGAGATCTGGGTCTGAAACAATATGAGCAGGTGATCCTGAAACCTAGTGAAATCTGTCAGACTAATGAAGTTTATAAAAAAGTAAGGAGACAGTTGCAGTTACAAAATTACAAGAGAGGGAAGAGAGTCTGATGATCAGGTTGCAGAAAGCAGAGGAGCTGGCTACCAGGCAGACTGCACAACTGATACTAGAAGAGGAAAAAAAGGAAAAAATGGAGTTTATTAGGAAAACTCTTGAGAAAGAGGTTAAAAGACAGCATGAGCTACTCCAGATCAATCTGAAGGGAGGTGATGAGGTGAAGGGGTCACAATCTGGAGATAAAAGTAGCAATGAAGATGAAGAGGTAGAAGCCATTGATGAGTATATGGGAGTGGAGGACAAACAGGAAGAAGGGGGAGAAATGACAGAGCAAGAATTGATTGACCAGACCATTGGGCTAGGGTATGTTGAGACATTGGATTACACAGCCAGTCAAGACACAGACTCTTTCGAGACTAAGATCAAAAAAGCTGGGAAAGGGGAGGCTGTACTGAAAGATGAAGAAGAGGAACTGAGAAGATGTGCTAGACTAAAGGGAAAAGAAGATCGTAACATCACAGAACTGGCCAAGGAAAGGGCAGCAAAGAAAGATAACTATGGTGAGTTACCTTGTGTTGGAAGCTTTCCTAAATCTAATACTCTCCCGCAAAAGGTTGATGAGGGGGTAGGGGTCACACTAGGAAAAAATGCTGAGGTGATTACACATAATCTAGAATTGATAAAAAATGTAGAGCAGGCTAGAATTGACTTGTGGCTGTCTGACTTAAATAAAAAACAGAAACAAGATGTGTTGCTTGAGGAGAATGAGATCATTGATGCTGGGGAGCATACCCTAGAAGATCTTCTTGATCAGGGAGATGAGGAGGGGAATAGAAAAGATGATGAGGACTAGGAAATAGTTAGAGAACTTTTCTCAGCAAAGAAGGAGAAAAAAAAAGAGAAAACCACCAGAGATTCTGGGGTGAAAACTGTCTTTGTTGTTAAATTGTTAGAACTTTCTGCTAAGAAAAAGAAACAAAAAATGAGAGGCATCTTTTGGAATATGAGACGTTTTGGGGGAGACATTAAAAGGAGGTTCCTTAGGGAAATGGTAATGGACATGAAAGTAGACTTTCTGGACCTGCAAGAGACCATGAGACAAGAATTTTCTAGAAATGATCTACAGAAATTTTGTGCTGATAGAGACTTCCACTGGCATTTCACTCCTGCTAGGGGGAAATCTGGTGGACTCTTGTTAGGAGTGAATTACACCACTCTTGATGTGATTTCACAAAGTGAAGGAGACTACCATATTAAAATGACAGTGCAATATCTAAAAACTAGGTTCATTTGGGACTTGGTGGTGATTTATGGTGATGCTCAACCAGAAAGGAAATCTAAATTCCTGGCTAAGTTGTCAAGAATCTTCCAAACCAGTATAAACCCTATCTTGATATGGGGTGATTTTAACATCATTAGAAAAACCAGTGAAAAAAAATAAACCAGGTTCCCCTGGGCACTGGAGTTTTCTGTTTAATGCTATTTTGGAACAAGATGGAGTTAGAGAGCTTAAGATGAATGTTAGACAATTTACATGGGGTAACAATATGCCTATACCCACCTTTGAAAAATTGGATAGAATTCTATGTAGTACAGAATGGGAAGAGGTATACCCCTTGACCCAAATTACTGCCCTAACTAGAGAGAAATCTGATCATACACCACTTTTTTGGATTCCGGGGACATTCAAAAAGCTGATCCAATATTCAGATTTGAAAATGCCTGGTTTTTACGAGAGGGTATTGACAAGATTATACATGATGTGTGGAATGACACTAGTATAATTGGAGACAGTGTGGACAGGTTGTTGGGGAATTTTGAAAATGAGTTCTCTTTGGAGGAAATTAAGAATGTAGTGTTTAATATGGCACATAATAAGTCGCCTGGCCCTGATGGATTTACAGCTGAATTCTATCAACATTACTGGGAGTTAGTCAAAAACGGTCTTAAGGCCTTACTAGACGATTTTGGAAACAAAAAAATGATATTAGTAGGTTGAATTATGGGATTATTACTTTGGTCCCAAAAAGCAAAGACGCTGCCAAAATACAAAACTTCAGGCCTATTTGCTTGCTGAATGTTTGTTTCAAAATTATTACTAAAGTTCTGATGAACAGATTGAATATAGTGGCAACAGATGTCATTTCCCCCGTGCAAACTGCTTTTGTTAAAGGCAGATATATCATGGAGGGGGTCTTGATTCTGCATGAAGCTTTGAATAGCATAAAAAAAGAAACAAGGGGCGTTGCTCTTGAAAATTAATTTTGAAAAAGCTTATGATAAAATTAAATGGTCCTTTCTTTTCCAAATGCTTAAAATGAAAGGATTTCCAGACAAATGGATAGATTGGGTGATGGAAACAATTAGAGGGGGGAAAGTTTGTGTGAAAGTGAATGAAAATCTAGGGAAGTATTTTCCTACTCATAAAGGGCCAAGGCAGGGAGATTCCCTGTCACCTCTTAATTTTGACTTGGCGGCTGATGCTTTAGCTATCATGCTTGATAATGCCAGAAAAAATGGCCTAGTTAAAGGGGTGTTGGAAGAATATGCCACAAATGGGATTAACATGTTGCAATATGCAGATGATACCATATTCCTTCTACAAGATGATATAGATAGTGCACATAACCTCAAATATATATTATGCCTTTTTGAGCAGATGTCTGGTCTGAAAATTAATTTTCATAAGAGTGAACTTTTCCTTTTTGGGGAGGCCAAGAACAAAAAGGATGAATATTCTAGTATATTCACTTGCCCCATTGGGACTCTGTCAATGAAATATTTAGGTCTTCCTGTAGATTGTAATAGAATTAGCAACAAGCACTGGAAACCTCCAGAGAGTAAGATGGAGAAAAAATGTGAAAACTGACAAGGGAGGCTACTTGCTAGTGCTGGAAGGGTTACTTTGATACAATCTTCCTTGACAGGCATCCCATACTTTATGATGTCCTTTTATGGATTACCCACTGGGGTGAATAAGCGAATGGACTTCTTTAGAGCTAGGTTATTGTGGCAAGAAGATGATAAAAAGAAGAAGTATCATCTGGTTAAATGGTCCGATGTCTGCAGACCTAAGGACATGGGTGGTTTGGGGATTCAAAACCTAGCTCTGATGAATAAAACTCTCTTGAGCAGATGGTGGTGGAAAATCTACAACACGGAGGGGCTATGGCAAGAGATTATCTCAAAAAATATCAATGATCCAAATCTGTTGGAAACTTATCTGTTAAACAAGGTGACTCCCAATTTTGGAAGGAGTTATTAAAACATAGAGACTATTTTACCTCTTTATGCAAATTCATGATAGGAGATGGAGGAAATACCAGGTTCTGGGAAGACTGGTGGATTGGATCTGCTCCACTCTGTAAAAATTTCCCCAAGTTATATACTATTTGTTTTGATAAAAAACGGTTAAAGAAATTTTTTTAAAAGGACTTGATAATACAAGTTTTAGAAGGGCTTTGATTGGGGACTCAAAAGAGCTCTGGGATCATATAAAAGAGGTGTGCAGTTCGGTGATATTGAGAGATGTAAAAGATAAAGTAAGATGGACTTTGACAAAAAATGGAATTTATATAGTAAAATCCTTATACACACATCTTATAGATAATGGAGTCAAATACCCACACCTATACATGTGGAAAATTAAAATGCCACCTAGAGTCAAAGTCTTTATGTGGCTGGCTCTTAAAAATAGCATTCTCACTAAGGATAACCTGCGGCGTAGGGGTGGAATGGTGATGAAAACTATCCATTCTGTGGAAATAGAGAGAGTGTTAATCATCTGTTTCTAACTTGCTCAGTAGCTCGGCTTTTGTGGAATATTTTGAAATGTGCTTTTAACTTAAATGATATACCAGGAGATTTAGAACTGGTGGTTAAGAATTGGACAATTTTTTTTGGGAAAGATGTGATGAGTTTAGTTTTGATAGGAGTCTCGGCTATATGTTGGACAATTTGGAAATTGAGAAATAGTGTTGTTTTTGATAATAACAGGGTAAATGATCCTTGTATACCTGTCAACTTATTACTCAAGAACTTATATGATTGGAATATTTTGCAGAAAAACCCCATAAGAAATAAGATGATGGAGGCAGGTGTGAAGCAGATTGGCGAAGTTGCTGAAGAAGTGTTCAAGGCAGTTCATGGATGGCGTCTTGGGACCCGAAGACTTGTGGGTTAAGCTACAAACCCTCTGGCATTCGTTGCTGTGGTGGACGCTTAATGAGGCTATTGCTGCTCTGCTTTCACACCGCTCTCTATTGAGCGCTTGTATGGGGGATGTTTCCAGCTTTGTATGAGATTAAAACTGCTTCTATTCTGCTTTAGTGAACCTTATGTTGCTGGTACTGGGATCGGTTTGAGCCCAGGCCTTAGATCTTCCCCTGGGGATACATTGCTTGGGGGTTTGTGGGGAGGGGAGGGATGGCTCCACTTCCTCCTCGATAAGCAATGCCTGACCTTGGGGGGGGCTAGTTATGTCAGTTTATCTTTTTTAGCTGTAAGAAAAAAAACTTGGTGATTTCTCTTAATAGAAATCGGAGAGGGAGCTCTCTTTTATAAAAAATGCTTCATGTCCTCTTCGGAAAGCCCATCAAGCGGCTGCAAATTATTCTTGTTGCACACAATGACCAGAGGCTTATTCATGAACAAGGATTTAATATTGTGGAAGAGTGCAGCTTGCTGAGCAATAGTTTACCCACAAGACCCAGAGAAGTCCAAGAAGAACATCACAGCAGCCCTCAAGTGGGCAAGAGCGGTGATACTGCACATTTCTATGATGTTCCAGTCCTCAAAAGGCCGATCAAGGATCCCTGGAGTGTCAATCACTTGGTATCGAAGATATTTGTAATCCGCATGCCCAACAAAAAGGGATTTTGTTGTGAAAGCATAAGGCTGTACATCCACATCCGCCCTTGTAACCATGTTCATGGAAGAGCTCTTCCTAACATTTGGATAGCCACAAATCAAGATAGTACGGGTGTTTGGGTCAACTGATGGAAGCCTGGCCATGTGCTGCCTGATCTGCTCCAGGTATGCCAAACTAGGACTGATACCCTTTAGAACAGTACAGATGCGACCTAATGCAGCTACCTTCAGGCACTTGCACCGGTACAGGGTGTCTCCATACTTGAGCAGCCTTAGATAATCCTTGGAGATCTTTGCAATGATATTGCGAGTCGTATTGATCGGACCCAAGGAAAGTTTGTAGTGATCCTTGTTGTAGAGAACATGAAGGAGATCACCATAGAAAGGGTGGATGTCATCCAGTCGGGGGAACTCGTCAATGATGGTGGACAGCTTTTCATAGAAGTTCTGCTGAGTATAGCGAACCGTGCGCATATAGAACTAGCAAATGCGGTTGATAGCATAGCCCTTGTGGACAACAGTCGGTGTTTGCCTCTGAGTGCGGGACAAGATTATGTCGATGAAGTCCTTCTTGGGAGGGACAACAATGATTTTCTTGAAATTATACTGCACCCTCTTGCCTGATGTAAGGATTGGCTACTTATTTCTGTAATACAAACGAATGTCATGTCAATCCAATGCAGATAAGCAGGTGAAAAAAACTAATGCAGAAAAACAGGTAGAAGCAAATGCAAGAAAGCACAATTTCCAAAAAAACATAGACAGGGAGAAATCTAGCAATCACTGCATAAAATATATCAATCTGTAATCATGCGAAGACTATAGATTCATGCCCAGCATTATCCGTGCATCCTTGTTCCACACAAGGAAAACTTTGATTTATAAAAAAATAGACAAAATGCTAACATCAGTTTCTTTGTTGGCCGTTAAATTTAAGCACAAGTAGTTGCCATCACAACCTGGAGAGCAACTCTGGACCTTAGACATATATATACCTTCATACCAGCAAGCCATATGCCTATACCCCAGTTTCTTTGTTGGCAGTTAAAAATAGTTTATATAATCAGTTGCGTCACACCAGGAGACTAACCCAGGCGCTGAACCACTCACACGATTCTTACATGGAAGGAAAAACTTGTGTATCTAAGTACTAGCAGCGCAACAACATCCTCTCATAGGAGGAAGTGCAACACCACCACTGGATGCTTTCTTTCTCATAGTGTCAAATTCTTGATGGGTTGTACAAAGAAGAACGAGAAATATTTTTAGGTTTTCTTTTTAATTACTACTACTACAACATGAAAAGTAAACTAATTAAAAGCTACAACTATTTTTTTTTGTTTTTCTTAAGGTTTATCAAACACACAAGAAGAAAGCATAAAAAGGGAAATAAACTAGCATGGATATTACAATGAAAAAATATGAGCACCGACAACTAGCATGAGTGTGTGAACATGAATATAATGTCGGTGAGAGATACATACTCCCCCAAGCTTAGGCTTTTGGCCTAAGTTGGTCTATGGCCACGGTTGGCCTGGCGGATATCCAAAGTTGTAACCGGGGTCGTACTGAGATGCAGCGGCAATTGCCTGATGAGCTGCGGCTTGGAGGCGAGTTGTCTCCGCCCTCCTCTCGTACTCGGTTGCCTCCTCCCTGGTTATAACATATCTCCCCTTTGCCTGAAAGTCAAAGAAAGTAGGAGCAGGGAGAGCGACGTGATTGGTGCATTGTCTGTCAAAGATTAGTCGGTACTGGAGGAACTGATCGTTCCTGTCAACCAACTGATGACGAACCATAGCATCATAATCTAGATATGAAGGAGGCAACTCAATATCATATCCACGTATGGATATCTCAAGAAAGTTAGCTATACGAGTTGCATAAATTCCACCAAAGAAATCTCCATGAATACGATTATTATGTAACCTACGTGCAACAATAGCCCCCAAGTTGTATTGTTTATCTCCTAAAACATCGCTCCTGAGAACGCTAAGATCAGGTACACACATGTGACATGCTTCATCTTTACCATTTATGCACCTTCCTATGAAGAGAGCAAAATAATGTATAGCAAGAAAATGAAAGCTCCCTCTGGTGGCTTGTGTTACATCTCTAGATTGCCCCACAGTAATACTAGCAAGAAAATCTCTAAATTCAGATTTGCGATGTTCACTAACATTACCCCACTGTGGGAGTTTACAAGCAGTGTTAAAATCTTCTAAGTCCATGGTATAAGATTTATCATAAAGATCACACAGGACAGTTTGAGAATTGCATGATGATGAAAATTCAAACCTTCTCACAGAGGAATCAGTGAGATAGTAGTACTGACGGCACTTATCTGCCGTGAAGCTCTCAAGATCGGCATTACGCACATATGCTTCAAATTTCTCCTTGATTCCGGCTCGAACCATCAAGTCCTCTGACGGCCATTCACAAGGCCGCACTCGAGCATCCCCTGGTGGTTCCTCGTCCGCATCGCGTATTGCGGGCCTGGGTCCTTGCTTTCTTAAAGAACCACGTTGGTACATTTTCCTAAACATATTTCTTCCTCTGAAAAATTTCTGAAATTTTTAGTAACTTCAAAATAAAAGTGAACCAAACTCAACAATATTGATAGCAACTACTCCTACAAGTGCCTAGAGTCAATATCATGCATTAAAACTACTTTTGACCATATAAATTTGACATGCAAGCTCAAGAACAGGGTCACCTAAGCAGCAAAAATTTGCAATAAATAAAGCACTAGAACAAAAACTGATTGGACAATTGGAGGAGTCACATACCAAAGAACAATCCCCTAAAGCAGTTTTGTGAATGGAGCTTTGAGCTAGGAGATCGAAAATGGCAGCAAGATGACCTTGAAATCGGGTTTAAGCTGGTTGGTGATTTTTTTGGGAGGAAGAAGGAGTGTGTGGTGGCTTGAATAAGTGGAGGAGACCCACATGGGGTCCATGAGGTAGGGGCGTACCCAGGGGGTGGGCGCGCTCTCCACCGTCGTGGGCACATGGCTGCTCCCCATGCTGTGTTTTCAGTGCCAGATATTCTCAAATAATCCAGAAAAAATCATATTTAATTTTCAGGGCATTTGGAGAACTTTTATTTTCGGGGTATTTTTATTGCATTGATAATGCAGAAAACAGACAGAAAAATACTATTTTTGCTTTATTTAATATAAATAACAGAAAGTAAAAAGAGGGTACAGAGAGTTGTGTTTTCTAAATTCATCCATCTCATGCTCATCAGAAGAAATCCACTAACAAGGTTGATCAGGTCTTGTTAACAAACTCATTTTGAATAACATGAAACTGAAGAATTTTCGAATAACACTAGGTTACCTCAACGGGGATATGCATGTCCCCAACAATAAGAATATCATATTTCTTCTTGACAGTAGGCAGAGGAAATTCAAAACCTCCAATAGTGATTGTTGAAATTTTTCCAATAGAATTGATACTGTGGACTTGAGGTTGTTTCCTCGAAAAGTGTACCGTATGCTCATTACCATTAACATGAAAAGTGACATTGCCTTTGGTGCAATCAATAACAGCCCTTGCAGTATTCAAAAAGGGTCTTCCAAGAATAATAGACATACTATCGTCCTCGGGAATATCAAGAATAATAAAGTCTGTTAAAATAGTAACGTTTGCAACCACAACAGGCACATCCTCAGAAGTACCGACAGGTATAGCAGCTGATTTGTCTACCATTTGCAAAGATATTTCAGTAGGTGTCAACTTATTCAAATAAAGTCTACGATATAAAGAGAGAGGCATAACACTAACACCGGCTCCAAGATCACATAAGGCGGTTTTAACATAGTTTCTTTTAATGGAGCATGGTATAGTTAGTACTCCTGGATCTCCAAGTTTTTTTGGTATTCCACCCTTAAAAGTATAATTAGTAAGCATGGTGGAAATTTCAACTTCCGGTATCTTTCTTTTATTAGTAACAATTTCCTTCATATATTTAGCATAAGGATTCATTTTAAGCATATCAGTCAAATGCATACGCAAAAATAGGTCTAATCATTTCAGCAAAGCGCTCAAAATCCTCATCATCCTTTTTCTTGGATGGTTTGGGAGGAAAAGGCATGGGTTTCTGAACCCAAGGCTCTCTTTCTTTACCATGTTTCCTAGCAACAAAATCTTTCTTATCATAATGTTGATTCTTTGATTGTGGGTTATCAAGATCAACAGCAGGTTCAATTTCTATATCATTATTATTACTAGGTTGAGCATCATCATGAACATTATCATTAACATTATCACTAGTTTCAGGTTCATTACCAGGTTGTGTTTTAGCATCAGAAATTGAAATATCATTTGGATTCTCAGGTGTTTCAACAATAGGATCACTAGGAGCATGCAAAGTCCTATCATTTTTCTTTTTCTTCCTTTTAGAAGGGCTAGGTGCATCTATATTATTTCTCTGACAATCTTGCTGAATTCTCTTAGGGTGGCCCTCGGGATACAAAGGCTCCTGAGTCATTTTGCCTCCCCTAGTCATAACTCTAACAGCATTATCATTCTTCTTATTATTTAATTCATTGAGCAAATCATTCTGAGCTTTAAGCACTTGTTCTACTTGAGTGGTAACCATAGAAGCATGTTTACTAATAAGTTTAAGTTCACCTTTAACACTAGCCATATAATTACTCAAATTTTCAATCATATAAGCATTATGTTTCAATTGTCTACCAATATAAGCATTAAAATCTTCTTGCTTAACCATAAAGTTATCAAATTCATCCGAACATTGGCTAGCAAACTTAGCAGGAGGGATTTTAGCTTTATCATATCTATAAAGAGAATTTACCTTTACTACCTGTGTCGGGTTATCGAGACAATGTGTTTCTTCAATAGGTCATGAATTAAGACCATGTATTTCTTCAACAGGTGGTAAATTCTTAACATCTTCAGCTTTTATACCTTTTTCTTTCTTAGATTTCTTTGCCTCTTGCATATCTTCAGGACTGAGAAATAGAATACCCCTTTTCTTCGAAGTTGGCTTAGGAGTTGGTTCAGGAAGTGTCCAATTATTTTCATTGGTCAACATATTATTCAATCGAATTTCAGCTTGATCAACTGTTCTTTCCCTGAAAACACAACCAACACAACTATCCAGGTAATCTCTGGAAGCATCGGTTAGTCCATTATAAAAGATATCAAGTATTTCATTTTTCTTGAGAGGATGATCAGGCAAAGCATTAAGTAATTGGAGAAGCCTCCTCCAAGCTTGTGGGAGACTCTCTTCTTCAATTTGCACAAAATTATATATTTCCCTTAAAGCAACTTGTTTCTTATGAGCGGGGAAATATTTAGCAGAGAAGTAGTAAATCATATCCTGGGGACTACGCACACAACCAAGATCAAGAGAATTAAACCTTATCTTAGCATCACCCTTTAATGAGAACGGAAATAATTTAAGGATATAATAGTAGCGAGTTTTCTCATCATTAGTGACCAGGGTAGCTATATCATTTAATTTAGTAATATGTGCCACAAGGTTTCAGATTCATAGCCATAGAAAGGATCGGATTCAACCAAAGTAATTAACTAAGGATCAACTGAGAAATCATAATCCTTATCAGTAATAAAGATAGGTGAAGTAGCATAAGCAGGATCATATTTCATTCTAGCATTCAGAGATTTTTCTTTAAGCTTAGCTAATAGTTTCTTAAGATCACTTCTATAATTGCAGGCAAGAAAGTCTCTACAGTTTCTTCATCCATAACATAACCCTCAGGCACAACAGGCAATTCATATCTAGGGGGAGAATCTTCATCATCACTTTCATCAATATTATCAGTTTCAATAATTTCATTCTCTCTAGCCCTAGCAAGTTGTTCATCAAGAAATTCACCAAGTGGCACAGTAGTATCAAGAATAGAAGTAGTTTCATCATAAGTATCATGCATAGCAGAAGTGGCATCATCAATAACATGCGACATATCATAATGAATAGCAGGTGTAGGTGTCGCAAGCTTACTCAAAACAGAAGGTGAATCAAGTGCAGAGCTAGATGGTAGTTCCTTACCTCCCCTCGTAGTTCAGGGGAAAATCTTGGTTCTTTGATCGTTCAAGTTCTTCATAACGATAAGCAGATATAAATCCCCAGTGACTCAAAGAATAGAGCTATGCTCCCCGGCAACGGCGCCAAAAAATGTTCTTGGTAACCCACAAGTATAGGGGATCGCAACAGTTCTCGAGGGTAGAGTATTCAACCCAAATTTATTGATTTGACACAAGGGGAGCCAAATAATATTCTCAAGTATTAGCAACTGAGTAGTAAATTCAACAACACTTGCAAACTTAATATCTACAACAAAGTGTTTAGTAGCAAACTAATATGATAGTAGTGGTAACGGTGGCAAACGGTAACGGTAGCAAAAGTAATATTTTTGAGTTTTATAGTGATGATAGCAGTAGCAACGGAAAAGTAAATAAGCGAAGAACAATATATGGAAGCTCGTAGGCATTGGATCGGTGATGGAGAATTATGCCGGATGTGATCGATCATGTAACAGTCATATCCTAGGGTGACATAGAACTAGCACCAGTTCATCAATGTAATGTAGGCATGTATTCTGATACGTGTCCAACGTATCTATAATTTTTGATTGCTCGATGCTATATTATCTACTGTTTTGGACATTATTGGGCTTTATTATATACTTTTATATTATTTTTGGGACTAACCTATTAACCGGAGGCCCAGCCCAAAATTGCTGTTTTTTGCCTATTTTAGGGTTTCGAAGAAAAGGAATATCAAACGGAGTCCAAACGGAATGAAACCTTCGGGAACGTGATTTTTGCAAAGAACAAGATCCAGGAGACTTGGACCCTACGTCAAGCAACCAACAGGGAGGCCACGAGGTAGGGGGCGCGCCTACCCCCGCCCCCCAGGCGCGCCCTCCACCCTCGTGGGCGCCCTGTTGGTCCACCGACGTACTCCTTCCTCCTATATATACCTACGTACCCCCAAACGATCAGATACGAAGCCAAAACCATAATTCCACCACCGTAACTTTCTATATCCATGAGATCCCATCTTGGGGTCTATTTCGGAGCTCCGCCGGAGGGGGCATCGATCACGGAGGGCTTCTACATCAACACCATAGCCCTTCTGATGAAGTGTGAGTAGTTTACCTCAGACCTTCGGTTCCATAGTTATTAGCTAGATGGCTTCTTCTCTATTTTTGGATCTCAATACAAAGTTCTCCCCCTCTCTTGTGGAGATCTATTCGATGTAATCTTCTTTTGCGGTGTGTTTGTTGAGACAAATGAATTGTGAGTTTATGATCAAGTTTATCTATGAACAATATTTGAATCTTCTCTGAATTCTTTTATGTATGATTGGTTATCTTTGCAAGTCTCTTCGAATTATCAGTTTGGTTTCGCCTACTAGATTGATCTTTCTTGCAATGGGAGAAGTGCTTAGCTTTGGGTTCAATCTTGCGGTGTCCTTTCCCAGTGACAGTAGGGGCAGCAAGGCACGTATTGTATTGTTGCCATCGAGGATAACAAGATAGGGTTTTCATCATATTGCATGAGTTTATCCCTCTACATCATGTCATCTTGCTTAAAGCGTTACTCTGTTCTCTTGAACTTAATACTCTAGATGCATGCTGGATAGCGGTCGATGTGTGGAGTAATAGTAGTAGATGCAGGCAGGAGTCGGTCTACTTGTCTTGGACATGATGCCTATATACATGATCATACCTACATATTCTCATAACTATGCTCAATTATGTCAATTGCTCAATAGTAATTTGTTCACCCACCGTAAAATACTTATGCTCTTTAGAGAAGCCACTAGTGAAACCTATGGCCCCCGGGTCTATCTTCTATCATATTAATCTTCCAACACTTAGTTTTTTTCATTGCCCTTTTATTTTACTTTGCATATTTATCATAAAAATACCAAATATATTATCTTATCATATCTATCAGATCTCACTCTCGTAAGTGACTGTGTAGGGATTGACAACCCCTTATCGTGTTGGTTGCGAGGATTTGTTTGTTATGTGTAGGTGCGAGGGACTCGCGCGTAGCCTCCTACTGGATTGATACCTTGGTTCTCAAAAACTGAGGGAAATACTTACGCTACTCTGCTGCATCACCCTTTCCTCTTCAAGGGAAAACCAACGCAAGTGCTTAAGAGGTAGCAAGAAGAATTTCTGGCGCTGTTGCCGGGGAGGTCTACGCAAAAGTCAACATACCAAGTACCCACCACAAACCCTTATCTCCCGCATTACATTATTTGCCATTTTGTCGGCGTTCTGGGAACGGGGGTCCCTAGACTTGCCTGCCTGCGGCTTGCGGCGTGGCTCAAAGGGGGGCCCAGCTCGGTGCAATGAGACCAAGACGAGGAGGACTACGAGACGGAGGTCACCATGGAGCCCAAGACGGCGTCATCAACAGAGCTTTTGTCAGTATAGTTGATACTAGCTGTCCCCCTTCAAATTAGCCCGCTATTCTTGGCTCCCTTCCCGCTTGATATTTGGGAAGAGGACCAGGGCCTCTATAAATAGGACCAGCCAACCACAGAGCAAAGAGAGGAGGCAGGGAAAGAGAGAGAGAGAGAAGTCAGAAAGAGAGAGAGAGAGAAAGGTGACTGAGCTCCTCCCAGCAGTTCATCACCCCAGCCAAGAACAGACCCTCGTGAGGCTGTTCCTCCTTGTATCGTTCATCATCATCATCCCAAGAGGCAATCCACCACACCACACACTAGAGTAGGGTATTACACCTCAACGGTGGCCCGAACCAGTATAAACCCTGTGTCTCTTGCGTTGTTCTTTCCTTAGTTCAGATCCTAGCAAGGCGGAGGGGTGCAGGTAGGTAGGAGGCGAAATCTCCGCGCGCATCCCAGTGTTCGAACCTCAAGGGTCTGCCGGAACCCGAAATCCGACATTTGGCGCACCAGGTAGGGGTGCGCCAGAATTTGTCTTCCACCACCCCGTTCTCCTCCGACCATCACGCCCATGTCTGACGCTCGTCGGGCCCGCGCCGAGCGCCGGGCCGCGCTCGCTTCCCGCGTCGCCCAGACGGCCCCTGTCGGCGGGCGACCTCGCCGTTCCCCGTCACCTGCCGTTAACGCTGCCACTGGCCTGGCGGGGGACGAGCATCAAGCATCGTCCCAGCATCCGTCCGTGCGGCAAGACGGCCGCACCGCAACTCCCTCGCTCACCCCAGCTGGTTCTTCGTCCCGCGCGCTCCACGCGCCCATGGAGGCTCGGGCTGCACTCATCGCGGCGAACGAGCTCCTGCCCTACCGTCCCATCGACGACGTCTACGACAAATGGCTCGACCGCGTTGTCGAGCTTGTCCGCGCCGCAGGGGGCTCCCCTGCGCCGTCCGTTCCACTACACCACACCCCGCCCCGCGCGGGCAGTGAAGCCCCGGCGGCGCCCCGGCCGCCTCCTCCTCAGGAAGGCGCCATGGCTCCAAGGCGCGTGGCCCCTGGGCGGAACCTGCTCCATCAGGCGCCAGCGCAGCAAGAGCAGAGCTGTCAAGAAGTCCCTCGCCCGCAGGAAGCTGCCCGGGCGCTCCCTGCTCCAGCACGTCGCGACCATGCTCCTGCTCCCGCGCGTCAGGACCCCATGCTGCTCCCAGCTGCAGCGCATGGGGACATGCAAGACCAAGTTCCCTGTACACCAAGGCTTCCCGTGGCCACAGCAGGCTACCGTGCCTTCACCGCCGAGCTACGCAACGTCGCGTGGCCCGGCAAGTTCAAGCCAGACCTGACCCTGCGGAGTTCCTCCAGCTCTACGAGCTGGTCATCGAAGCTGCCAACGGAGACGAGAAGGTCATGGCGAACTGGTTCCCCATGGCACTCAAGGACAGGGCCCGCACCTGGCTCCGGAACCTGGCTCCAGGCACAATCTCCTCCTGGGATGAGATGCGCACCCGCTTCATCGCCAACTTCCAAGGCACTCGCGACCGGCCACCCGCCGTGAGCGACATGCGCCGCATCAAGCAACAGCCCGGGGAGACCCTACAGAAGTACATCCAGCGCTTCAACAATGCGCGCCTCAAGATTCCCAAGGTGAGTGAGGAGGCCATCATCTCGGCCTTCTCTGACGGCGTGCGCGATGTCAAGATGAAGGAGGAGCTGGCGATGCATGAAGACCTGTGCACTTCCCTGGAGATGTTCAACTTGGCAACCAAGTGCGCCAGAGCCGAGGAAGGGCGTCTCTCCCTCCTCGAGCTGCCTGCCGTAGATCCAGAAGAGAAGAAGCCCAAGGCCAAGGATGTGAAGCGCAAGGGGGCTGCCATGCTCGCGGCAGAACCAGACACCAAGCGGGGCAGAGATCAGCCCGAACCTTCCAAGGGCAGCCGGTACTGTGTGTACCACGACCTCCACACCCACAACACCAATGAATGTCAAGAGCTCCGAGCCGTGCGAGAAGGAAGGATCGGCCGTCGCCCTGACTGCAGTGACTGGGGCTACGGTCGAGGAGGAGGAAGGAACGCAGGACGCTGGGAAGACCGTGGCTCGCGCCAAGGGTGGCGCGATCAACCTTGCGAGGATCGCTGGCAAGAGCCGCCTCGCGAGGGAGGCTGGAGAGATCAGCCTCGCGAGGGAGACTGGAGGGATCAGCCTTGCGAGGATCGCCCGCAAGGCAACGCAGGCCTCCCACCGCAGTCGCCGCAACCAAGGAGAAACGAGGACCGCCACCAGTATGAGGGGGCTGGGGGCTTCCAGGAGCCGCGCGCGATCGCCTGCATCCTGGGCGGGGCACAAGCCCCAGCCTCTCAGCGTATCTTCAAGCAGTTCGCCCGCGAAGTGAACGCAGTCCTCCCCAGGCTCGAAGCCATGCGCCCTCTCAGGTGGTCGGTGTGCGCCATCACGTTCAGCTCAGCAGATTAGCTCAAGTGTGCGGCTACAGCCGGAGTTCTCCCGATGCTTTGTTCCCCAATCATCAGCAACGTGGTGGTCACCAAGACCCTCATCGATGGCGGGGCAGGGCTCAACGTCCTGTCCGTGGAAACATTCAACAACCTCCAAGTGCCCTACAGCCAGCTTCAGCCAACCAAGCCTTTCTCCGGTGTCACCGACGGCTCCACGGTCCCTATTGGGCAGGTTCGCCTCCCTGTAACCTTCGGGGCATGCGACAACTACCGCACCGAGCTTATCGACTTCGACGTCGCTCACATTCGCCTACCATACAACGCCATCCTTGGGTACCCAACACTGGCCAAGTTCATGGCCGTAACTCACCATGGCTACAACGTCCTCAAGATGCCAGGAAGCGGCGGAGTCATCATGGTGCCCTGTGAAAAAAAGAACGCAGTGTGTTCCTTGGAACGAGCCTTTCAGGCCGCGTCACTGGAAGACCCGGATCGTGGAAGCAGGAGGCCTCCCGAGACCACCCCTAAGAAGAAGAAGACATCGTCCGACCCGACCACTCAGGAGGCAGGCCCCTCTGGGCCCGCGCCTGCCCAGGGGGGACCTCCTTCCATCGCATAGGAAAGCGCGCCCGGCGCCCTCCTCAGACAGGGCTCGGGGGCTCTCCCCTGGAGGGCCACCGACCTAGCCAGGGTCGTGAGGGAGGCGCTTGGGCACCACATGGAGGCGTGTTTCAAAGCACGTTTCCCTCAAGAAGGAGCAAGGCAAGGAGATCCAGACCCTCAGGAGTTCGTCAGCAAGGCCATTCAGGAGCTTCAGGAGTCAAGAGCCATGAAAGGCGGCCGCCGCCTACCAGCAGTGGCTCCCCATCCAGGCGAGGATGGTGGGCTGCGCGTCTGCATCGACATACCAGGGCTCACTCGAGTCGCCTCTCTGGAGCGCCTCTGGCCCTCGCGAGTAGGGCGCTGCGGAGGTCCACCCCACAGCTACGTTCGCATGCCTTACGGCTTGCCGAATATGGCTGCCACGTACCAGCGCCTCATGAGGGGCATCATGGAGGCACAAGAGGCCAGGCGTTCCGCAGCCCTGGCAGAGATGGAGATGGCCCGTGAGGAGCCGCCAGCGCCTCCGGAGCCCCCCGAGGCCCCTGGGCCTGGGGGCTCATGAGGATCGGCTCCCGCAGCCCACCGAGTCTGCTACACCAACACCCCTTCATCCTCAACGTCATCAGGTGACATCTTACAAGTTTTCACTTCCAGCTGGGAGCGCCCCCCAGGGCTGCATTATTCCTAGGCCGCGTGGGTCCGTCCCTGTGGCGTGTATCCCTTTTTATTCCATGTTGTTATCTTACCTTGTTGGGGGCGCCCCTCGGGCTGCATGATCCCCAAACCGCTCGGGCCTGACCTAGTAATTTCCGCATTCCCAGCATCTATTTGAACGAATCCACTCCTTTGCAGCTAATGTGTTTTACCCAGTTGCCTGCTCAGCCGACGCCAACTAACAGAGCTGCTCCCAAACGGCACGACGCTTGTGCATGGGTCCGTCCCTGCAACACCGACAAACCTGGATGGCTGAGCTCTGGCCGCGGCAGCCCCGCATAGTGTCACCTCGTCAAGCCTTCAATGCCTCGCTACCCCTCGGAAGCAACCAACGGCTGACTGTCAATTGTCATGGCAACCCCTTGTTTTTTCTATGATGGACCTGCAGGACCACCTGAAGGGGGTTGCGTCAGGCGAGGCCCTTGCGGTGTCTCCTTCGCTCTCGTCCGCGCGGACCGCTTGCACGTTAAAGGGGGGGTGCCTGAGCATCACGACTCAGGGCTCCTACTGGCTCTCCAGCCCTCACCCTCTGGCCTTGACCACGACATCGTGACCTGGCATACCAGCGACGGCTGAGACTCGCTCGAGGGCCGGGACCCGAGGACGTAGAGTAGAAAGGGGAGCAAAGGCGAGAGGGGAGAGACACACGAGGACCTCGCCGAGAAACCTCGCGCCTGCCGATGCACGGACCCGGCGACACACTAGAGAGCGGCCCCTGATCCTCGAGATAAGTCATCACCCGGAAGCGCAAGCTGCCGCGGCACCATCCCCGCACCTAATGCTACCCCGTGTTAGCGACGCCGCTCTCCTTTCTCACCAAACAACGACTGCTTGGGCGCCAAAGGGGACCTCCTGAGCATCGCGACTCAGGGCTCTTACCGGACTCCGGGTCGCTCACCTCCTGGCCTTGACCACGGCATCGTGACCTGGCATACCAGCAATGGCTGAAGCCGCCTTGGGACTGGGACCTGTCGGCGCAGAGCACCAAGCCCTCATGAGGTTCGAAAGGGAGGATTGAGCTAAGACGGAATGAGCAACTCGCGCAATTCTACGACAAGGGTTATATTGACAAAACAGGATCACAGGCACCTTACAAGCCCCCACGGGACGCGTTTTTAATTCCTTGCAGGGAACAGATCCTAAAGGGACACAAACTACGCGCGACCCTGCAAAAGACGCCATCATCAACAGTGGGCCGTCAAGCACCGACGCCAACCCCATCCAGATCAGAGACGGCGGAAGCCCGCCCTGCTCCAGGAGCGGCGCCGGCTCGGGGGCTCGTAGCTGTCGTCGCTCGTCTCCGGAGTCGTGAAGAGCTCGCCGGAGTCGCTGGAGCCTCCGACGCCTCCACCACCTGAGGAGCCGCCAAGGGAGCGGTTGGCGGGCCCAGTCCTCGTCGAGGCAGGGTCCGGGCCACCTTCCCTGGGGCAGCACTCCAGCCGGCACCCGCTCGCATCGAAGACCTTGAAGAGCATCACCGAAGCACCATCATAATCCAAGTGGACCGCGAAGACGCCCCTTACCCTGCAAACCCGGGCGATCTCTCTCCAGCCCCGAGTCATGAAGACCTCGCCCGGGGCAACGACCGCGACCTCTGCCTCGGTCGCGAGGGTGCTGCAGCCGGCGTGCTACAGCCAAAGCTCCAGGGGCTCCCCCTGCGGCATGATGGAGGCGAAGAAGGGAGGAAGGCGGATCCAAGACTGAAGAGGAATGGCGACGTGGAGCACGAACTCTCGGGAGGAGCCCTCGGTGTGGACCCCAGGGGGGACGACCCACACCTTCGTGACCCGTCGGCGCCGACGGCGGCGCCGCCCATGGCAGTCAGCATCAGCTCCTTCGGGGCCCTCGACATGGGCGTACAATGGCAGCGGGAACCCCGGCAGCACCCGCTCGCACCAAGGCCTCGACACCACCTAAAGGGCCCCTTCATCTGCGCCACGGGGGACAAGCCGTTTCTTCGAAGGAAGTGGGTCTGGCTCCTCTCGGGGAGCTTTTCCTTTCTCTGACGTCGAGAACCGGCAGATCGGAGCCATCGCAGCAAGACGGAGCAAGGATCGGGAAGAAGGAGAAGCAAGGAGGGATGGACTGGAAGGGCGCACGCTGCCCCGGGCTGACGAAGGCCAACCGCCGACCTCCACGACTACAGGTAATCATGACCCACTTTGCATGCAGGGACTTGTCCAATCCGTGCAGTTGCCGAGGCGCCATGGGGAAGTGGAGGCGCCCACGTCCAATCAACCGCCACGTGGCGCCTAAGGCCGCTGGCTGTTAGGGCCCGTGGCGCTTCGCTCTTGCCCTTCCGCCTCCCAGCACGGCCAAGTCCGGGCGCGCCTTGGGGCCGGGGGCTACTGTCGGCGTTCTGGGAACGGGGGTCCCCAGACTTGCCTGCCTGCGGCCTGCGGCGTGGCTCAAAGGGGGACCCAGCGCGACCCATCTTCACCAACACAAACCCAAGACCCTCGCGAGGGGCCAAGCCTCGCGGGGCGGACGATGCGGAGCTTCCTCAGGCGCGGCCTCGTCAGGCTGGCTCACGAGGAGGCGGAGAGATCAAGGCGGGGTACCTCACGAGGTGCCCGTGATGCAAGCCATGACGACCGGGGGCGCCAGGCTGGTGCCAGCCCGCGCAGCGTCCTCCCTTCCTCTTTGGTGCAAAGGGGGCAAGCGTAGCCGCGGAGTACCGAGGCATCAGGCAAAGGTTGCCATTTCGGTGCAAGAAGACCAAGACCAGGAGGACTACGAGACGGAGGTCACCGTGGAGCCCAAGACGGTGTCATCACCAGAGCTTTGCGCAGGCGAAGACTACTTTTGTCAGGATAGTTGATACTAGCTGTCCCCCTTCAAATTAGCCCACCATTGTTGGCTCCCTTCCCGCTCGATATTTTGGAAGAGGACCAGGGCCTCGATAAATAGGACCAGCCACCCACAGAGCAAAGAGAGGAGGCAGGGAAAGAGAGAGAGAGAGAAGATCAGAAAGAGAGAGAGGGAGAGAGAGAAAGGTGACTGAGCTCCTCCTAATAGTTCATCACCCCAGCCAAGAACAGACCCTCGCGAGGCTGTTCTTCCTTGTATCGTTCATCATCATCAGCCCAAGAGGCAATCCACCACACCACACACTGGAGTAGGGTATTACACCTCAACGGTGGCCCGAACCAGTATAAACCCTGTGTCTCTTGCGTTGTTCTTTCCGTAGTTCAGATCCTAGCAAGGCGGAGGGGTGCAGGTAGGTAGGAGGCGAAATCTCCGTGCGCACCCTAGTGTTCGTGTTGGAAATATGCCCTAGGGGCAACAATAAATTGATTATTATTATATTTCCTTGTTCATGATAATCGTTTATTATCCATGCTAGAATTGTATTGATAGGAAACTCAGATACATGTGTGGATACATAGACAACACCATGTCCCTAGTAAGCCTCTAGTTGACTAGCTCGTTGATCAATAGATGGTTACGGTTTCCTGACCATGGACATTGGATGTCGTTGATAACGGGATCACATCATTAGGAGAATGATGTGATGGACAAGACCCAATCCTAAGCATAGCACTAGATCGTGTAGTTCGTATGCTAAAGCTTTTCTAATGTCAAGTATCATTTCCTTAGACCATGAGATTGTGCAACTCCCGGATACCGTAGAAATGCTTTGGGTGTGCCAAACGTCACAATGTAACTGGGTGGCTATAAAGGTACACTACGGGTATCTCCGAAAGTGTCTGTTGGGTTGGCACGAATCGGGACTGGGATTTGTCACTCCGTGTGACGGAGAGGTATCTCTGGGCCCACTCGGTAGGACATCATCATAATGTGCACAATGTGATCAAGGAGTTGATCATGGGATGATGTGTTACGGAATGAGTAAAGAGACTTGCCGGTAACGATATTGAACAAGGTATCGGGATACTGGCGATCGAATCTCGGGCAAGTACAATGCCGCTAGACAAAGGGAATTGCATACGGGATTGATTAAGTCCTTGACATCGTGGTTCATCCGATGAGATCATCGTGGAACATGTGGGAGCCAACATGGGTATCCAGATCCCGCTTTTGGTTATTGACCGGATAACGTCTCGGTCATGTCTGCATGTCTCCCGAACCCGTAGGGTCTACACACTTAAGGTTCGATGACGCTAGGGTTATAAAGGAAGTTTGTATGTGGTTACCGAATGTTGTTCGGAGTCCCGGGTGAGATCTCGGACGTCACGAGGAGTTCCGGAATGGTCCGGAGGTAAAGATTTATATATGGGAAGTCCTGTTTTGGTCACCGGAAAGGTTTCGGGGTTTATCCGTAATGTACCGGGACCACTGGAGGGGTCCGAGGGTTCACCGGGGGGGGGCATGGGCCCCAGAGGCATACATGGGCCAAGTGTGAGAAGGCACCAGCCCCTAGGTGGGCTGGGGCGCCTCCCACTAAGGCCCATGCGCCTAGAAGGGGAGAGGGCGCAAATCCTAAGGGCAGATGGGCCCTGAGGCCCATACTCCCTGCGCCTCCCTCTCCTCCCCACTTGTGGCCGCCACCCATAGATGGGTTTGGGGCTGCCGCCCCTCTAGGGGTAGGAACCCTAGAGGGGGCGCACCCTCCTCCCCTTCCCCTATATATATGAGGCCTAGGGGCTGCCCAATACACGTGATTTGATCTCTCTCGTTGGTGCAGCCCTCCCTCTCTTTCTCCTCATATCCCGTGGTGCTTGGCGAAGCCCTGCAGGATTGCCTCGCTCCTCCACCACCACCACGCTGTTGTGCTGCTGCTGGATGGAGTCTTCCTCAACCTCTCCCTCTCTCCTTGCTGGATCAAGGCGTGGGAGACATCGTCGGGCTGTACGTGTGTTGAACGCGGAGGTGCCGTCCGTTCGGCACTAGGATCTCCGGTGATTTGGATCACGATGAGTACGACTCCATCAACCCGTTCTCTTGAACGCTTCCGCTTAGCGATCTACAAGGGTATGTAGATGCACTCTCCTTCCCCTCGTTGCTGGTCTCTCCACAGATAGATCTTGGTGACACGTAGGAAATTTTTGGAATTTCTGCTACGTTCCCCAACAGTGGTATCAGAGCCAGGTTTATTGCGTAGATTCTATGCACGAGTAGAACACAAAGTAGTTGTGGGCATTGATTTTGTTCAATATGCTTGCCGTTACTAGTCTTATCTTGATTCGGCGGCATCGTGGGATGAAGCGGCCCAGACCAACCTTACACGTATGCTTACGTGAGACCGGTTCCAACGACTAACATGCACTAGTTGCATTAGGTGGCTGGCGGGTGTCTATCTCTCCCACTTTAGTCGGATCGGATTCGATGAAAAGGGTCCTTATGAAGGGTAAATAGCAATTGGCATATCACGTTGTAGTTTTTGCATAGGTAAGAAACGTTCTTGCTAGAAACCCATAGCAGCCACGTAAAACATGCAAACAACAATTAGAGGACGTCTAACTTGTTTTTGCAGGGTATGCTATGTGATGTGATATGGCCAAAAAGGATGTGATGAATGATATATGTGATGTATGAGATTGATCATGTTCTTGTAATAGGAATCACGACTTGCATGTCGATGAGTATGACAACCCGCAGGAGCCATAGGAGTTGTCTTAATTTACTTATGACCTGCATGTCAACATAAACGTCATGTAATTACTTTACTTTATTGCTAACCGTTAGTTGTAGTAGTAGAAGTAATAGATGACGTGACAACTTCATGGAGACACGATGATGGAGATCATGGTGTCATGCCGGTGACAAGATGATCATGGAGCCCCAAGATGGAGATCAAAGGAGCTATATGATATTGGCCATATCATGTCACTATTTGATTGCATGTGACGTTTATTATGTTTATACATCTTGTTTACTTAGAACGACGGTAGTAAATAAGATGATCCCTCATAATAATTTCAAGAAAGTGTTCCCCCTAACTGTGCACCGTTGCGACAGTTCGTTGCTTCGAAGCACCACATGATGATCGGGTGTTAGATTCTTACGTTCACATACAACGGGTGTAAGACAGATTTACACACGCGAAACACTTAGGTTGACTTGACGAGCCTAGCATGTGTACAGACATGGCCTCGGAACACAGAAGACCGAAAGGTCGAGCATGAGTCGTATGGTAGATACGATCAACATGAAGATGTTCACCGATGATGACTAGTCCGTCTCACGTGATGATCGGACACGGCCTAGTTGACTCAGATCATGTAATCACTTAGATGACTGGAGGGATGTCTATCTGAGTGGGAGTTCATAAGATGAACTTAATTATCTTGAACATAGTCAAAAGGTATTCGAAAATTATGTCGTAGCTCGCGCTTCAGTTCTACTGTTTAGATATGTTCCTAGAGAAAATTTAGTTGAAAGTTGATAGTAGCAATTATGCGGACTAGGTCCGTAAACTGAGGATTGTCCTCATTGCTTCATAGAAGGCTTATGTCCTTTATGCACCGCTCAGTGTGCTGAACCTCGAACGTTGTCTGTGGATGTTGCGAACATCTGACATACACGTTTTGATAACTACGTGATAGTTCAGTTAAACGGTTTAGAGTTGAGGCACCGAAGACGGTTTTGAAACGTCGCAAAACATATGAGATGTTTTGAGGGCTGAAATTGGGATTTCAGGCTCGTGCCCACGTCAAGAGGTATAAGACCTCCGACGATTTTCTCAGCCTGCAAACTAAGGAGAAAAGCTCAATTGTTGAGCTAGTGCTCAGATTGTCTGAGTACAACAATCATTTGAATCGAGTGGGAGTTGATCTTCCAGATGAGATAATGATGTTTCTCCGAAGTCATTACCACCAAGCTGCTAGGGCTTCGTGATGAACTATAATGTATCTGGGACATATATGATGATCCTTGAGATATTCGCGATGTTTGACACCAAAGTAGAAATCAAGAAGGAGCATCAATTGTTGATGGTTGGTGAAATCACTAGTTTCAAGAAGGGCAAGGGCAAGAAGGGATACTTCATGAAATGGCAATTCAGCTGCTGCTCTAGTGAAGAAACCCAAGGTTGAACCCAAACCCGAGACTAAGTGCTTCTGTAATAAGGGGAAAAACCACTGGAGCAGAATTACCCTAGATACTTGGTAGATGAGAAGGCTGACAAGGTCGATAGAAGTATATTGGATATACATTATGTTGATGTGTACTTTACTAGTACTCCTAGTAGCACCATGGTATTAGATACCGGTTCGGTTGCTAAGTGTTAGTAACTCGAAATATAAGCTACGGAATAAACGGAGACTAGCTAAAGGTGAGCTGACGATATGTGTTGGAAATGTTTCCAATGTTGATATGATCAAGCATCGCACGCTCCCTCTACCATCGAGATTGGTGTTTGCGTTGAGCATAGACATGATTGGATTATGTCTATCGCAATACGGTTATTCATTTTAGGAGAATAACGGTTACTCTGTTTATTTGAATAATACCTTCAATGGTCTTGCACCTAAAATGAATGGTTCATTGAATCTCGATCGTAGTGATACACATGTTCATGCCAAAAGATAGTAATGATAGTACCACCTACTTGTGGCACTGCCACGTAAGTCATATCGGTATAAAACGCATGAAGAAGCTCCATGTTGATGGATCTTTGGGCTCACTCATTTTTGAAAGGTTTGAGACATGCGAACCATGTCTATTGGTGTATATGCATGATGGAGATCCATGCAAATGGACCATTTGGACTCACTTGATTTTGAATCACTTGAGACATGCAAGTCATACCACATGGGCAAGATGACTAAAAGCCTCGTTTTCAGTAAAATGGAACTAGAAAGCAACTTGTTGGAAGTAATACATTTTGATGTATGCAGTCCAATGAGTGCTGAGGCGTGTAGTGGATATCGTTATGTTCTTACTTCACAGATGATTTGAGTAGATGTTGAGTACGTTTACTTGATGAATCACGAGTCTGAATTATTGAAAGGTTCAAGTAATTTCAGGGTGAAGTTGAAAGATCATCGTGACAATAGGATAAAATATCTATGATATGATCATAGAGATGAATATCTGAATTATGAGTTTGGCACAGAATTAAGACATTGTGGAAATTGTTTCACAACTAATACAGCCTGGAACACCATAGTGTGATGGTGTGTCCGAACATCATAACTGCACCCTATTGGATATGATGCATACCATGATGTCTCTTATCGAATTACCACGATAGTTTATGGGTTACGCATTAGAGACAACCACATTCACTTTAAAAGGGGCACCACGTAATTCCGATGAGATGACACCATATGAACTATGGTTTAGAGAAACCTAAGCTGTCATTTCTTAAAGGTTTAGGGCTGCGACGCTTATGTGAAAAAGTTTCAGGCTGATAAGTTCGAACCCAAAGCGGATAAATGCATCTTCATAGGACACCCAAAACAGTTGGGTATACCTCCTGTCTCAGATCCGAAAGCAATAAGGGATTGTTTCTAGAATCGGGTCCTTTCTCGAGGAAAAGTTTCTCTCGAAAGAATTGAGTGGGAGGATGGTGGAGACTTGATGAGGTTATTGAACCGTCTCTTCAACTAGTGGGTGACAGGGCACAGGGAGTTGTTCCTGTGGCACCTACACCAATTGAAGTGGAAGCTTATGATAGTGATCATGAAACTTCGGATCAAGTCACTACCAAACCTCGTGGGATGACAAGGATGCGTACTACTTCAGAGTGGTACGTAATCCTGTCTTGGAAGTCATGTTGCTAGACAACAATGAACCTACGAGCTATGGAGAAGCGATGGTGGGCCCGGATTCCGATAAATGGCTCGACGCCATAAAATTTGAGAGAGGATCCATGTATGGAAACAAAGTGTAGACTTTGACAGAACAGCTCGATGGTCGTGAGGCTGTTGAGTACATATGGATTTTAAAAGGAAGACGGACAATGATGGTATGTATCACCATTAAGAAAGCTCGACTTGTCGTTAAGATGTTTTCCGACAAGTTCAAGGAGTTGACTGTGATGAGACTTTCTCACTCGTAGCGATGCTAAGAGTCTGTTGGAATTATATTAGCGATTACTGCTTTATTTATGAAATCTTGCAGATAGGATGTCAAAACATTGTTTCCTCGACGATTTTCTTGAGGAAAGGTTGTATGTGATACAACCGGAAGGTTTTATCAATCCTGAAAGATGCTAATAAGTATGCAAAGCTCCAGCAATCCTTCTAAGGACTGGAGTAAGAATCTCGGAGTTGGAATGTATGCTTTGATGATGATCAAAGATTTTGGGTGTATACAAAGTTTATGAGAAACTTGTATTTCCAAAGAAGTGAGTGGGAGCACTATAGAATTTCTGATGAGTATATGTTGTTGACATATTGTTGATCAAAAATGACGTAGAATTTCTGGAAAGCATATAGGGTTATTTGGAAAGTGTTTTTCAATGGAAAGCCTGGATTAAGCTACTTGAGCATTGAGCATCAAGATCTATAAGGATAGATCAAAATGCTTAAATGGTACTTTCAAATGAGCACATTCCTTGACATGATCTTGAAGGTGTTCAAGATGAATCAGTCAAAGAAGGAGTTCTTGCCTGAGTTGTAAGGTATGAAGTTAAGACTTAAAGCTCGACCACGGCAGAATAGAGAGAAAGGACGAAGGTCGTCCCCTATGCTTAAGACATAGGCTCTATAGTATGCTATGCTGTGTACCGCACCTGAAGTGTGCTTTGCCATGAGTCAGTCAAGGGGTACAAGAGTGATCCAAGAATGGATCACAGGACAGCGGTCAAAGTTATCCTTAGTAACTAGTGGACTAAGGAATTTTCTCGATTATGGAGGTGGTAAAAGAGTTCGTCGTAAAGGGTTACGTCGATGCAAGCTTAACACCTATCTGGATAGCTCTGAGTAGAGATACAGGATACGTATAATGGAGCAACACTTTAGAATAGCTCCAAGTAGAACAGTTATTTGGAATAGCTCCAAATAGAGCGTGGTAGCTGCATCTAGGAGATGACATAGAGATTTGTATAGCACACACGGATCTGAAAGGTTCAGACCCGTTGACTATAACCTCTCTCACAAGCATAACATGATCAAACCCAGAACTCATCGAGTGTTAATCACATGGTAAATGTGAACGAGATTATTGACTCTAGTAAACTCTTTGGGTGTTAGTCACATGGGGATGTGACCTTGAGTGTTAATCACATATCGATGTGAACTAGATTATTGACTCTAGTGCAAGTGGGAGACTGTTGGAAATATGCCCTAGAGGCAATAATAAATTGATTATTATTATATTTCCTTGTTCATGATAACCGTTTATTATCCATGCTAGAATTGTATTGATAGGAAACTCAGATACATGTGTGGATACATAGAGAACACCATGTCCCTAGTAAGCCTCTAGTTGACTAGCTCGTTGATCAACAGATGGTTACGGTTTCCTGACCATGGACATTGGATGTCGTTGATAACGGGATCACATCATTAGGAGAATGATGTGATGGACAAAACCCAATCCTAAGCATAGCACTAGATCGTGTAGTTCGTATGCTAAAGCTTTTCTAATGTCAAGTATCATTTCCTTAGACCATGAGATTGTGCAACTCCCGGATACCGTAGGAATGCTTTGGTTGTGCCAAACGTCACAACGTAACTGGGTGGCTATAAAGGTACACTACGGGTATCTCCGAAAGTGTCTGTTGGGTTGGCATGAAACGAGACTGGGATTTGTCACTCCGTGTGACGGAGAGGTATCTCTGGGCCCACTCGGTAGGACATCATCATAATGTGCACAATGTGATCAAGGAGTTGATCACGGGATGATGTGTTACGGAACGAGTAAAGAGACTTGCCGGTAACGAGATTGAACAAGGTATCGGGATACCGGCGATCGAATCTCGGGCAAGTACAATGCCGCTAGACAAAGGGAATTGCATACGGGATTGATTAAGTCCTTGACATCGTGGTTCATCCGATGAGATCATCGTGGAACATGTGGGATCCAACATGGGTATCCAGATCCCGCTGTTGGTTATTGACCGGAGAACGTCTCGGTCATGTCTATATGTCTCCCGAACCCGTAGGGTCTACACACTTAAGGTTCGATGACGCTAGGGTTATAAAGGAAGTTTGTATGTGGTTACCGAATGTTGTTCGGAGTCCCGGATGAGATCCCGGACGTCACGAGGAGTTCCGGAATGGTCCGTAGGTAAAGATTTATATATGGGAAGTCCTGTTTTGGTCACCGGAAAGGTTTCGGGGTTTATCGGTAATGTACCGGGACCACCGGAGGGGTCCGGGGGTCCACCGGGGGGGGCATGGGCCCCAGAGGCATACATGGGACAAGTGTGAGAAGGCACCAGCCCCTAGGTGGGGTGGGGCGCCTCCCACTAAGGCCCATGCACCTAGAAGGGGAGAGGGGGCAAACCCTAAGGGCAGATGGGCCCTGAGGCCCATACTCCCTGTGCCTCCCTCTCCTCCCCCCTTGTGGCCGCCACCCATAGATGGGTTTGGGGCTGCCGCCCCTCTAGGGGTGGGAACCCTAGAGGGGGCGCACCCTCCTCCCCTTCCCCTATATATATGAGGCCTAGGGGCTGCCCAATACACGTGATTTGATCTCTCTCGTTGGTGCAGCCCTCCCTCTCTTTCTCCTCATATCCCGTGGTGCTTGGCGAAGCCCTGCAGGATTGCCTCGCTCCTCCACCACCACCACGCCGTTGTGCTACTGCTGGATGGAGTCTTCCTCAACCTCTCCCTCTCTCCTTGCTGGATCAAGGCGTGGGAGACATCGTCGGGCTGTACGTGTGTTGAACGCGGAGGTGTCGTCCGTTCGGCACTAGGATCTCCGGTGATTTGGATCACGACGAGTATGACTCCATCAACCCCGTTCTCTTGAACGCTTCCGCTTAGCGATCTACAAGGGTATGTAGATGCACTCTCCTTCCCCTCGTTGCTGGTCTCTCCATAGATAGATCTTGGTGACACGTAGGAAAATTTTGAATTTCTGCTACATTCCCCAACAGTTCGAACCTCAAGGGTCTACCAGAACTCGAAATCCAACACATTTGCCTCTCGTTTTCCTCTCCCCCACTTCACCCTTGCCATTTTATTTGCCCTCTCTCTCTCTATCCTCCCTCTCTTTCTCTATTTGCCTCTTTTTGCCCGTTTCTTGTATGCTTGTGTGTTGGATTGCTTGCTTGTCATGATGGCTCAAGATAACACTAAATTGTGTGACTTTACCAATACCAACAACAATGATTTTATTAGCACTCCGATTTCTCCTCTTACCGATGCTGAATTTTGTGAAATTAAGGCTGCCTTGCTGATTCTTGTCATGAAAGATCCGTTTTCTGGCCTTCCTAGTGAAGATGTCGCTACCCATCTAAATAGCTTCGTTGATTTATGTTATATGCAAAATAAGAAAGATGTTGATAATGGTATTGTTAAATTGAAGCTATTTCCTTTTTCGCTTAGAGATCATGCTAAAGCTTGGTTTTCGTCTTTGCCTAAAAATAGTATTGATTCCTGGAATAAGTGCAAAGATGATTTTATCTCTAAGTATTTTCCTCCTGCTAATATCATCTCTCTTAGAAACGATATTATGAATTTTAAGCAACTTGATCATGAACATGTTGCACAAGCTTGGGAGAGGATGAAATTAATGATACATAATTGCCCAACACTTGGTCTGAATTTGTGGATGATTATACAAAAAATTTATGCCGGATTGAATTTTGCTTCTAGAAATCTTTTAGATTCGACCGCGGGAGGCACTTTTACAGAAATCACTTTAGGAGAAGCTACTAAACTCCTAGATAATATTATGGTTATTTATTCTCAATGGCACACTGAAAGATCCACTAATAAGAAAGTGCATGCGATAGAAGAAATTAATGTTTTGAGTGGAAAGATGGATGAACTTATAAAATTATTTTCTACTAAGAGTGTTTCTTCTTATCCTAATGATATGCCTTTGTCTACTTTGATTGAGAATAATAATGAATCTATGGATGTGAATTTTGTTGGTAGGAATAATTTTGGTAACAATGCGTATAGAGGAAACTTTAATCCTAGGCCTTATCCTGGTAATTCCTCTAATAATTATGGTAATTCCTACAACAATTCTTATGGAAATTATAATAAGATACCCTCTGATTTTGAATCTAATATTAAAGAATTTATTACTTCAGAAAAGAATTTCAATGCTTTGATTGAAGAAAAAATGCTTAAGATTGATGAGTTGGCAAGGAATGTTGATAGAATTTCTCTTGATGTCTATTCTTTGAAACTTAGATCTATTCCTCCTAAGCATGATATCAATGAGTCTCTCAAAGCCATGAGAATTTCTATTGAGGAGTGCAAAGAAAGAACCGCTAGGATGCATGCTAAGAAAGATTCCTTTATAGGAGCGTGTTCTTCTAGTTTCCATGATAATAAAGATGAAGATCTAAAAGTTATTGATATGTCCCCTATTAAATATTTGTTTTGCAATATGAATCTTGATAATGATGGGACTGAATATGATCCACCTTTACCTAGAAGGTGTTCCAAAAATTAGGAGTTTTTAGATCTTGATGCTAAATTTGATAAAAGTGGGATTGAAGAGATCAAAACTCTAGATGTTAATGAACCTACTATTTTGGATTTCGAGGAATTTAATTATGATAGCTGCTCTTTGATAGATTGTATTTCCTTGTTGCAATCCGTGCTAAATTCTCCTCATGCTTATAGTCAAAATAAAGCTTTCACTAAACATATCGCTGATGCTTTGATGCAATCTTATGAAGAAAAACTTGAGTTGGAAGTTTCTATCCCTAGAAAACTTTATGATGAGTGGGAACCTACTATTAAAATTAAAATTAAAGATCATGAATGCTATGCTTTGTGTGATTTGGGTGCTAGTGTTTCCACGATTCCAAAGACTTTATGTGATTTGCTAGGTTTCCGTAATTTTGATGATTTCTCTGTAAACTTGCACCTTGTGGATTCCACTATTAATAAACCTATGGGAAGAATTAATGATGTTCTTATTGTTGCAAATAGGAATTATATGCCCATATATTTTATCATTCTTAATATAGATTGCAATCCTTCATGTCCTATTATTCTTCGTAGACCTTTCCTTAGAACGATTGGTGCAACTATTGATATGAAGGAAGGGAATATTAGATTCCAATTTCCGTTAAGGAAAGTGTCGGTGTCAAAACTGGCAGATCTTGGGTAGAGGGTCCCGAACTGTGCGTCTAGGCCGGATGGTAACAGGAGGCGGGGGACACGATGTTTTACCCAGGTTTGGGCCCTCTTGATGGAGGTAAAACCCTACGTCCTGCTTGATTAATATTGATGATATGGGTAGTACAAGAGTAGATCTACCACGAGATCAGAGAGGCTAAACCCTAGAAGCTAGCCTATGGTATGATTGTATGTTGTGATTGTTGTCCTACGGACTAAAACCCTTCGGTTTATATAGACACCGGAGAGGGTTAGGGTTACACAAGGTCGGTTACAAAGGAGGAGATATCCATATCCGTATTGCCTAGCTTGCCTTCCACGCCAAGTAGAGCCCCATCTGGACACGAGACGAAGTCTTCAATCTTGTATCTTCATAGTCTAACAGTCCGCCCAATGGAGATAGTCCGGCTGTCCGGAGACCCCCTAATCTAGGACTCCCTTAGAAAGGCATGGAACACTTCCCTAGAAAGAAAATTAAATTACCTTATGAATCTATTATGAGAGCCACTTATGGATTGCCTACCAAATATGGCAATACCTAGATCTATCCTTGCTTTTTATACCTAGCTAGGGGCGTTAAACGATAGCGTTTGTTGGGAGGCAACCCAATTTTATTTTTATTCCTTGCTTTTTACTCCTGTTTAGTAATAAATAATTTATCTAGACTCTGTTTTTGTTGTGTTCTTTGTGTTTAATTAGTGTTTGTGGCAAGTAGAACCGTTGGGAAGACTTGGGGAAGGTCTTGTTATTCTTGCTGTAAAAAAAACAGAAACTTTAGCGCTCACGAGAACTGCTGCCATTTGTTTTTCGAAAGTGATAATTAGTTAATTATTTTTGCAGATGATTAATAGATAAATTCCTCACGTCCAGAAATTTATTTTAGAATTTTTGGTGTTCCATATCTTGCGCTAGCTACAGATTACTACAGACTGTTCTGTTTTTCACAGATTCTGTTTTCCGTGCATTGTTTGCTTATTTTGATGAATCCATGGCTAGTAAAATAGTTTATAAACCATAGAAAAGTTGGAATACAGTAGGTTTAAAACTAATATAAATAAAGAATGAGTTCATTACAGTATCTTGAAGTGGTCTTTTGTTTTCTTTCGCTAATGGAGCTCACGAGATTTTCTACTTTAAGTTTTGTGTTGTGAAGTTTTCAAGTTTTGGGTAAGGATTTGATGGATTATGGAACAAGGAGTGGAAAGAGCCTAAGCTTGGGGATGACCATGGAACCCCCAACATAATCTAAGGACACCAAAAAGCCAAATCTTGGGGATGCCCCGGAAGGCATCCCCTCTTTCGTCTACTTCTATCGGTAACTTTACTTGGAGCTATATTTTTATTCACCACACAATATGTGTTTTGCTTGGAGCCTCTTGTATGATTTGAGTCTTTGATTTCTAGTTTACCACAATCATCTTTGCTGTACACACCTTTTGAGACAGACACACATGATTCGGAAATTATTAGAATACTCTATGTGCTTCACTTATATCTTTTGAGTTATATAGTTTTGCTCTAGTACTTCACTTATATCTTTTAGAGCACGGTGGTGATTTGTTTTATAGAAACTATTGATCTCTCATGCTTCACTTAGATTATTTTGAGAGTCCTAAATAGCATGGTAATTTGCTTAAATAATCCTAATATGCTAGGTATACAAGATTAATAATAAAATTCTCTTATGAGTGTGTTGAATACTATGAGAAGTTTGATACATGATAATTGTTTTGAGATATGGAGATGGTGATATTAGGGTCATGCTAGTTGAGTAGTTGTGAGTTTTAGAAATACTTGTGTTAAAGTTTGTGATTCCCGTATCATGCATGTATGGTGAACTGTTATGTGATGAAGTCGGAGCATAATTTATTTATTGATTGTATTCCTTATGAGTGGCGGTCGGGGACGAGCGATGGTCTTTTCCTACCAATCTATCCCCCTAGGAGCATGCGCATAATACTTTGCTTTGATAACTTATAGATTTTTGCAATAAGTATATGAGTTCTTTATGACTAATAATGAGTCCATGGATCATACGCACTCTCACCCTTCCACCATTGCTAGCCTCTCTAATACCGCGCACCTTTCGCCGGTATCATACATGCACCATATACCTTCCTCAAAACAGCCACCATACCTACCTATCATGGCATTTCCATAGCCATTACGAGATATATTGCCATGCAACTTTCCACCATTCCATTTACTATGACACACTCCATCATTGTCATATTGCTCTGCATGATCATGTAGTTGACATTGTATTTGTGGCAAAGCCACCGTTCATCATACATGTCACTCTTGATTCATTACATATCATGGTACACCGCCGGAGGCATTCACATAGAGTCATATTTTGTTCTAAGTATCGAGTTGTAATTGTTAAGTTGTAAGTAAATAAAAGTGTGATGATCATCATTATTAGATCATTGTCCCAAGTGAGGAAAGGATAATGGACACTATGATTCCCCTACAAGTCGGGATGAGACTCCGGATGAAAAAAGAGGCCAAAGAAGCCCAAATAAAAAAATGACAGAAAAAGAGAGAAGGTACAATGCTACTATCCTTTTACCACACTTGTGCTTCAAAGTAGCACCATGATCTTCATGATAGAGAGTCTCCTATGTTATCACTTTCATATACTAGTGGGAAATTTTCATTATAGAATTTGGCTTGTATATTCCAGTGATGGGCTTCCTCAAAATGCCCTAGGTCTTCGTGAGCAAGCAAGTTGGATGCACACCCACTAGTTCCTTTTGTTGAGCTTTCATACACTTATAGCTCTAGTGCACCCGTTGCATGGCAATCCCTACTCACTCACATTGATATCTATTAATGGGCATCTCCATAGCCCGTTGATACGCCTAGTTGATGTGAGACTATCTTCTCCCTTTTTGTCTTCTCCACAACCACCATTCTATTCCACATATAGTGCTATGTCCATGGCTCACGCTCATGTATTGCGTGAAGGTTTATAAATTTTGAGATTACTAAAGTATGAAACAATTGCTTGGCTTGTCATCAGGGTTGTGCATGATTTAAATACTTTCTGTGGTGAAGATAGAGCATAGCCAGACTATATGATTTTGTAGGGATAACTTTCTTTGGCCATGTTATTTTGAGAAGACATAATTTCTTAGTTAGTATGCTTGAAGTATTATTATTTATATGTCAATATTAAACTTTTGTCTTGAATCTTTTGGATCTGAATATTCATACCACAATTAAGAAGAATTACATTTAAATTATGCCTAGTAGCATCCCACATCAAAAATTCTTTTTTTATCATTTACCTACTCGAGGACAAGCAGGAATTAAGCTTGGGGATGCTTGATACGTCTCCAATGTATCTATAATTTTTGATTGCTCCATGCTATATTATCTACTGTTTTGGACATTATTGGGCTTTATTATACACTTTTATATTATTTTGGGACTAACCTATTAACCGGAGGCCCAGCCCAGAATTGTTGTTTTTTTTTCCTATTTTAGGGTTTTGAAGAAAAGGAATATCAAATGGAGTCCAAACGGAATGAAACCTTCATGAACGTGATTTTTGGAATGAAGAAGATCTAGGAGACTTGGACCCTACGTCAAGCAACCAACAGGGAGGCCACGAGGTAGGGGGCGCACCTACCCCCCCCCCCCACCAGGCGAGCCCTCCACCCTCGTGGGCCCCCTGTTGCTCCACCAACATACTGCTTCCTCCTATATATACCTACGTACCCCCAAACGATCAGATACAGAGCCAAAACCCTAATTCCACCGCCGTAACTTTCTGTATCCACGAGATCCCATCTTGGGGCCTGTTTCGGAGCTTCGTCGGAGGGGGCATCGATCACGGAGGGCTTCTACATCAACACCATAGCCCTTCCGATGAAGTGTGAGTAGTTTACCTCAGACCTTCGGGTCCATAGTTATTAGCTAGATGGCTTCTTCTCTATTTTTGGATCTCAATACAAAGTTCTCCCCCTCTCTTGTGGAGATCTATTCGATGTAATCTTCTTTTGCGGTGTGTTTGTTGAGACCGATGAATTGTGGGTTTATGATCAAGTTTATCTATGAACAATATTTGAATCTTCTCTGAATTCTTTTATGTATGATTGGTTATCTTTGCAAGTCTCTTCGAATTATCGGTTTGGTTTGGCCTACTAGATTGATCTTTCTTGCAATGGGAGAAGTGCTTAGCTTTGGGTTCAATCTTGCGGTGTCCTTCCCAAGTGACAGTAGGGGCAGCAAGGCACGTATTGTATTGTTGCCATCAAGGATAACAAGATGGGGTTTTCATCATATTGCATGAGTTTATCCCTCTACATCATGTCATCTTGCTTAAAGCATTGCTCTGTTCTCTTGAACTTAATACTCTAGATGCATGCTGGATAGCGGTCGATGTGTGGAGTAATAGTAGTAGATGCAGGCAGGAGTCGGTCTACTTGTCTTGGACGTGATGCCTATATAGATGATCATACCTAGATATTCTCATAACTATGCTCAATTTTGTCAATTGCTCAACAGTAATTTGTTCACCCACCGTAAAATAATTATGCTCTTGAGAGAAGCCACTAGTGAAACCTATGGCCCCCGGGTCTATCTTCTATCATATTAATCTTCCAACACTTAGTTATTTTCATTGCCCTTTTATTTTACTTTGCATCTTTATCATAAAAATACCAAAAATATTATCTTATCATATCTATCAGATCTCACTCTCCTAAGTAACAGTGTAGGGATTGACAACCCCTTATCGCGTTGGTTGCGAGGATTTATTTGTTTTGTGTAGGTGCGAGGGACTCGCGTGTAGCCTCCTACTGGATTGATACCTTGGTTCTCAAAAACTGAGGGAAATACTTACGCTACTCTGCTGCATCACCCTTTCCTCTTCAAGGGAAAACCAACGCAAGTGCTCAAGAGGTAGCATATTCCGAATATAGTCATACGTGCTTATGGAAAAGAACTTGCATGACATCTTTTGTCCTACCCTCCTGTGGCAGCAGGGTCCTATTGGAAACTAAGGGATATTAAGGCCTCCTTTTAATAGACTACCGGACCAAAGCATTAACACATAGTGAATACATGAACTCCTCAAACTACGGTCATGACCGGCAAGTATCTCAATTATTAGCACTTCAGGGTTAACGGATCATAACACATAATAGGTGACTATAGACTTGCAAGATAGGATCAAGAACTCTCATATATTGATGAAAACATAATAGGTTTAGATCTGAAATCATGGCACTCGGGCCCTAGTGACAAGCATTAAGCATAGCAAAGTCATAGCAACATCAATCTCAGAACATAGTGGATACTAGGGATCAAACCCTAACAAAACTAACTCGATTACATGATAAATCTCATCCAACCCATCACCGTCCAGCAAGCCTTCCATGGAATTATTCATGCACAGTGGCAAGCATCATGAAATTGGTGATGAAGGAAGATTGATGATGACGATGGCGACGGATTCCCCTCTCCGGAGCCCCGAACGGACTCCAGATCAGCCCTCCCGAGAGAGTTTAGGGCTTGGCGGTGGCTCCGTATCGTAAAACACAATGAATCCTTCTCTCTGATTTTTTTCTCCCCGAAAGTGAATATATGGAGTCAAGGTTGAGGTCGGTGGAGCATCAGGGGGCCCATGAGGTAGGGGCGCGCCCAGGGGGGTAGGGCGCGCCCCCACCCTCATGGACAGGGTTTGGGCCCCCTGACGTGGATATTTCTTCCAGTATTTTGTATATATTCCAAAAATAATCTCCGTTGATTTTCAGGTCATTCCGTGAACTTTTATTTCTGCACAAAAATAACACCATGGCAATTCTAGTGAAGACAGTGTCAGTCCGGGTTAGTTCCATTCAAATCATGCAAGTTAGAGTCCAAAATAAGGGCAAAAGTGTTTGGAAAAATAGATACGTCGGAGACGTATCAAAGCTCTACAATGCAGTTAATCGCACGTATTTTGGTTGCTCAAATTGAAGAGCTCTATGAATTCCAGGAGGATATGCAATTAACCTATGATATTCGTCCTGAAGATGATGTTGAAGATAATATCGACATTTGGGTGAATGTGGATATGCCTCCAGTACTACCTGTATGTGAGTTTGTCAAATAAATTTGTTACTAATTTATATTGTTTATTTAAAAATAGTTGACAGCTTATTTCCATTCTTCAGAAATGTACGAAGGGTAGTAGACAAAACCTACTACACTGATGGCTCTGAACTAACTTGCGAGGAGAAAAATCATCTTATCTCATTTATTACCGATGTTAAGACTTTCAATAACAATTATGAAACTCCTCCACATTATGGTCAATACGTGCCACTAGTCCACATGTTGAACTACGGTAACATCCATGGAAATAGCATGGTAAGATTTTTTACTATTATGACACAACTGCATCTTTTGCATACATTCTTCTAAAGCTAAACTACATTGCTAACTACGTTATTATTATGTTCTTCAACAAAAACTCCCGAAGGATTGTGTGCCTCATCTGATGCATATGAAAGGTGACATGGATATTATTAGCTTACAGCCAAGTCTGCCTATGGCTCACCGTAGTACATACAGAATTTCTCGAAGATATGAAGACCTCACAATCAAAGGATGAAGAAAAGTTATGAATGATCGTAGGGAGCTACTTGGAGGCAACATGGTGCGAAACCCACAAACTGGAGACAGGTAGATCTCCATTCTCCATAATGGAGAGTCAGAGGCTATCTTGTTTTATGCTATTTTACCTTAGACAGAGTAGCAGGTCCTAGCTAGTACCCATCATGTTCTAAGAACAATTAACTAGCTAGTGTTGGTTATGACTATTAGGAAGAGGAGTTGTTATTATGATGATGATGAGTTATGTGCTTGAATGTGTTAGAACTTAGAATGATGAGTTGTTATATGACTCATAGATAATGATGACTATCGAGGATTTGTTATTATGATGATGAGTTCTTATATGACTATGATGATGACGACGACGATGAGTTGTTATTATGATGATGATGAATTATTATGATGACGATGAGCTATTGTATCAAAATTTGTATAACGGGTGTATAAATACATTATAAAACAAAAAACATAAAATATTAGCGCGGTTTCAAGGTTTACCAGCAGCGCGCCTTTAACAGTAACGCTTGTTGCACGGGCGCTACTGCTATGTTAAGTTACCAGTAGTGCTGGATAGAAAGCACGCTACTACTAAAAAATAGTTGTAGCGTTGTAGCAGTAGCGTGTGTACCAGCGATACTGGTAGCTGATACGTCTCCAAGGTATCTATAATTTATGAAGTATTCATGCCATGTTTACAACAATTTTATATGATTTTGGTATCATTTGATTAGGACTAACCCAGACTGACGTTGTTTTCAGCAGAACTACGTACCGTGATGTTGTTTTTTGTGCAGAAAAAAAGTTCTCAAAATGGGCTGAAAATTTACGGCGCTTTTTTATGGACCAAAGGAGACCCCCGAAGCACAAGAGTTGGTCTAGAAGAGTCCCGAGGCAATGACAAGGATAGAGGACGCGCCCCCCTATCTTGCCGCTGCCTCGTGGACCCCATTGACGTGAGACCGACGCCAAAAATTCCTATAAATACCAAAATCCCCAGAAAGAAACCTAGATCGGGAGTTCCGCGGCCCCAAGCCTCTGCAGCCACGAAAAACCAATCGGGAGCCCGTTCCGGCACCCTGCTGGAGGGGAAAACCATCACCGTGGCCATCTTCATCGTCCCGGCGCTCTCCATGATGAGGAGGGAGTAGTTCACCGTCGGGGCTGAGGGTATGTACAAGTATTTATGTTTTTGATCTCTCTCTCTCTCTCGTGTTCTTGATTTGGCACGATCTTGATGTACTGTGAGCTTTGTTACTATAGTTGAATCATATGGTGTTTCTCCCCCTCTACCTTCTTGTGATGAATTGAGTTTTACCTTTGAGGTTTCACTATTATCGGATTGAATACTACTATAGATTTGAGAACACTTGATGTATGTCTTGTGTGGGATACCCGTGGTGACAATGGGGTGTTCTATTGATCCACTTGATGTATGTTTTGGCATTCAACTCGCGGATTCCCGAGGTGACATTGGGGTAATCTATGCATAGGGGTTGATGCATGTTTTTTGTCCTTGTTTCTCCGGTAGGAATCTTGGGGCCCTCTTTGAGATTCTTTGTGTTTGATTGAATATTATGAATCTTAAATTGTTTGATGCATATTGTATAATTGACCCACGGATACTTGTGGTGACATTGGAGTATCTAGGTGACATTAGGGTTGACTGATGTTTATCATATGGTGTTATTTTACTACGAACTCTAGGGTTGTTTGTGGCACTTATAGGAATAGCTCAATGGATTGCTCGGAAAGAATAAGTTTGAGGTGGTTTTGTACCCTACAAGTAATTTCATCTTATGTTCTCCGCGATAGGAACTTTGGAGTGACTTTTGTCGCATGTTGAGGGATTGCCATATGATTTAGTTATGTTATCATTGTTGAGAGAACTTGCACTAGTGAAAGTATGAACCCTAGTCCTTGTTTCCAAGCGTTGCAATACTATTTTCGCTACTTGCTATCTTGTTGTTTTTATACTTTCAGATTATAAAAACCTATATCTACCATCCATATTGCACTTGTATCACCGTCTCTTCGCCGAACTAGTGCACCTATACAATTTACCATTGTATTGGGTGTGTTGGGGACACAAGAGACTCTTTGTTATTTGGTTGCAGGGTTGTTTGAGAGAGACCATCTTCATCTTACGCCGCCCACAGATTGATAAACCTTAGGTCATCCACTTGAGGGAAATTTGCTACTGTCCTACAAAACTCTGCGCTTGGAAGCCCGACACGAGTCTACAAGAAGAAGGTTGCTTAGTAGACATCAGTAGCTCAAAATCCAGCGCTACTGGTAAGGTTTTCCCGGGTAGTGCACCAGGGAGCAGAGCCGCCGCGCGCTGAGCTACCAGCCCGTCCCAGCCCAGATGGAGCCTGGAAGGGCCCAGATTTGGGCCGCGCGGGCGCCGCTAGCCACCAGCAGTACCACCACGCTACCCTGACCAACTATCGCGTCGCCACATCAAAGGCACCCGAGGCCTACAGGAACCCCGCCGCCGGCCGAGCAGCACCGCCGCATTCAGGAGGCCCTCGCCTCCCCCCTCCCCCACGCGTGCATAGGGAAAGAACAGCCCGTCGCCGCCAGGGCTCGACGGACCATGCTGGTGACAGCGGGAGGGGAGAGCGACGGGGAGGGGGGCGGAGGAGAGGGGGATCGGGGGAGAGGGGGACCAACTCTTTAAGATAATTGTGTCTGAAAAGAAAGCTTGGGCTTAGAGCATCTCCAGTCGCGCCCCTAACAAGGCCCCCAGGCGACTTTTCGGCCGCCGGCGTCAAAAAATCGGCCCAGCCGCGCTCCCAAGGGTCCAATTTTCGCCGGCTCGGGCCGAAATTGGTGTCGGCGGACCCAACCCGATCCCGGCACGCTGGGGGGCACCGGGCGAATCGTTTTTGGCGCAAAAGAGCCGCGTGCCCTCCTTGCCAGCGACTCATCTCGCTTCTCGCCGCTTCGTCGTCCTCATCGCCTCGTTTCCTGTGACGAATCAATGCCAAAAAGCTGCCGCGCGCTGTCGTGCCGCGCGCTGTCGTGCCGGTCAGCCTCCGCCATTGATGCCTCACGGGCGGCACAGTGAAGGCATGACGACGCGCGTCCCCGCGCATGCCACGCGTAGACGAGGCGGCCACGCGTGCTCGCGCCGCCTCCGCCTATATAAGCCGACCCCAGGGCCGGTGGCACACACAGAGTCTCCACCGCCGACGCGCCCTCTCTCCCGTTCCTCCCTCTCCCCACGCCGTCCCAGTTCAAAGAAATGGCCGAACGATTCCCAGGCAACGGCGCGGCGGCGAACGGCTTTGGCCGCCGCCACCTTCACGAGGACGAAGCTCGGCTCCTCTTCGAGGCCGAGTACCCAGTCCCGCCTGACATGCGGGTGCCCGGGGCGTGGAGAATCAGCGCCTGCGGGGTCCCGGTGCCACCACCGCCCACCGTGGCGGCCCGTCGTGCGGAGATCGCGCGTATCCGCGCCTCTCTGCCACGGGCGGCGAGGGAGGGGCCACGCTACGTCCCCGACAGCCCGCTCTGGGAGCCATACTTCCGCCGCCATCACGCTGAGCAGCTCGAGGCCACCAACGGCGTCATGCCCTACGGCAGGCTCAACTCCGAGGGGCGGCGCCGATGGTGGAGCTTGCCCGGCCGCACGCTGGAGGCCGTCCTCGAGTACATCAAGGGCGGCAACACGCCGAGGCTGGAGTACCCCTC
>NC_041388.1:550653607-550717849 GCF_002162155.2 Triticum dicoccoides | reverse complement strand
CTACAGCACAACCCTATCCACATACAAAAACAGTACTTCTATTCATGAACATAGCAATCATGTGAAGCACAATTATCACACCTGATCCAGTGATCGCAAGCAGCAACATCCACATTGACTGGCTTAGCGCCTGCTGGTCTTTCCAATGCCTCGTTTTCTAGAGAAGAGATGCTTCGGTTTCAAGGTGGGGATGACGCGGTCCGCCTCTCCACGGCGACCTCCTTGTTCCTGTTCTTGACAGAGTCCCTCGACTTCTTGATGGCCTTCTTCTTTTGAGCAGTGTCCCTGAGCCCATCACCTGGTACGACCTCTTCAATTGGTCGTGATTTGGACCTAGACCTCGACATTGTACGCAGTTTCTTGTCGGAATGCTGGCCATCAACGTCCATGGCGTCATCACCATCAGCTCTGCTCAGTGACCTCTCACGCTTACGGCCTCTTGACTGGTTGCGAAGTCGGTTCACAGCCGCAGTAGGATCAACACCCATGGATGTGAGTTGCCTGCCCAATCTCTTGGTTGTGAATTTCCTGTCTTTGTAATGCTTCCTTGGAACAATAGGACGGCTCTCTGCAGTACTCTTCTTCATCATATGCTCTTGGATGAGCATTGCCTTATTCTTCCTTATCTTACCCAATATCTCACATTGCTCTTCAGTTAATTCGTCATGTCCATCAATCATGAAAGCATCCTGAGCAGCTTCTTCTTCAAGACGAAGGCCCTCCTCCCTTTCCAGTTCTTCACACCTTTCCAAGATATCCGGATCCAGGAAATCAGCAACATTATGCCCATCCAATATTCCAGGGGGAATATCTTCCTTCCATTCATCATTGGCCAATAATTAATGCTTCTTGAGACTGGCGGAATAGACACCAGCACCTCCATTCTCATTCTCAAGGTCCCTCTCAAGTTTCTTCAAGAACAGCCTGAGGAATGCAAGTAGGCCTATCTCTGTTGTCACGAGGCTTGGGCATAGCAACATGAAACCTATTTAAGCAGTCATTGATCTTCTTTGACTTCATCTTGATCTCCACTCTCTGCTCAAGAAGCCTCTCACATGCAGCATTTTTAACAGCCATCACACCCTCATCCGTTAAAGCACTCATACTCAGGAAGGATTTGATTGGAGAAACAAGGATGGAAATTACAGGGGGGAGGGGCCTGGGACTAATAGTAGTGGTTCTGGAGGAGAAGGGACTTCGATGGGTAGTGGGAGAGATCTGAATGGCAAGGGAGGATCATTTGGCTCAGGCAGAGGGGAGGATAGCAAGAAAGAACCCAAACTGGAAATAGGGATGTGGGACCTGGCAGTAACTTTGCGGTTACCAATCCAAATATACAACAAATGGGTGTGCAAGGGGGACAGATGCAGATGGAAGGTGGATTTCCCATGGTGAACAACACCAATTTCCCCCAGCTGGTGCCTGTTGGGATGGGGCTGGGGCGGTTTGGTTTCTTGCCACAGGAGCAAATGGCACAACAGTACCAATATTTGTTGTCTAACATGCCTCACTACAAGAAATATGTCAACTTATGACCTTCTGTCAGTGACCCTTGAAGAATTGGTCATAAATTTATGACCATTTTAGACCAATTGGTCAAAAGCTATTCAGGGGGCTTCAAACCCTAAACCATTGCGACCATTTTGGTCAGAAAGGTCGTAATTTCCTTACATGAAATGGTCACAAAGCAAACAGTGCTAGTCCGCTGCCTTATTTCTAGTTGTTAATGACCAATATAGATGGTCATAACCTTGTAGATTGTGGTGGGTTGTGATGACTAGGCGCCATCTCATCAGTTTTGCCTATGTGTCATGTCCATGTGGCAGTTTTTGCCTTAGGTTGTGAAGCAACCTATATTTCTATCATTCCCAAAATTCCCAAAAAAATCTCATAAATTCTTTGGGTCATATCTTCATCAAATATGTAAAAATCCTTCCTTGCCTAGTTCAAAACTAATTCAACAATATTCATTTTCCTATTATGTTCACAACAACACTTTATGAAGGAAGTGCTATTTATATATTCTTGATTGCCCTACGAATTTTTGGGCACTCTTTCCTATCCAAATCATTATCGCATGACAAAATTCAGCTCCATTTGCCTAGCAAATCTTCCTCGGCAAATTTCCAAAGTTTTTGTCCACCTAGAAGCATTGTGAAGGAAGTACCTTTTTTATATCTCTAAATGACATGAAATTTATACAGTTTCTTCATATGCCCAAATTATCACCCTCCTCCAAATTGCAGCTCAGTCAAATCATCTATGTGAGCCCAGGTTCAATTTATATTTTATGGCCAAATTGGCACGTTACAAAGCAAGTGTTATATAGACCCCTCCTATTACCCTCAAACTTTTCGGGCACTCTTCCATACCCAAATCATTGCCACATGATAATATTCAGCTCAATTTTCCTAGTAAATGTTTCTCGGGAAATTTCCAAAGTTTCTACCTCGAGAGAAGCTTTGTGAAGTAAGTACTAGCTAGGCTTACGCAAATGATATGAAAATTGACCAGGGCATGACCATACCTAAGTAACTTACCTACACCAATTTTGAGCTCATTTCATTCATCCAATCTCTCTCACTAGTTTTCCCAAGTTTCTATCCATAGAAGAGCATTGTGAAGGAAGTACTACTTTGGCATGTCCAAATGGTATCAATTTTCTACAATGCTTTCCTATGCCCAAATAACCATCCTCCACAAAATTTCAGCTCAATGCATTCATTATTTTGAGCCCAGCTTCAACATTCATATTTTTGTCCAGCGTGGTACTTTGCAAAGCAAGTACCACCTAGGATCCTCCTTTTGAGCTAAAAATTTGTGAAGACATTCTCCTTAGTAGATGATCATCCTCAGCCAAAACTCACGCCCATTGGCCATGTGCATTTCCCGTACCGCTAATCAAATACTTGGCTGCTAATTCATGTTTGAGCATCGATCTGTCTTCTCGTGAAAATCTTATGTTGTAACTTTCTTCCTAGCACCAACCTGGAGAGTGACCAACCCACTAGACATGCCTAAGCCTCCAAGAACACATGCCAACATTACGGTCACGCGGTGACCACGCGACAGGCATGCGAGTTTACGCGCTCTAGAGTTGAGGCCCTCGGCCACCGCCCAAACCTCGACGTATCGCCACCAAACCATGTATTTATGATTAAATAGGTCCTTATGTAACTAGAAATGATTTTTGGAAAAAATAAATAGCAAACTATGAGGCAGCTGCAGTTCAAATTTGACCCGCTTCCAACTGAATCGGTGGAAATTTGTCTTTTTCACGAGAGGTGGATCAAAAAAATTTACACCCAACCATTTTGTCAATTGTGCATTAAATATGGCCTAGTATTTTATAAAAATGATTCGGTCCAATTTTGCAACAATTATTTGGTAGTTCCTTCACAAAAAAACCTCCTTTCGGGCACTCGAAAAATGGAAAATGGTTTTTTCGTCCAACGAAAATGAAAACTTCCTTAGGCAACATTGTTTGCCATTCCAATATGCACCCTTGTGCACAATATGAGATCATTTGAACAAACTATGCCATGAATGTGGCCATAAGATTGATCATTTGGCTTGAAAGCCATTGATCTCCACACATGATAGCTCGTTTCTGAGAACACTTTTTTAAAATAATTGCCGTATTACAAGTTTGTTATTTTTCCTAGGAACTTGGCCACATATGATGACACAATGCGAAGGTTTCCCAATTTTTTGATTTTTTTTTAATTTTTTATGCCCGTTTCAAAATGCGGTCAAAACGGCGGGAATGACTGTTCCTAGCTAGTGGTTGAATCATGGAATTTTTTTGGTGTTTCTCTGACTAAATAGATACTTATGTACCTAGAAATGATTTTTGAAAAAATAAAGAGCAAACTATGAGGCAGCTGCAGTTCAAATTTGACCCGCTTCCACCTGAATCGGCAGAAATTTGCCTTTTTCACGAGAGGTGGATCAAAATTTTTTACACCCAACCATTTTGTCAATTGTGCATTAAATATGGCCTAGTATTTTATAAAAATGATTCGGTCCAATTTTGCAACAATTATTTGGTAGTTCCTTCACAAAAAAACCTCCTTTCGGGCACTCGAAAAATGGAAAATGGTATTTTCGTCCAACGAAAATGAAAACTTCCTTAGGCAACATTGTTTGCCATTCCAATATGCACCCTTGTGCACAATATGAGATCATTTGAACAAACTATGCCATGAATGTGGCCATAAGATTGATCATTTGGCTTGAAAGCCATTGATCTCCACACATGATAGCTCGTTTCTGAGAACACTTTTTTAAAATAATTGCCGTATTACAAGTTTGTTATTTTTCCTAGGAACTTGGCCACATATGATGACACAATGCGAAGGTTTCCCAATTTTTTGATTTTTTTTTAATTTTTTATGCCCGTTTCAAAATGCGGTCAAAACGGCGGGAATGACTGTTCCTAGCTAGTGGTTGAATCATGGAATTTTTTTGGTGTTTCTCTGACTAAATAGATACTTATGTACCTAGAAATGATTTTTGAAAAAATAAAGAGCAAACTATGAGGCAGCTGCAGTTCAAATTTGACCCGCTTCCACCTGAATCGGCAGAAATTTGCCTTTTTCACGAGAGGTGGATCAAAATTTTTTACACCCAACCATTTTGTCAATTGTGCATTAAATATGGCCTAGTATTTTATAAAAATGATTCGGTCCAATTTTGCAACAATTATTTGGTAGTTCCTTCACAAAAAAACCTCCTTTCGGGCACTCGAAAAATGGAAAATGGTATTTTCGTCCAACGAAAATGAAAACTTCCTTAGGCAACATTGTTTGCCATTCCAATATGCACCCTTGTGCACAATATGAGATCATTTGAACAAACTATGCCATGAATGTGGCCATAAGATTGATCATTTTGGCTTGAAAGCCATTGATCTCCACACGTGATAGCTCGTTTCTGAGAACACTTTTTTAAAATAATTGCCGTATTACAAGTTTGTTATTTTTCCTAGGAACTTGGCCACATATGATGACACAATGCGAAGGTTTCCCAAATTTTTGATTTTTTTTGAATTTTTTATACCCGTTTCAAAATGCGGTCAAAACGGCGGGAATGACCGTTCCTAGCTAGTGGTTGAATCTTGGAATTTTTTTGGTGTTTCTCTGATGAAATAGATACTTATGTACCTAGAAATGATTTTTGAAAAAATAAATAGCAAACTATGAGGCAGTTGCAGTTCAAATTTGACCCGCTTCCAGCTGAATCGGCGGAAATTTGCCTTTTTCACGAGAGGTGGATCAAATTTTTTTACACCCAACCATTTTGTCAATTGTGCATTAAATATGGCCTAGTATTTTATAAAAATTATTCGGTCCAATTTTGCAACAATTATTTGGTAGTTCCTTCACAAAAAAACCTCCTTTCGGGCACTCGAAAAATGGAAAATGGTATTTTCGTCCAACGAAAATGAAAACTTCCTTAGGCAACATTGTTTGCCATTCCAATATGCACCCTTGTGCACAATATGAGATCATTTGAACAAACTATGCCATGAATGTGGCCATAAGATTGATCATTTTGGCTTGAAAGCCATTGATCTCCACACGTGATAGCTCGTTTCTGAGAACACTTTTTTAAAATAATTGCCGTATTACAAGTTTGTTATTTTTCCTAGGAACTTGGCCACATATGATGACACAATGCGAAGGTTTCCCAATTTTTTGATTTTTTTTGAATTTTTTATTCCCGTTTCAAAATGCGGTCAAAACGGCGGGCTTGACCATTCCTACGTAAAACACCCATAAGGGGGATTTCAATCGAAATCCCAAAACAGGATATTAGTTCTTTGCTAGTGGTTGAATCTTGGAAAACTTTTGGTGTTTCTCTGATTAAATAGATACTTATGTACCTAGAAATGATTTTTTGTAAAAAATAAATAGCAAACTTATGAGGCAGCTGCAGTTCAAATTTGACCCGCTTCCAGCTGAATCAGCGGAAATTTGTCTTTTTCACGAGAGGTGGATAAAAACTTTTTACACCCAACCATTTTGTCAGTTGTGCATTAAATATGTCCTAGTATTTTAGAAAATTGATTTGGTCCAATTTTGCAACAATTATTTGGTAGTTCCTTCACAAAAAACCCTCCTTTCGGGCACTTAGAAAATGATTAAAAGTAGCTAGAAAGATCAGAAATGCATAGAAATTGGTCCTTATCCATAAAATGTGGTCTAACTCTAGTGAAAATTTGTGTGGTGCCATTTTGCAAAATATTTTGAATAGCTACTTCACAAAATCCCTCTATTTTTAGTACTTAGACACTTTTTTAAATCACTGCTTTTTCGACCAATCATGACTCTTCCCACGGATCGATGACATGGCGCCCATCCATTCATCCATCCATCTCTCCATCCCACATCCATCCATCCATCCATCTACAGAAAAAAAGGAAAATAAAATGAAAAAGAGATACCCCCACCCGCAGCCCAAACCCTAGGTCAGATCCCATCGACTCCCCCCATCGCACCCCTCTTGTCCTCGCAGCCACCGCCACCTCCTCCCTCGATCCAGTCCTCTCCCCGGCCTCCTTTCCCCGATCCAGTTCTCTCCCTGCCGCTCCCACCCACCGCCGACCTTGCAGCCCTCCTCACCACCGCCGCCGACCTCGTCCCTCCCTCCCCTCACCATCTCTCCCTACCCTATGCCCCAGATCGAGTCGAGCAGGTCGGCCGACGTGCTAGGGTTCCGTTTGGTCAGCTCCGCGCCGGCTCTCCGGTTGGCCGCCCGCCCGACGATGGATCTCCTGCCGCTCTCCCACCAGGCGCTCTTCGCGGCCGTCCGATTCGCGGACGCCGAGGCCGTGCGCCGCCTCCTGGCCGTCGCCGAGGAGTCCGCGCTCTACATCGCGGCGGAGGCCGGCGCGCTCGAGGTCGTGCACCTCCTCCTCCCACTCTACGACCTCGAGGCCGCCAAGCTCCGCTCCCGCCTCGACCTCGACGCCTTCCACGTCGCCGCCAAGCAAGGGCACACCAGTGAGCCCCTCTTCTCGCTCGATTAGTAGCTCGGGGTCTTCTTCAAGTTCGCCTGCGGGGTGAGTTGCCCGAGCATTGTCCCGCCCGTGCTAGCTGCATGTTTAAACTTCGCAGTAGGTTCTCTCCTGAGCATTATCCAATGCAGGATATGTCATCCGTACGCGCTGTGCTTTGATCTGCTTGGTTCTAGCAGTTACGTTGTTTTCGAGTGGATTTAGGCACTGCCTGTTAGATCCAGTGCTTTGGATTCCCCAGTCACGTCAGGCGATGGGTTGCATGCTGATGATTACTGCTAGGTCCATGCCAGTGATTATTTTGTATGGATGATGATACTGGCGTTCCTTCTTTTTTTGCAAGTACTTTTTGGGAAAGTCGATAGACTCCGTTGCTCCATCTGTACATAATTCTGTTTGTGTTCGTTGTAGTGGTAATTATGGCTTTAATAGTTATTGAAGATTGCACCTGTAAATCTAGATCTACTTGGATCCTGGTGGCTTCTTTTGCCATGCAATATCATGTGCTTATTAGTTGCAAGCTGTATTGGTTTGCTCTGCTGCCATGTTAATTCTTTGTTTCCCCTTTGTGTTAACCACCTTGTGCTGTTGTACAGAAACTTTATTGAGAAATTGTCAGTTAACAGTATTTTTCTTCTAGGCCATCGGGGGATCTCTGGCGGCAGCACAAGGAGCAGAGCAGCGGAACAGCACCACTGGCACGGGCTTATATATTGTTGGCTTGTAGCATAAACTGTTGGAACGATAGCATAAATTGTTCAGCGTCTTGACGCACTAATGCAATCGTACTGACAATTGGTAGTAACCAAAATCGTATAAAGGCAGTCTGCTCTCTCTTTAAATTATATTTCATAAACTATATTGAACCACTACAGCTGCTATAGATTTGATATTCACATCTTTTTACATTGCCTGCTCTAGGAAGTTACTGTCGTGTAGTTAGTCTTCTTGCACTGCATTTGTACAATTGTATATTCTTGCCACTACTAGGTGATTCCTTGAATTGTTCAATCTGTTGTAACAAACCAGTTTGATGGAATGCCTATGGTCTAAGGAGATAAACATTGGTATCCAGAATAGATCTACCTAAACCAACAGGCACAAAACATGCATATCCCTTTAATCTGCATTAGTGCGTCTAAGTGGTTAGTGTATTGTAAGCTCCATCCATGGAGCAGTGAAATAAGCTGACGCTGTAGAACATCCCGCTAGCTTGCTGTTTAGACATTTTCCCATTTTTAAGTATTACTTTTCTCTACATCTTTGAATTGGATCGTCGATCTTTCCTGGAGTTGATTTTGCGCTAGAGCTTCTAAAACTAACCAGTCCAGGGAAGAACTTATTTCTTATCTTCATACATTCTGGACCTTTTCACTACCCTCAATTCAGTTTCTACAACACGACAATTTTAAAAATGCTAGTCGAGCAATCTTTTAGAAAGCATAATGCTAGTGGGATCTACTCGGTTCATGCTTACTTTGGTCTGCATGACAGTCCTGTACGAAGTGCAATTTTGTACTGCTTTCTTCAAGGTTTAGGGTCCAGGCATATGGCTCACTGTTCGTACTGTCCCAATGCAGCAGCTTCAGCTTCGCCTGCTAGTCGTCTGCGCCGGATGCCGCGCCCGGGGCCGCTGGTGGCCTCGACGCCGCCGCCCAGGCTAAGGCATATGAGGGCGCACCACCACCATATGACAGGACCAAGCGCATGGTCATCCCCGACACGCTGAAGTACGTCAGCGTTGGACTGCCTTCTAGATCTTGGCGTGTGTCTTGTATGTGTGTTTGATGTTGACGTTGCTTGTGGTTTTGCAGGGTTCTGAGGCTGCAGCCTGCGCACAGGTACTGCCTCCTCGGCCAGCTCTCCAAGGAGGTCAGATGGAACTACGCTGACACCATCAGGGTAAGCTATTTCATTGTGTTGTTTCTTCAGTGCTCACTAGTTGCTAGTGTTCGACTGCTACCGGTGGGTTAAGATTAGTCTTTTATAATTGTTTTCTTGAGGATGAGTTACTGGGGCTGTTCAGGCCATGACTCGAAATTGTAATTGTTTTCTTGAGGATGGGCAATCTTGTATAGCTGAAAGTGATACATTCTTTGAAAACTCAGCTTCTACTATTCACCTTGTAGATTTTTTATTCTGCAACATATTTGGTTTTGTCTGATTAAAAAATTGGTCATGCTCACGAGCAGTATATATGCACTTGGTTGGTTCATTGTTGGAAGTTTAGCTACACAAACTGACTGACATTGCACAATAAAATGTAGCAGATTTGCTAGCAATCCATCTTTCTCTCGTATAGAAGTACATGCTATCTAACGTGAGCAAAATCATTGCGTAACTACAGGTACATCATATGACTAATTTACACAGAATACTGATACTCGACTCCATGCATTCAGTTTCAGAACTTGAAACTAATTAACCTGTGGAAACTAACCTGACTAGTAGCTTCTCTGGCTTCCAGTTTACAACTTCCAGGATATCAATCATTCATTCTCAAGTTGTTGCTGGCAGCTACAAGTCGCCCTTTTCTGGAATTTTCATGTTCTTTTTTTGTGTGTATATGCCTTCCTCTTCGATTTCGAGCTTGTGATTGAGGTCAATTGATGGTGGTGGTTGTGCGATGCAGATGTTCGGGATGGCGGAGAAGGAGATGGAGTACCGGGTCGAGCTTTTCAACCGGTGAGTGATGAGCCTTCTAGCTGCTGTACTACCACCAGTCCACCACCTGGGTGGGGCTTGTGAGATCAGATCGCTTGTGAGATCAAATCGCTGGTTGATGCAATGAATTGTGGTTATTGTAGGCAAATTTGGGGATGAGGAAAGAAGATGAGGAGCAACTTCTCTCTGGTCTGGTCGTTGGAACTTCAGGACAAGGTACGTAGGATCCCCATCTCCCTCCCTCTCTTTCTCTGCTTACAAATGCCGCTAAATTAAGGAATATTTGATGCAAATCCTGGCTGTGTAAGGAATTCAAGAGGGATTTGTATGAACAAGTCCAGTTTTTTTAGTTAGTACCAAACAAAGAAGATGCTGTCCAGATTGGCCAATTTTGCTGCTACCACATGGATTTGTATCTATGCAACCATCTTCCTAGTGTTTGTGTTGTTTGGATTGCAAGAAATTCAGCTTTGGGTGACCTGCACTTAGTTTAATTTCTTTGAATAATCAACCGTATTGTTTCTGTATTGTTTTGCTGCTGTATTGTTTCTCACTCATGATTGATCTACTGCCTGGTGAAGGTTTTCAAATGTTGAAGGAGGAGGACAATAGGAACTTCTGTGATGTCTTGTCATCTATTTTCTTTTCTTTGTTGTAGAATAGTTCTGTTTGGCACTTACTGGTTGGATGTAAAGATATGTACTGCTAGAATGAATGCATGTAACTATATTTTGGGCTCCTATAATATTTCATGTTGCTTTGAAAATGTATCGGAACTGGGCTAGGCCCAAGATAACTTGTAGTGTGATGTGTTGTAATGTCAATGGCATAATAAAAGAAGTTGGATTGGATCAATTATTTCGGCCCAGCCCAAGATATATTGAACAATTATTTTTGAGGGGAAAACTTGAGAGGCCCAGCAAAGAAATGGCCCAGAAAAAACAAGACCAAAAAAATCTGTCAAAAGGGATAGGCAAAGAAATTTAAAAGGCCGAATTACTGGGCCAGGCCCATGTAGCTAGTGAAAATTAACAGAAATAAATATATATTGAAAAGGCCGAATTATTGGGCTAGGCCCATGTAGAAAATCGAATTGGACCGGGCTGAATCTTGTGCCACGTAAGATTGCCACGCTGGATGCCTACGTGTCCTGGGGAGGTTGCTAGTGACCAAAATGCCACAGTAGACGTATTTTGGTCATAAACGTTTGGGAGCATTCCAGAAGAAAGGTCGCTATAGTCAGTTTACGACGCCCGGCTTTTGACCTTATGTTTTTGGTCACAAAAAGGTCATAAATGGAAACTTGTGACCTTTCAGTGACCAATAGTGGTGGTCATAAGTTGAAATATTTCTTGTAGTGCCTAAGCAGGAAATATTGAAGATGCAAGGGCAAACAAAGGATGAGTGAGGAAAAGAGGCTCCAAAGAAGAAGGAAATAGGAAACTACAGCAAAGATCTTTTTTGTGTCAAATGCAAAGAACAGGGGCACCTCAAGAGTGACTGCAAAAACAAGGTGTTTTGTGTGGTGTGTCAGAGAGCATCACATAGTACTGAAGAATGCACAATTCTGAAGCAAGCTAAACCTGTAGCCAAGTATGTGGGGTATGGAGCCAGAGGTTTGGGATGTATTTTGGTTCAGCATACAAAATACATTGTTGTTACTGAGCATATAAACCCAATGGCACTTGTCACTATACAGTCTGGGCAGTTGAATGAAACTACAATTGCATATGGATTTGCTAAGATGTTTGAATGGGGGTGGACACGGGGAGCTAAATTTCAGAGTCCAAAAACCTTTCTGATGAGATTCCCTAGCAAAACCAAATTGGTGGAGCTCAAGAACTTTGGAAAATTTACTTTGTTGGGAACAGGAGCAATGGTGGAGGTTGATTTATGGAGCCCAAATGATAAAGCCAAGGGGAAGCTCCACTCAGTATGGATAAAGATGTGGGGAGTGCCTGATACTTTGAGACACTATCTAGGAGTGTGTGAGATTGGATCTGCTTTAGGGCCAGTGGTGGAGGTTGATGTGGAGCACATACATTCCCAAGAAGAAATCAGGGTGAAGGTGGGTGTGAGAGACATGCACAAAATTCCAGCAGGGACTGAGATAACTACTAAGGACTTGTTGTTGTATGACATAAACTTTGAGTTTGATTCAGTTGCTGAACAGGGGTGGTATAAGTTTGATGAGGGAAATAACAGAAAGATATTTGAATATATGGATCTTGAGAGTTTTGAGTCACAAAGAGAGAATGACATGCAAAAAAGAAGCAAACAAATGGACACTGGAAAATAGATCATGAACTTGGGAGATCTGGGTCTGAAACAATATGAGCAGGTGATCCTAAAACCTAGTGAAATCTGTCAGACTAATGAAGTTTATAAAAAAGTAAGGAGACAGTATAAACCCTATCTTTTGATATGGGGTGATTTTAACATCATTAGAAAAACCAGTGAAAAAAATAAACCAGGTTCCCCTGGGCACTGGAGTTTTCTGTTTAATGCTATTTTGGAACAAGATGGAGTTAGAGAGCTCAAGATGAATGTTAGACAATTTACATGGGGTAACAATATGCCTATACCCACCTTTGAAAAATTGGATAGAATTCTATGTAGTACAGAATGGGAAGTGTATACCCCTTGACCCAAATTACTGCCCTAACTAGAGAGAAATCTGATCATACACCACTTTTTTGGATTCCGGGGACATTCAAAAAGCTGATCCAATATTCAGATTTGAAAATGCCTGGTTTTTACGAGAGGGTATTGACAAGATTATACATGATGTGTGGAATGACACTAGTATAATTGGAGACAGTGTGGACAGATTGTTGGGGAAATTTAGAATTCTGAGGCCTAAACTTAAAGGCTGGAACAGAAACAGAAATGCTTGGTATATTGAGCTGAAAAAAGACATTTTACTTAAGCTAGATAATATTGATAAACATTGTGAACAAAATGGACTTACTGCTGATGTTAGAAAAGAGCAAATAGAGCAGAGAGCTCAGTTGGACAGATTGTTGCAATAGGAAGAAGCCAAGTGGAAGCAAAGGGCTAAGGTAGATGAATTATTGGAAGGTGACAGCGACACAAAATTCTTCCATGAAAAGTCAAATGGAAGACTTAGGAGAAATAAAATTAATAGGCTTGAGCAGGAGGAAGGGGTGATAGAAGGAGACAAAAATGTGGTGGAATATATAACAAGCTTCTATAAAAACTTGTTTGGTCATCCTGACAATTCTACGATCTCTTTGAATATTGAAAATCCAAGAATCATTCAGGAACGGTATAGAGAAATGCTGATCAATGAGTTCTCTTTGGAGGAAATTAAGAATGTAGTGTTTAATATGGCACATAATAAGTCGCCTGGCCCTGATGGATTTACAGCTGAATTCTATCAACATTACTGGGAGTTAGTCAAAAATGATCTTAAGGCCTTACTAGACGATTTTGGAAACAAAAAAAATGATATTAGTAGGTTGAATTATGGGATTATTACTTTGGTCCCAAAAAGCAAAGACGCTGCCAAAATACAAAACTTTAGGCCTATTTGCTTGCTGAATGTTTGTTTCAAAATTATTACTAAAGTTCTGATGAACAAATTGAATATAGTGGCAACAGATGTCATTTCCCCCGTGCAAACTGCTTTTGTTAAAGGCAGATATATCATGGACGGGGTCTTGATTCTGCATGAAGCTTTGAATAGCATAAAAAAAGAAACAAGGGGCGTTGCTCTTGAAAATTGATTTTGAAAAAGCTTACGATAAAATTAAATGGTCCTTTCTTTTCCAAATGCTTAAAATGAAAGGATTTCCAGACAAATGGATAGATTGGGTGATGGAAACAATTAGAGGGGGGAAAGTTTGTGTGAAAGTGAATGAAAATCTAGGGAAGTATTTTCCTACTCATAAAGGGCCAAGGCAGGGAGATTCCCTGTCACCTCTTAATTTTGACTTGGCGGCTGATGCTTTAGCTATCATGCTTGATAATGCCAGAAAAAATGTCCTAGTTAAAGGGGTGTTGGAAGAATATGCCACAAATGGGATTAACATGTTGCAATATGCAGATGATACCATATTCCTTCTACAATATGATATAGATAGTGCACATAACCTCAAATATATATTATGCCTTTTTGAGCAGATGTCTGGTCTGAAAATTAATTTTCATAAGAGTGAACTTTTCCTTTTTGGGGAGGCCAAGAACAAAAAGGATGAATATTCTAGGATATTCACTTGCCCCATTGGGACTCTGTCAATGAAATATTTAGGTCTTCCTGTAGATTGTAATAGAATTAGCAACAAGCACTGGAAACCTCCAGAGAGTAAGATGGAGAAAAAAATGTGAAAACTGACAAGGGAGGCTACTTGCTAGTGCTGGAAGGGTTACTTTGATACAATCTTCCTTGACAGGCATCCCATACTTTATGATGTCCTTTTATGGATTACCCACTGGGGTGAATAAGCGAATGGACTTCTTTAGAGCTAGGTTATTGTGGCAAGAAGATGATAAGAAGAAGAAGTATCATCTGGTTAAATGGTCTGATGTCTGCAGACCTAAGGACATGGGTGGTTTGGGGATTCAAAACCTAGCTCTGATGAATAAAACTCTCTTGAGCAGATGGTGGTGGAAAATCTACAACACGGAGGGGCTATGGCAAGAGATTATCTCAAAAAAATATCAATGATCCAAATCTGTTGGAAACTTATCTGTTAAACAAGGTGACTCCCAATTTTGGAAGGAGTTATTAAAACATAGAGAATATTTTACCTCTTTATGCAAATTCATGATAGGAGATGGAGGAAATACCAGGTTCTGGGAAGACTGGTGGATTGGATCTGCTCCACTCTGTAAAAATTTCCCCAGGTTATATACTATTTGTTTTGATAAAAAATGGTTAAAGAATTTTTTTTAAAAGGACTTGATAATACAAGTTTTAGAAGGGCTTTGATTGGGGACTCAAAGGAGCTCTGGGATCATATAAAAGAGGTGTGCAGTTCGGTGATATTGAGAGATGTAAAAGATAAAGTAAGATGGACTTTGACAAAAAATGGAATTTATACAGTAAAATCCTTATACACACATCTTATAGATAATGGAGTCAAATACCCACACCTATACATGTGGAAAATTAAAATGCCACCTAGAGTCAAAGTCTTTATGTGGCTGGCTCTTAAAAATAGCATTCTCACTAAGGATAACCTGCGGCGTAGGGGTGGAATGGTGATGAAAACTATCCATTCTGTGGAAATAGAGAGAGTGTTAATCATTTGTTTCTAACTTGCTCAGTAGCTAGGCTTTTGTGGAATATTTTGAAATGTGCTTTTAACTTAAATGATATACCAGGAGATTTAGAACTGGTGGTTAAGAATTGGACAATTTTTTTTGGGAAAGATGTGATGAGTTTAGTTTTGATAGGAGTCTTGGCTATATGTTGGACAATTTGGAAATTGAGAAATAGTGTTGTTTTTGATAATAACAGGGTAAATTATCCTTGTATACCTGTCAACTTATTACTCAAGAACTTATATGATTGGAATATTTTGCAGAAAAAACCCATAAGAAATAAGATGATGGAGGCAGGTGTGAAGCAGATTGGCGAAGTTGCTGAAGAAGTGTTCAAGGCAGTTCATGGATGGCGTCTTGGGACCCGAAGACTTGTGGGTTAAGCTACAAACCCTCTGGCATTCGTTGCTATGGTGGACGCTTAATGAGGCTGTTGCTGCTCTGCTTTCACACCGCTCTCTATTGAGCGCTTGTATGGGGGATGTTTCCAGCTTTGTATGAGATTAAAACTGCTTCTATTCTGCTTTAGTGAACCTTATGTTGCTGGTACTGGGATCAGTTTGAGCCCAGGCCTTAGATCTTCCCCTGGGGATACATTGCTTGGGGGTTTGTGGGGAGGGGAGGGATGGCTCCACTTCCTCCTCGATAAGCAATGCCTGACCTTGGGGGGGGGGTGGTTATGTCAGTTTATCTTTTTTAGCTGTAAGAAAAAAAACTTGGTGATTTCTCTTAATAGAAATCGGAGAGGGAGCTCTCTTTTATAAAAAAAAGCTTCATGTCCTCTTCGGAAAGCCCATCAAGTGGCTGCAAATCAGTCTTGTTGCACACAATGACCAGAGGCTTATTCATGAACAAGGATTTAATACTGTGGAAGAGTGCAGCTTGCTGAGCAATAGTTTACCCACAAGACCCAGAGAAGTCCAAGAAGAACATCACAACAGCCCTCAAGTGGGCAAGAGCGGTGATACTGCACATTTCTATGATGTTCCAGTCCTCAAAAGGCCGATCAAGGATCCCTGGAGTGTCAATCACTTGGTATCGAAGATATTTGTAATCCGCATGCCCAACAAAAAGGGATTTTGTTGTGAAAGCATAAGGCTGTACATCCACATCCGCCCTTGTAACCATGTTCATGGAAGAGCTCTTCCTAACATTTGGATAGCCACAAATCAAGATAGTACGGGTGTTTGGGTCAACTGATGGAAGCCTGGCCATGTGCTGCCTGATCTGCTCCAGGTATGCCAAACTAGGACTGATACCCTTTAGAATAGTACAGATGCGACCTAATGCTGCTACCTTCAAGCACTTGCACCGGTACAGGGTGTCTCCATGCTTGAGCAGCCTTAGATAATCCTTGGAGATCTTTGCAATGATATTGCGAGCCGTATTGATCTGACCCAAGGAAAGTTTGTAGTGATCCTTGTTGTAGAGCACATGAAGGAGATCACCATAGAAAGGGTGGATGTCATCTAGTCGGGGGAACTCGTCAATGATGGTGGACAGCTTTTCATAGAAGTTATGCTGAGTATAGCGAACCGTGCGCATATAGAACTAGCAAATGCGGTTGATAGCATAGCCCTTGTGGACAACAGTCGGTGTTTGCCTCTGAGTGCGGGACAAGATTATGTCGATGAAGTCCTTCTTGGGAGGGACAACAATGATTTTCTTGAAATTATACTGCACCATCTTGCCTGATGTAAGGATTGGCTACTTATTTCTGTAATACAAACGAATGTCATGTCAATCCAATGCAGATAAGCAGGTGAAAAAAATAATGCAGAAAAACAGGTAGAAGAAAATGCAAGAAAGCACAATTTCCAAAAAAAACATAGACAGGGAGAAATCTAGCAATCACTGCATAAAATATATCAATCTGTAATCATGCGAAGACTATAGATTCATGCCCAGCATTATCCGTGCATCCTTGTTCCACACAAGGAAAACTTTGATTTATAAAAAAATAGACAAAATGCTAACATCCGTTTCTTTGTTGGCCGTTAAATTTAAGCACAAGTAGTTGCCATCACAACCTGGAGAGCAACTCTGGACCTTAGACATATATATACCTTCATACCAGCAAGCCATATGCCTATACCCCAGTTTCTTTGTTGGCAGTTAAAAATAGTTTATATAATCAGTTGCGTCACACCAGGAGACTAACCCAGGCGCTGAACCACTCACACGATTCTTACATGGAAGGAAAAACTTGTGTATCTAAGTACTAGCAACGCAACAACATCCTCTCATAGGAGGAAGTGCAACACCACCACTGGATGCTTTCTTTCTCATAGTGTCAAATTCTTGATGGGTTGTACAAAGAAGAACGAGAAATATTTTTAGGTTTTCTTTTTAATTACTACTACTACAGCATGAAAAGTAAACTAATTAAAAGCTACAACTAATTTTTTTGTTTTTCTTAAGGTTTATCAAACACACAAGAAGAAAGCATAAAAAGGGAAATAAACTAGCATGGATATTACAATGAAAAAATATGAGCACCGACAACTAGCATGAGTGTGTGAACATGAATATAATGTCGGTGAGAGATACATACTCCCCCAAGCTTAGGCTTTTGGCCTAAGTTGGTCTATGGCCACGGTTGGCCTGGCGGATATCCAAAGTTGTAACCGGGGTCGTACTGAGATGCAGCGGCAATTGCCTGATGAGTTGCGGCTTGGAGGCGAGTTGTCTCCGCCCTCCTCTCATACTCGATTGCCTCCTCCCTGGTTATAACATATCTCCCCTTTGCCTGAAAGTCAAAGAAAGTAGGAGCAGGGAGAGCGACGTGATAGGTGCATCGTCTGTCAAAGATTAGTCGGTACTGGAGGAACTGATCGTTCCTGTCAACCAACTGATGACGAACCATAGCATCATAATCTAGATATGAAGGAGGCAACTCAATATCATATCCACGTATGGATATCTCAAGAAAGTTAGCTATACGAGTTGCATAAATTCCACCAAAGAAATCTCCATGAATACGATTATTATGTAACCTACGTGCAACAATAGCCCCCAAGTTGTATTGTTTATCTCCTAAAACATCGCTCCTGAGAATGCTAAGATCAGGTACACACATGTGACATGCTTCATATTTACCGTTTATGCACCTTCCTATGAAGAGAGCAAAATAATGTATAGCAAGAAAATGAAAGCTCCCTCTAGTGGCTTGTGTTACATCTCTAGATTGCCCCACAGTAATACTAGCAAGAAAATCTCTAAATTCAGATTTGCGATGTTCACTAACATTACCCCACTGTGGGAGTTTACAAGCAGTGTTAAAATCTTCTAAGTCCATGGTATAAGATTTATCATAAAGATCACACAGGACAGTTTGAGAATTGCATGATGATGAAAATTCAAACCTTCTCACAAAGGAATCAGTGAGATAGTAGTACTGACGGCACTTATCTGCCGTGAAGCTCTCAAGATCGGCATTACGCACATATGCTTCAAATTTCTCCTTGATTCCGGCTCGAACCATCAAGTCCTCTGACGGCCATTCACAAGGCCGCACTCGAGCATCCCCTGGTGGTTCCTCGTCCGCATCGCGTATTGCGGGCCTGGGTCCTTGCTTTCTTAAAGAACCACGTTGGTACATTTTCCTAAACATATTTCTTTCTCTGAAAAATTTCTGAAATTTTTAGTAACTTCAAAATAAAAGTGAACCAAACTCATCAATATTGATAGCAACTACTCCTACAAGTGCCTAGAGTCAATATCATGCATTAAAACTACTTTTGACCATATAAATTTGACATGCAAGCTCAAGAACAGGGTCACCTAAGCAGCAAAAATTTGCAATAAATAAAGCACTAGAACAAAAACTGATTGGACAATTGGAGGAGTCACATACCAAAGAACAATCCCCTAAAGCAGTTTTGTGAATGGAGATTTGAGCCAGGAGATCGAAAATGGCAGCAAGATGAGCTTGAAATCGGGTTTAAGCTGGTTGGTGATTTTTTTGGGAGGAAGAAGGAGTGTGTGGTGGCTTGAATAAGTGGAGGAGACCCACGTGGGGTCCATGAGGCAGGGGCGTACCCAGGGGGTGGGCGCGCTCTCCACCGTCGTGGGCACATGGCTGCTCCCCATGCTGTGTTTTCAGTGCCAGATATTCTCAAATAATCCAGAAAAAATCATATTTAATTTTCAGGGCATTTGGAGAACTTTTATTTTCGGGGTATTTTTATTGCATTGATAATGCAGAAAACAGACAGAAAAATACTATTTTTGCTTTATTTAATATAAATAACAGAAAGTAAAAAGAGGGTACAGAGAGTTGTGTTTTCTAAATTCATCCATCTCATGCTCATCAGAAGGAATCCACTAACAAGGTTGATCAGGTCTTGTTAACAAACTCATTTTGAATAACATGAAACTGAAGAATTTTCGAATAACACTAGGTTACCTCAACGGGGATATGCATGTCCCCAACAATAAGAATATCATATTTCTTCTTGACAGTAGGAAGAGGAAATTCAAAACCTCCAATAGTGATTGTTGAAATTTTTCCAATAGAATTGATACTGTGGACTTGAGGTTGTTTCCTCGAAAAGTGTACCGTATGCTCATTACCATTAACATGAAAAGTGACATTGCCTTTGGTGCAATCAATAACAGCCCTTGCAGTATTCAAAAAGGGTCTTCCAAGAATAATAGACATACTATCGTCCTCGGGAATATCAAGAATAATAAAGTCTGTTAAAATAGTAACGTTTGCAACCACAACAGGCACATCCTCAGAAGTACCGACAGGTATAGCAGCTGATTTGTCTACCATTTGCAAAGATACTTCAGTAGGTGTCAACTTATTCAAATAAAGTCTACGATATAAAGAGAGAGGCATAACACTAACACCGGCTCCAAGATCACATAAGGCGGTTTTAACATAGTTTCTTTTAATGGAGCATGGTATAGTTAGTACTCCTGGATCTCCAAGTTTTTTTGGTATTCCACCCTTAAAAGTATAATTAGTAAGCATGGTGGAAATTTCAACTTCCGGTATCTTTCTTTTATTAGTAACAATTTCCTTCATATATTTAGCATAAGGATTCATTTTAAGCATATCAGTCAAATGCATACGCAAAAAATAGGTCTAATCATTTCAGCAAAGCGCTCAAAATCCTCATCATCCTTTTTCTTGGATGGTTTGGGAGGAGAAGGCATGGGTTTCTGAACCCAAGGCTCTCTTTCTTTACCATGTTTCCTAGCAACAAAATGTTTCTTATCATAATGTTGATTCTTTGATTGTGGGTTATCAAGATCAACAGCAGGTTCAATTTCTATATCATTATTATTACTAGGTTGAGCATCATCATGAACATTATCATTAACATTATCACTAGTTTCAGGTTCATTACCAGGTTGTGTTTTAGCATCAGAAATTGAAATATCATTTGGATTCTCAGGTGTTTCAACAATAGGATCACTAGGAGCATGCAAAGTCCTATCATTTTTCTTTTTCTTCCTTTTAGAAGGGCTATGTGCATCTATATTATTTCTCTGACAATCTTGCTGAATTCTCTTAGGGTGGCCCTCGAGATACAAAGGCTCCTGAGTCATTTTGCCTCCCCTAGTCATAACTCTAACAGCATTATCATTCTTCTTATTATTTAATTCATTGAGCAAATCATTCTGAGCTTTAAGCACTTGTTCTACTTGAGTGGTAACCATAGAAGCATGTTTACTAATAAGTTTAAGTTCACCTTTAACACTAGCCATATAATTACTCAAATTTTCAATCATATAAGCATTATGTTTCAATTGTCTACCAACATAAGCATTAAAATCTTCTTGCTTAACCATAAAGTTATCAAATTCATCCGAACATTGGCTAGCAAACTTAGCAGGAGGGATTTTAGCTTTATCATATCTATAAAGAGAATTTACCTTTACTACCTGTGTCGGGTTATCGAGACAATGTGTTTCTTCAATAGGTCATGAATTAAGACCATGTATTTCTTCAACAGGTGGTAAATTCTTAACATCTTCAGCTTTTATACCTTTTTCTTTCATAGATTTCTTTGCCTCTTGCATATCTTCAGGACTGAGAAATAGAATACCCCTTTTCTTCGGAGTTGGCTTAGGAGTTGGTTCAGGAAGTGTCCAATTATTTTCATTGGTCAACATATTATTCAATAGAATTTCAGCTTGATCAACTGTTCTTTCCCTGAAAACACAACCAACACAACTATCCAGGTAATCTCTGGAAGCATCGGTTAGTCCATTATAAAAGATATCAAGTATTTCATTTTTCTTGAGAGGATGATCAGGCAAAGCATTAAGTAATTGGAGAAGCCTCCTCCAAGCTTGTGGGAGACTCTCTTCTTCAATTTGCACAAAATTATATATTTCCCTTAAAGCAACTTGTTTCTTATGAGCGGGGAAATATTTAGCAGAGAAGTAGTAAATCATATCCTGGGGACTACGCACACAACCAAGATCAAGAGAATTAAACCTTATCTTAGCATCACCCTTTAATGAGAACGGAAATAATTTAAGGATATAATAGTAGCGAGTTTTCTCATCATTAGTGAACAGGGTAGCTATATCATTTAATTTAGTAAGATGTGCCACAAGGTTTCAGATTCATAGCCATAGAAAGGATCGGATTCAACCAAAGTAATTAACTAAGGATTAACTGAGAAATCATAATCCTTATCAGTAATAAAGATAGGTGAAGTAGCATAAGCAGGATCATATTTCATTCTAGCATTCAGAGATTTTTCTTTAAGCTTAGCTAATAGTTTCTTAAGATCACTTCTATAATTGCAAGCAAGAAAGTCTCTACAGTTTCTTCATCCATAACATAACCCTCAGGCACAACAGGCAATTCATATCTAGGGGGAGAATCTTCATCATCACTTTCATCAATATTATCAGTTTCAATAATTTCATTCTCTCTAGCCCTAGCAAGTTGTTCATCAAGAAATTCACCAAGTGGCACAATAGTATCAAGAATAGAAGTAGTTTCATCATAAGTATCATGCATAGCAGAAGTGGCATCATCAATAACATGCGACATATCAGAATGAATAGCAGGTGTAGGTGTCGCAAGCTTACTCAAAACAGAAGGTGAATCAAGTGCAGAGCTAGATGGTAGTTCCTTACCTCCCCTCGTAGTTCAGGGGAAAATCTTGGTTCCTTGATCTTTCAAGTTCTTCATAACGATAAGCAGATATAAATCCCCAGTGACTCAAAGAATAGAGCTATGCTCCCTGGCAACGGCGCCATAAAATGTTCTTGGTAACCCACAAGTATAGGGGATTGCAACAGTTCTCGAGGGTAGAGTATTCAACCCAAATTTATTGATTTGACACAAGGGGAGCCAAATAATATTCTCAAGTATTAGCAACTGAGTAGTAAATTCAACAACACTTGGAAACTTAATATCTACAGCAAAGTGTTTAGTAGCAAAGTAATATGATAATAGTGGTAACGGTGGCAAACGGTAACGGTAGCAAAAGTAATATTTTTGAGTTTTATCGTGATGATAGCAGTAGCAACGGAAAAGTAAATAAGCGAAGAACAATATATGGAATCTCGTAGGCATTGGATCGGTGATTGAGAATTATGCCGGATGTGATCGATCATGTAACAGTCATATCGTAGGGTGACACAGAACTAGCACCAGTTCATCAATGTAATGTAGGCATGTATTTTGATACGTGTCCAACGTATCTATAATTTTTGATTGCTCGATGCTATATTATCTACTGTTTTGGACATTATTGGGCTTTATTATGTACTTTTATATTATTTTTGGGACTAACCTATTAACCGGAGGCCCAGCCCAAAATTGCTGTTTTTTGCCTATTTTAGGGTTTCGAAGAAAAGGAATATCAAACGGAGTCCAAACGGAATGAAACCTTCGGGAACGTGATTTTTGCAAAGAACAAGATCCAGGAGACTTGGACCCTACGTCAAGCAACCAACAGGGAGGCCACGAGGTAGGGGGCGCGCCTACCCCCGCCCCCCAGGCGCGCCCTCCACTCTCATGGGCGCCCTGTTGGTCCACCGACGTACTCCTTCCTCCTATATATACCTACGTACCCCCAAACGATCAGATACGAAGCCAAAACCATAATTCCACTGCCGTAACTTTCTGTATCCACGAGATCCCATCTTGGGGTCTATTTCGGAGCTCCGCCGGAGGGGGCATCGATAACGGAGGGCTTCTACATCAACACCATAGCCCTTCCGATGAAGTGTGAGTAGTTTACCTCAGACCCTCGGTTCCATAGTTATTAGCTAGATGGCTTCTTCTCTATTTTTGGATCTCAATACAAAGTTCTCCCCCTCTCTTGTGGAGATCTATTCGATGTAATCTTCTTTTGCGGTGTGTTTGTTGAGACAAATGAATTGTGGGTTTATGATCAAGTTTATCTATGAACAATATTTGAATCTTCTCTGAATTCTTTTATGTATGATTGGTTATCTTTGCAAGTCTCTTCGAATTATCAGTTTGGTTTGGCCTACTAGATTGATCTTTCTTGCAATGGGAGAAGTGCTTAGCTTTGGGTTCAATCTTGCGGTGTCCTTTCCCAGTGACAGTAGGGGCAGCAAGGCACGTATTGTATTGTTGCCATCGAGGATAACAAGATAGGGTTTTCATCATATTGCATGAGTTTATCCCTCTACATCATGTCATCTTGCTTAAAGCGTTACTCTGTTCTCTTGAACTTAATACTCTAGATGCATGCTGGATAGCGGTCGATGTGTGGAGTAATAGTAGTAGATGCAGGCAGGAGTCGGTCTACTTGTCTTGGACATGATGCCTATATACATGATCATACCTACATATTCTCATAACTATGCTCAATTCTGTCAATTGCTCAATAGTAATTTGTTCACCCACCGTAAAATACTTATGCTCTTTAGAGAAGCCACTAGTGAAACCTATGGCCCCCGGGTCTATCTTCTATCATATTAATCTTCCAACACTTAGTTTTTTTCATTGCCCTTTTATTTTACTTTGCATATTTATCATAAAAATACCAAATATATTATCTTATCATATCTATCAGATCTCACTCTCGTAAGTGACTGTGTAGGGATTGACAACCCCTTATCGCGTTGGTTGCGAGGATTTGTTTGTTTTGTGTAGGTGCGATGGACTCGCGCGTAGCCTCCTACTGGATTGATACCTTGGTTCTCAAAAACTGAGGGAAATACTTATGCTACTCTGCTGCATCATCCTTTCCTCTTCAAGGGAAAACCAACGCAAGTGCTTAAGAGGTAGCAAGAAGAATTTCTGGCGCTGTTGCCGGGGAGGTCTACGCAAAAGTCAACATACCAAGTACCCATCACAAACCCTTATCTCCCGCATTACATTATTTGCCATTTTGTCGGCGTTCTGGGAACGGGGGTCCCTAGACTTGCCTGCCTGCGGCCTGCGGCGTGGCTCAAAGGGGGGCCCAGCTCGGTGCAATGAGACCAAGATGAGGAGGACTACGAGACGGAGGTCACCGTGGAGCCCAAGACGGCGTCATCAACAGAGCTTTGCACAGGCGAAGACTACTTTTGTCAGTATAGTTGATACTAGCTGTCCCCCTTCAAATTAGCCCACTATTCTTGGCTCCCTTCCCGCTTGATATTTGGGAAGAGGACCAGGGCCTCTATAAATAGGACCAGCCAACCACAGAGCAAAGAGAGGAGGCAGGGAAAGAGAGAGAGAGAAGTCAGAAAGAGAGAGAGAGAGAGAAAGGTGACTGAGCTCCTCCCAGCAGTTCATCACCCCAGCCAAGAACAGACCCTCGTGAGGCTATTCCTCCTTGTATCGTTCATCATCATCAGCCCAAGAGGCAATCCACCACACCACACACTAGAGTAGGGTATTACACCTCAACGGTGGCCCGAACCAGTATAAACCCTGTGTCTCTTGCGTTGTTCTTTCCTTAGTTTAGATCCTAGCAAGGCGGAGGGGTGCAGGTAGGTAGGAGGTGAAATCTCCACGCGCATCCCAGTGTTTGAACCTCAAGGGTCTGCCGGAACCCGAAATCCGACATTTGGCGCGCCAGGTAGGGGTGCGCCGGAATTCGTCTTCCACCACCCCGTTCTCCTCCGACCATCACGCCCATGTCTGACGCTCGTCGGGCCCGCGCCGAGCGCCGGGCCGTGCTCGCTTCCCGCGTCGCCCAGACGGCCCCTGTCGGCGGGCGACCTCGCCGTTCCCCGTCACCTGCCGTTAACGCCGCCATCGGCCCGACGGGGGACGAGCATCAAGCATCGTCCCAGCATCCGTCCGTGCGGCAAGACGGCCGCACCGCAACTCCCTCGCTCACCCCAGCTGGTTCTTCGTCCCGCGCGCTCCACGCGCCCATGGAGGCTCGGGCTGCACTCATCGCGGCGAACGAGCTCTTGCGCTATCGTCCCATCGACGATGTCTACGACGAATGGCTTGACCGCGTCGTCGAGCTTGTCCGCGCCGCAGGGGGCTCCCCTGCGCCGTCCGTTCCGCTGCACCGCACCCCGCCCCGCGCGGGCAGTGAAGCCCCGGCGGCGCCCCGGCCGCCTCCTCCTCGGGAAGGCGCCATGGCTCCAAGGCGCGTGGCCCCTGGGCGGAACCCGCTCCGTCAGGCGCCAGCGCAGCAAGAGCAGAGCTGTCAAGAAGTCCCTCGCCCGCAGGAAGCTGCCCGGGCGCTCCCTGCTCCAGCACGTCGCGACCATGCTCCTGCTCCCGCGCGTCAGGACCCCGTGCTGCTCCCAGCTGCAGCGCATGGGGACATGCAAGACCAAGTTCCCTGTCATCCAAGGCCTCCCGTGGCCACAACAGGCTACCGCGCCTTCACCGCCGAGCTACGCAACGTCGCGTGGCCCGGCAAGTTCAAGCCAGACCTCACCCTGCGGAGTTCCTCCAGCTATACGAGCTGGTCATCGAAGCTGCCAATGGAGACGAGAAGGTCATGGCAAACTGGTTCCCCATGGCACTCAAGGACGGGGCCCGCACCTGGCTTCGGAACCTGGCTCCAGGCACAATCTCCTCTTGGGATGAGATGCGCACCTGCTTCGTCGCCAACTTCCAAGGCACTCGCGACCGGCCACCCGCCGTGAGCGACATGCGCCGCATCAAGCAACAGCCCGGGGAGACCCTGCAGAAGTACATCCAGCGCTTCAACAATGCGCGCCTCAAGATTCCCAAGCTGACTGAGGAGGCCATCATCTCGGCCTTTTCCGACGGCGTGCGCGATGTCAAGATGAAGGAGGAGCTGGCGATGCATGAAGACCTGTGCACTTCCCTGGAGCTGTTCAACTTGGCAACCAAGTGCGCCAGAGCCGAGGAAGGGCGTCTCTCCCTCCTCGAGCTGCCTGCCACAGATCCAGAAGAGAAGAAGCCCAAGGCCAAGGATGTGAAGCGCAAGGGGGCTGCCATGCTCGCGGCAGAACCAGACACCAAGCGGGGCAGAGATCAGCCCGAACCTTCCAAGGGCAGCCGGTACTGTGTGTACCACGACCTCCACACCCACAACACCAATGAATGTCAAGAGCTCCGAGCCGTGCGAGAAGGAAGGATCGGCCGTCGCCCTGACCGCACTGACTGGGGCTACGGTCGAGGAGGAGGAAGGAACGCAGGACGCTGGGAAGACCGTGGCCCGCGCCAAGGGTGGCGCGATCAACCTCGCGAGGATCGCTGGCAAGACCCACCTCGCGAGGGAGGCTGGAGAGATCAGCCTCGCGAGGGAGACTGGAGGGATCAGCCTTGCGAGGATCGCCCGCAAGGCAACGCAGGCCTCCCACCGCTGTCGCCGCAACCAAGGAGAAACGAGGACCGCCACCAGGACGAGGGGGCTGGGGGCTTCCAGGAGCCGCGCGCGATCGCCTGCATCCTGTGCGGGGCACATGCCCCAGCCTCTCAGCGTATCTTCAAGCAGTTCGCCCGCGAAGTGAACGCAGTCCTCCCCAGGCTCGAAGCCACGCGCCCTGTCAGGTGGTCGGTGTGTGCCATCACGTTCAGCTCAGCAGATTAGCTCAAGTGTGCGGCTACAGCCGGAGTTCTCCCGATGCTTTGTTCCCCAATAATCAGCAACGTGGTGGTCACCAAGACCCTCATCGATGGCGGGGCAGGGCTCAACGTCCTGTCCGTGGAAACATTCAACAACCTCCAAGTGCCCTACAACCAGCTTCAGCCAACCAAGCCTTTCTCCGGTGTCACCGACGGCTCCACGGTCCCTATTGGGCAGGTCCGCCTCCCTGTCACCTTCGGGGCACGCGACAACTACCGCACCGAGCTTATCGACTTCGACGTCGCTCACATTCGCCTACCATACAACGCCATCCTTGGGTACCCAGCGCTGGCCAAGTTCATGGCCATAACTCACCATGGCTACAACGTCCTCAAGATGCCAGGAAGCGGCGGAGTCATCATGGTGCCCTGTGAAAAAAGAACGCAGTGTGTTCCTTGGAACGAGCCTTTCAGGCCGCATCACTGGAAGACCCGGATCGTGGAAGCAGGAGGCCTCCCGAGACCGCCCCTAAGAAGAAGAAGACATCGTCCGGCCCGACCACTCAGGAGGCAGGCCCCTCTGGGCCCGCGCTTGCCCAGGGGGAACCTCCTTCCATCGCATAGGAAAGCGCGCCCGGCGCCCTCCTAAGGCAGGGCTCGGGGGCTCTCCCCTGGAGGGCCACCGACCTAGCCAGGGTCGTGAGGGAGGCGCTTGGGCACCAGATGGAGGCGTGTTTCGAAGCACGTTTCCCTCAAGAAGGAGCAAGGCAAGGAGATCCATACCCTCAGGAGTTCGTCAGCAAGGCCATTTAGGAGATTCAGGAGTCAAGAGCCATGAAAGGCGGCCGCCGCCTACCAGCAGTTGCTCCCCATCCAGGCGAGGATGGTGGGCTGCCCGTCTGCATCGACATACCAGGGCTCACTCGAGTCGCCTCTCTGGAGCGCCTCTGGCCCTCACGAGTAGGGCGCTGCGGAGGTCCACCCCACAACTACGTTCGCATGCCTTACGGCTTGCCGAACGTGGCTGCCACGTACCAGCGCCTCATGGGGGGCATCATGGAGTGTCGCGACCGGTTTTTCTGGGTAATGAATTTCCAGAAAAGACCGTCGTGCTCATCAGCCCCAGGATTACTGTTAGCTGATGAGGCTCCAACTTGATACAGAAATTCCAAGCAAAATACAAAATATGTAGTACCAGACCATTCTGGCCTGTGAGTACAACAAATGGTTTCTAGTGGTTGATGGCGGAAGCGGGTTGTGAAGCATCAGTGTCTATGGGACTCCATTTCCCACAGGAATAGCTGACCAGGTTAATTCCTATCTTCGCGAGGCTGCTATCTCCTTTGAGTGGGTTCCGGGGCTGGCATCGCGTCGCTCCTCTTCGTGCAAGAAAAATCTGGCCAAGACAATAGCCAGGGACAAGCCAGTGAGTACTTTGAATGTACTCGCAAACATTATGAACACAGGTATAATATAACAATGATGTGCTAAAAATATTATAAGCTCTTGACGTCAGTCACAATGAAGCTCAGATGCGTACAAGCAAGTTATTTATAAAAATGCAATAACATGGTAGTATAAAAATTTATGAAAAACAAATAGCAAGCAATGCCACAGTCGGGCGTCTGAGTGACACCACATAAAGGGCTTTAAAAGAAATGCCACAGTCGAGCGTCTGAGCGACACCACATAAAGGGCTTTAAAAGAAATGCCACAGTCGGGCATCTGAGCGACACCACATAAAGGGCTTTAAAAGAAATGCCACAGTCGGGCGTCTAAGCGATGCCACATAAAGGGCTTTAAAAGAAATGCCACAGTCGGGCGTCTGAGCGACGCCACATAAAGGGCTTTAAAAGAAATGCCACAGTCGGGCGTCTGAGCGACGCCACATAAAGGGCTTTAAAAGAAATGCCAAAATGAATATCCCGGAGGTAGAACCATCCCAGAGATACTCGGTAATAACAATAATATTACGGGTTAGTCAACCATAATAATAATCATAGATATCACAAGTCACGAGTAGTAATTCCATTTCTGGTTAACCGTTTCACCTCCGAAGACCGACACTAAGACCGATACTTGGCCCATCCCAGACTGTAATCCTTAACCATGGACACGGCTATTCGAATAGGTTTATACTCTGCAGAGGGTGTACTCTTTACCCACGAGTAACGGATTTCTTTAGTCCAGCAGGACTAATTCCGTCTACGGTCTTTTTGTTGAAAACACACCAAACTTGCACACACCAGCTTATCACACACATGCCTGGAATCACCCACGACATCTGTTAAGCAAACTCTAAGTGGGGAGGCTACAACCTCGCGTAGCATGGGATCAAATTTATATCGCGCGCTCTAAGGGGTGGCCTCCCCTCTCGGTCCCAACCGGAAAACACCCATGCTCCCGGACCAGGTGGCCTGCCTACCAGTTACAACCGGTATCTTCCACCATGGCCTCTCTGTACGGTGTGTGCTAGAAAGAGGTTGACAACTTACTGAACCGTACTCTACTTGCTGTAGAGACGAGTGGTAGTACGAAACAAATATGGGGGTTACTGGAACAAGACTCGATCTACGGTCGACTCAGGAGGTTCAAGTATTCCCTGCATGATTAGTATAACAAATATATTTCATCAAACAGAGTCACCACTCATATCACCTTACTATGCCATACCAGACAGAACCGTCCCTACGGAGACCGGCGACAAACTCATACCTACCCAAGGCAGAGGTTTTCCCGGGTTCCCGCCGGTATGCATGTAAAGCTCATGAGGGTGATTATCATCACAAGTGTGTCCATTACCAACAGCATGGAAATCAGTAATATGCACCCATGCATATGATCATATCACATGAAATAACAAGTCCTTCGAAATGCGGTGGTGTTATAAATGCGTCAATGATCACTCCAAAATTATTATGCCGGGGTTCAGAATGCTTGCCTTCAATGTGTGGTAAGTCAGGGTGTACTTCAAAACTTTTGAAAGTTTCTCCCCTCTTCAAAAATCCTATTTTAGCAATATAAAGAATTAACACACAAAATAAAAACAGCACCAAAAGTTGTTTTAAATTTTTTTCAAATAAATCTTAAAATAAACTAGACAATATTTGAGAGAGGTAGGAAAAAGAATTAATTCATTTGGAGTTATATTTAAAAAGATAAAGCCAGTCAAAGATTTGGTCAAAATCTGTTTTTAAAATAAAAATAGAAAAGAAAACGTTTCAGACTGGAATACGTTTTCGGAGCGGAGGAAACGTACTTCGTGGTTTTACGTTTTCACTTAACACGCGTGGCGGCGGGGTGGGTCGCTGACAGTGGGCCCGCCTGGCCCACTGGTCAGGTTTGACCAGTCGCCGCGCCCCTTCTCCCTCCTCTGCCCGAGCGAGGCGGGGCTCCGGCGATCGTCGCCGGCGAAGGGAGGCTCCTCGAGGGCATCCGAGGCCAGGGATGGATCCACCTCTCCTAGGCGGTCCCTCCTGTGGTCGACTGGGTCGGCGGGGACGGTGTGAGCTGTCGGCGGCGAGCTCCTCGGCGGAGGGAAGCTTCGGGGAAAAGTGGTTTTGGGGTGAATGTGGTTCCCGATCGAAATGGAGTAGGGGGAAGGTTTACGGGAGGATGAGGGGGTTCTTGGTGGAGAGAACGGAGGGTGGGAGGCCCTGGTGGTGCCGAATTGGCCGGGGCAGTGGTGGCGGCTGCCGTTGCCGGAGATGGGGATGAAGACCTTCCCCGAGTCGATTGGCTGCCATGGGAGGACTAGGGGAGCACTCTAAGGCTTCCTGCGTGCCCGGGGTGGCTCGGGACCTCCTCTTATAGCTCGTCGAGGTCGGCTCCGCGGCGGCCGGATAAGCTCTCCGGCGAACCGCCTCGCTATAGCTTGCAGGGCAACGTGGCGCGGCTGGGGATGACGGCAAGAGCTAGTGGACGAGAGGGCACTGCTCCAGGGGCCAGGTGGCGAGCCGGGGTGGCTTGGGCGGCGCTGCGCGGCGCAGGGCTGTCGGGCGGCGGTGGCGGCTAGTGTTTGGCCTGCCGGGCGCGGCGGGGGCTGCTTGGCGCGTTGCTGCGAGGAGGGGAGCGCGTGGCGTGGTGCTGCAGAGCGGGCCAAAGCCGTGGGGGCCAGCGTGTCGGCTCGGGCGCGCGGCTGCAATACGCGCGCTCTGGGCGCGTCCAGTGCACGCACACCAGGTGTTCGACACAATGCCGAGGCATGCTACAGGTCGCAGGTGAGGATGGGATTTACCAGATCGAGGTTAGGAGCAACGGGGAGTCTAGTGGACATGCTGGTTTGATCAGAGGTGCAAGTTCACAGTGCAATGCCACACTCATGTCAGAACTGGTCATGCTCTGGAGGTGTTTGGCAAAATGCCACATGCACTTAGGCAGGTCTTGGGGTGGCCAAAAACTCCAGATGGGGGTCTCTTTAGATGCAAGAGAGAGTGGTGAGGTTAGTTGGACAAAAGGGGAAACTTGCTAGTGCAAGTTTTACAAAACTACATTTCTGGACAGGAAATAAATAGCATTATTCCATGAACCAAAAGTGATCTAAATGGTGCATGCTCCTGGACTTAAGGGTTTAACATGGGGGACTACAAGTAGGAGAAATAGTTAAGGGTATATGAGCAACTAAAAAGGTGGTTGCTGCACAAATCCTCAAGTTGGTCCAGAATGGAAATGAGGTTGATTCACTCAAATTTTTCAAAGAACATAATTAGGTTTTTGCACAAAGAGGGATAACAGGCTCCTACTGACCTCCCTTAATTTTGGTAGAAGTTTTAAAGAAATATTTAAATAGGTTGCTGTGAAAAATGCACTCTGGACCAGAGAAGAAAAATTGAGAGTAGGGCTCAAAATATTTCATGAATGAAATATATTTTTGCATAAAAGATATTTAAAAACATCACATGACATCTCCAAATTTTTATGGGAATTTTAAGTGAATTTATCAAATGGTTGTAGTTCAAATATGGCCAATTAACCTAGAAAACCTTTTTCAAGAAAATAAAGAGCAAGCAACTTAATTATTTAATTAGTTATACTGATAAAAGGAAAGTTTTTCTTGAGAGGTTAAATAAGTCCAATAACAAATTTGAAAGGTTTTCTCTTTGGGAAAACTCATCATAACAGGGAAGGAAATGATTGAAAAAAAATCAAAATGGAGCTCAGAAATCCAAAGTTTTAAATCCTGGCAAAAATTTTAATTTAATAAAACAAGGTCAAATTTTTGGGGTGTCACAATACTATCCCCCTTAAGAAAAATCTCGTCCTTGAGATTTGCTAAAAGTGGTGTTAAGAGAATATTTACGCAATAAAGATGTGGCTACAGTGAGAGGGCAATAAGTGGTGAAAAACCACAGTGTGAAAACTGGTGCCGCGTGGAAAAGTCCATGGTCCGAGACAAAAACGGGCGATTTCTACGCTGGATATAAATTTAGGATAACTCCTAAATTTAGATATACGTTGATCGCACCCGAGAGCATAGTGCTCTCTCTGGCTGACAGGTGGACCCGGGGTCCACTGTCAGTCTCCTCTTCTTCTCCCTCTGGACCTTTCTTCCTCCTCTCTCCCGCGCGCTTTCTCCACCGGCGACGCCTAGTGTGTAGGGCATCTAGGCCGTACCGTGGTAGTGCGCGGCGTGCTAGCTGCTGGTGCAGCGTGCACTCACCTCGCGGGCCAGTGCGCTATCGGTACTGCTCGTGGATTCGACTCCGAATACCGGCGATCGGCGACGAGCGGCATCGGTGGACTTCGCCCACCGTACACCGAGCTCGAGCTATAAAAACGGCCGGGGTGCCTCTCTCTTCTTCCTCACACCTGGCCTCACTTCTCCTCCTCCTCCTTTCTCCATTACTGCTTACAGAAGCTCGGTCGAGGCTCTAATGGCGGAGGCGATGCCGGACTGGTTTGTGATCCTGATATGCGGAGGGCTCGCGACACTGCTGGGGCTCTCTGTGCTCCTGTGCGCAATGATCTTCGACGAGTATCGCGATGCTGCGGCTCGGGTGTTGGTTCTCCGCGGTGGTGGTGATCATGAGGAGTAGATGGAGTGTGTCGGGTGCTAACTGTTGTTAGGGGTGATTAGCTGGATGTAACACCGTTGCAAAATTTTGCAAACAGTGTATGTGTCCGAATGATTATGGTTGTGAGTCTGCATCGTGGTGCTGAGTGAAATTAAATAATCCACGTTGTGAGAAGGGGCAGGTGTAGCAACTCAGGGAAAGAAATCTCACTCCGGGATTTTGCGAGGGGAAAACAGTTAATTTAAAGGAGCATAAATCACAACAAAACCTACACACATGAGCAGAAGCCAAATAATTGACTCGCCGTACAAACTCAGGGTATTGCACATAAGTCACACACATAAATATATGCTACATAGAACAAATACAGTAGTGACGTCTAAAATGAAAATGGTAACTGGGAGGGGTCCTGATAAAATGTCTCTGGTAAAGGAATACATTCTTCCTCAATCGGAGGCAGTGGATTGACCAGTCGATGAATGCGTCTCTCCGTGTCGGGTCTCAGTGGTCTGCTGATGGCAACCTGAGGATTTAAATCTGCGAGGCTCTGGAGATAATCCATCACTTGCTGGTTTAAATGCTCTTGAGCAATGATGTACTGGATAAGGTTGGCCAGAACTGGGTCTCTCTCAATACGTCCACCGGGAAAAGACGTTACTTCTCCGGGTGCTGCACGACTCGGAAAGTAATAATATCCTCGTTCGCGGGCATAGGGTACTGCGGATCGAAGACGAGCAATCGCTTCTTTCGCAGCAGCTTCTATGGCCAAGTGTGGGGTTGGCATAGATTTCCCCACGAAGGAAACTTCTATTGGATCTTGGTTGGGGTCTACAGGAGGAATGTGTACTGCTGCCCAATATTCTGAGGTGGATGGGGTGATCCTTGATTTGAACAGCTCATACTGGGGTGGCTGGGTAGAACCCATGGTACTGCGGGTAAAATCCCACAATAATTTGACAAAGCTACCTGGGGTTGCATCTGGGGTTCTCAGATGAATGCTGGGGTTCGGCATGACAGGAAGAAGCGTGAGTGTTGTGCGCAAAGTGAGGGTTGCTGGGTAAGGTCACAAGGTGGCCTTTATATAGCAATGGAGCCGGATCGTTTTACCGTGGCGAAAAGTAATAAATTTGCCAGCTTGGCTCCAAAGGTCAGGTCAGTGTCAGAGATACACATATCTCATAAAGAGATGTGTTACTGTGGTTGTTGTCGGGCTGGTTTTGGTAGTTGTGCCCGGAAGAATATGCGGCTATGCGCTGACCAAACATGCAAGGCTATTATTAAAACAGAGGCACGAAGACAGGCTGCGTTAATATATGCGGTCGCATGATTACAAAGCGAGGATACATTGAAACTTGGTACTACTCACACGGCTCAGTCTACCTCGTTTATGTCTAAACGGGCGTGCCTGGTGGATATCGAGGCTTCTCCACGTGTCTCTCTGCCGAGATTAGTCGGAGATGGCGGAGGAACTGCAGGGTCGGGGGAGTGAGAATGACCATTGCGGGGATTGTTGGCCACAACCCCGTTGGAGTGTGCTCCCAATATGCGACGAAGCACTTCGGGGGTTATCGCAGCACCTTGGCCGATGGCTGGGGCAGATCTCGGGGTCTCGATCGGTTGTCCAAACAGCACGACTGGGTTGTCGGTGTTGTGCTCGTTTCCTTCTCTCGCCGGGGCTCGACGAACCAGCTCTCCGCGAGCTGCGATTAGATCAATAGTGATCTGGTCGAACAGTGCCTCTAGTGCACTTACATAGCGCACTAGATGCAATAATGCGGGGTCCGTCTCGTGGTCTCCATTGGCGACTTGGGGTGGTCTACCATACCCTTCACGTCTGGGATAGTAGTGGAACGAGCGACAGTTAACTCTGGGCGACAAGTGCCTGAGATGAACTATAGCCTCTCGAGCGGCTAGCTGGATGGCTTGTGGCTCAAAGGAAGTTGTTCTTCCGGTGAACCGGTAGGGACGCTCGGGTGCTAAACTCCTACCGTAAATGTGCACAGTGGCCCAGAATTGGCGGTCTTCACCGCTCATGGGTCCTTGATACACAACATATTCTGGTGGCTCTTCTAACGCGTAGGCACGACGGGTGAGGTTTGCGAGGATGGTCACAAAACCTCCAAGGTTGGTTGCTGTGGTTTCGTTGTGCACTATACGTCCAGGCATTGTGGCTCGGTTTGGGGGTAGCGGCTGTGCTGTGCTGGTTTGGGGCGAGCGCGTCCCTTTTTATAAGAAAAAGGGGATGGAGTCTTTCTTCGCACGCTTGCGAGAAAGGACTATTTAGGGGCCAGTCACTGGCGCATGAGTGACAGGTTAGGTTGATAGGTTGGGCACCGACTGCCAAAAGGTGTTGGGTTACTGTGTGGCTATCTTGCACAAGAAGCTTGGCTGGGGTTTGGTTAGGGTCTGGTGGGTTGGTTTGCCTAAGTTTATTGACCGGGCTAAGATAGGATTAGCCAATGGTCAGCCTGGCTCTGATACCAAGCCTGTCGCGACCGGTTTTTCTGGGTAATGAATTTCCAGAAAAGACCGTCGTGCTCATCAGCCCCAGGATTACTGTTAGCTGATGAGGCTCCAACTTGATACAGAAATTCCAAGCAAAATACAAAATATGTAGTACCAGACCATTCTGGCCTGTGAGTACAACAAATGGTTTCTAGTGGTTGATGGCGGAAGCGGGTTGTGAAGCATCAGTGTCTATGGGACTCCATTTCGCACAGGAACAGCTGACCAGGTTAATTCCTATCTTCGCGAGGCTGATATCTCCTTTGAGTGGGTTCCGGGGCTGGCATCGCGTCGCTCCTCTTCGTGCAAGAAAAATCTGGCCAAGACAATAGCCAGGGACAAGCCAGTGAGTACTTTGAATGTACTCGCAAACATTATGAACACATGTATAATATAACAATGATGTGCTAAAAATATTATAAGCTCTTGACGTCAGTCACAATGAAGCTCAGATGCGTGCAAGAAAGTTATTTATAAAAATGCAATAACATGGTAGTATAAAAATTTAGGAAAAACAAATAGCAAGCAATGCCACAGTCGGGCGTCTGAGTGACACCACATAAAGGGCTTTAAAAGAAATGCCACAGTCGGGCGTCTGAGCGACACCACATAAAGGGCTTTAAAAGAAATGCCACAGTCGGGCGTCTGAGCGACGCCACATAAAGGGCTTTAAAAAATTTGCCACAGTCGGGCGTCTGAGCGACGCCACATAAAGGGCTTTAAAAGAAATGGCACAGTCGGGCGTCTGAGCGACGCCACATAAAGGGCTTTAAAAGAAATGCCAAAATGAATATCCCGGAGGTAGAACCATCCCAGAGATACTCGGTAATAACAATAATATTACGGGTTAGTCAACCATAATAATAATCATAGATATCACAAGTCACGAGTAGTAATTCCATTTCTGGTTAACCGTTTCACCTCCGAAGACCGACACTAAGACCGATACTTGGCCCATCCCAGACTGTAATCCTTAACCATGGACACGGCTATTCGAATAGGTTTATACTCTGCAGAGGGTGTACTCTTTACCCACGAGTAACGGATTTCTTTAGTCCAGCAGGACTAATTCCGTCTACGGTCTTTTTGTTGAAAACACACCAAACTTGCACACACCAGCTTATCACACACGTGCCTGGAATCACCCACGACACCTGTTAAGCAAACTCTAAGTGGGGAGGCTACAACCTCGCGTAGCATGGGATCAAATTTATATCGCGCGCTCTAAGGGGTGGCCTCCCCTCTCGGTCCCAACCGGAAAACACCCATGCTCCCGGACCAGGTGGCCTGCCTACCAGTTACAACCGGTATCTTCCACCATGGCCTCTCTGTACGGTGTGTGCTAGAAAGAGGTTGACAACTTACTGAACCGTACTCTACTTGCTGTAGAGACGAGTGGTAGTACGAAACAAATATGGGGGTTACTGGAACAAGACTCGATCTACGGTCGACTCAGGAGGTTCAAGTATTCCCTGCATGATTAGTATAACAAATATATTTCATAAAACAGAGTCACCACTCATATCACCTTACTATGCCATACCAGACAGAACCGTCCCTACGGAGACCGGCGACAAACTCATACCTACCCAAGGCAGAGGTTTTCCCGGGTTCCTGCCGGTATGCATGTAAAGCTCATGAGGGTGATTATCATCACAAGTGTGTCCATTACCAACAGCATGGAAATCAGTAATATGCACCCATGCATATGATCATATCACATGAAATAACAAGTCCTTCGAAATGCGGTGGTGTTATAAATGCGTCAATGATCACTCCAAAATTATTATGCCGGGGTTCAGAATGCTTGCCTTCAATGTGTGGTAAGTCAGGGTGTACTTCAAAACTTTTGAAAGTTTCTCCTCTCTTCAAAAATCCTATTTTAGCAATATAAAGAATTAACACACAAAATAAAAACAGCACCAAAAGTTGTTTTAAATTTTTTTCAAATAAATCTTAAAATAAACTAGACAATATTTGAGAGAGGTAGGAAAAAGAATTAATTCATTTGGAGTTATATTTAAAAAGATAAAGCCAGTCAAAGATTTGGTCAAAATCTGTTTTTAAAATAAAAATAGAAAAGAAAACGTTTCAGACTGGAATACGTTTTCGGAGCGGAGGAAACGTACTTCGTGGTTTTACGTTTCACTTAACACGCGTGGCGGCGGGGTGGGTCGCTGACAGTGGGCCCGCCTGGCCCACTGGTCAGGTTTGACCAGTCGCCGCGCCCCTTCTCCCTCCTCTGCCCGAGCGAGGCGGGGCTCCGGCGATTGTCGCCGGCGAAGGGAGGCTCCTCGAGGGCATCCAAGGCCAGGGATGGATCCACCTCTCCTAGGTGGTCCCTCCGGTGGTCGACTGGGTTGGCGGGGACGGCGTGAGCTATCGGCGGCGAGCTCCTCGGCGAAGGGAAGCTTCGGGGAAAAGTGGTTTTGGGGTGAATGTGGTTCCCGATCGAAATGGAGTAGGGGGAAGGTTTACGGGAGGATGAGGGGGTTCTTGGTGGAGAGAACGGAGGGTGGGAGGCCCTGGTGGTGCCGAATTGGCCGGGGCAGTGGTGGCGGCTGCCGTTGCCGGAGATGGGGATGAAGACCTTCCCCGAGTCGATTGGCTGCCATGGGAGGACTAGGGGAGCACTCTAAGGCTTCCTGCGTGCCCGGGGTGGCTCGGGACCTCCTCTTATAGCTCGTCGAGGTCGGCTCCGCGGCGGCCGGATAAGCTCTCCGGCGAACCGCCTCGTTGTAGCTTGCAGGGCAACGTGGCGCGGCTGGGGATGACGGCAAGAGCTAGTGGACGAGAGGGCACTGCTCCAGGGGCCAGGTGGCGAGCCGGGGTGGCTTGGGCGGCGCTGCGCGGCGCAGGGCTGTCGGGCGGCGGTGGCGGCTAGTGTTTGGCCTGCCGGGTGCGGCGGGGGCTGCTTGGCGCGTTGCTGCGAGGAGGGGAGCGCGTGGCGTGGTGCTGCAGAGCGGGCCAAAGCCGTGGGGGCCAGCGTGTCGGCTCGGGCGCGCGGCTGCAATACGCGCGCTCTGGGCGCGTCTAGTGCACGCACACCAGGTGTTCGACACAATGCCGAGGCATGCTACAGGTCGCAGGTGAGGATGGGATTTACCAGATCGAGGTTAGGAGCAACGGGGAGTCTAGTGGACATGCTGGTTTGATCAGAGGTGCAAGTTCACAGTGCAATGCCACACTCATGTCAGAACTGGTCATGCTCTGGAGGTGTTTGGCAAAATGCCACATGCACTTAGGCAGGTCTTGGGGTGGCCAAAAACTCCAGATGGGGGTCTCTTTAGATGCAAGAGAGAGTGGTGAGGTTAGTTGGACAAAAGGGGAAACTTGCTAGTGCAAGTTTTACAAAACTACATTTCTGGACAGGAAATAAATAGCATTATTCCATGAACCAAAAGTGATCTAAATGGTGCATGCTCCTGGACTTAAGGGTTTAACATGGGGGACTACAAGTAGGAGAAATAGTTAAGGGTATATGAGCAACTAAAAAGGTGGTTGCTGCACAAATCCTCAAGTTGGTCCAGAATGGAAATGAGGTTGATTCACTCAAATTTTTCAAAGAACATAATTAGGTTTTTGCACAAAGAGGGATAACAGGCTCCTACTGACCTCCCTTAATTTTGGTAGAAGTTTTAAAGAAATATTTAAATAGGTTGCTGTGAAAAATGCACTCTGGACCAGAGAAGAAAAATTGAGAGTAGGGCTCAAAATATTTCATGAATGAAATATATTTTTGCATAAAAGTTATTTAAAAACATCACATGACATCTCCAAATTTTTATGGGAATTTTAAGTGAATTTATCAAATGGTTGTAGTTCAAATATGGCCAATTAACCTAGAAAACCTTTTTCAAGAAAATAAAGAGCAAGCAACTTAATTATTTAATTAGTTATACTGATAAAAGGAAAGTTTTTCTTGAGAGGTTAAATAAGTCCAATAACAAATTTGAAAAGTTTTCTCTTTGGGAAAACTCATCATAACAGGGAAGGAAATGATTTAAAAAAAATCAAAATGGAGCTCAGAAATCCAAAGTTTTAAATCCTAGCAAAAATTTTAATTTAATAAAACAAGGTCAAATTTTTGGGGTGTCACATGGAGGCACAAGAGGCCAGGCGTTCCGCAGCCCTGGCAGGGATGGAGATGGCCCGTGAGGAGCCGCCAGCGCCTCCGGAGCCCCCCGAGGCCCCTGGGCCTGGGGCTCGTGAGGATCGGCTCCCGCAGCCCACCGAGTCTGCTACACCAACACCCCTTCATCCTCAACGTCATCAGGTGACATCTTACAAGTTTTCACTTCCAGCTGGGAGCGCCCCCCAGGGCTGCATTATTCCTAGGCCGCGTGGGTCCGTCCCTGCGGCGTGTATCCCTTTTTATTCCATGTTCTTATCTTACCTTGTTGGGGGCGCCCCTCGGGCTGCATGATCCCCAAACCGCTCGGGCCTGACCCAGTAATTTCCGCATTCCCAGCATCTATTTGAACGAATCCACTCCTTCACAGCTAATGTGTTTTACCCAGTTGCCTGCTCAGCCGACGCCAACTAACGGAGCTGCTCCCAAACGGCACGACGCTTGCGCATGGGTCCGTCCCTGCAACACCGACAAACCTGGATGGCTGAGCTCTGGCCGCGGAAGCCCCGCATAGTGTCACCTCGTCGAGCCTTCAATGCCTCGCTACCCCTCGGAAGCAACCAACGGCTGACTGTCAATTGTCATGGCAACCCCTTGTTTTTTGTATGATGGACCTGCAGGACCACCTGAAGGGGGTTGCGTCAGGCGAGGCCCTTGCGGTGTCTCCTTCGCTCTCGTCCGCGCGAACCGCTTGCACGTTAAAGGGGGGTGCCTGAGCATCACGACTCAGGGCTCCTACTGGCTCTCCAGCCCTCACCCTCTGGCCTTGACCACGACATCGTGACCTGGCATACCAGCGACGGCTAAGACTCGCTCGAGGGCCGGGACCCGAGGACATAGAGCAGAAAGGGGAGCAAAGGCGAGAGGGGAGAGACACACGAGGACCTCGCCGAGCAACCTCGCGCCTGCCGATGCACGGACCCGGCGACACACTATAGAGCGGTCCCTGATCCTCGAGATAAGTCATCACCCGGAAGCGCAAGCTGCCGCGGCACCATCCGCGCACCTAATGCTACCCCGTGTTAGCGACGCCGCTCTCCTTTCTCACCAAACAACGACTGCTTGGGCGCCAAAGGGGACCTCCTAAGCATCACGACTCAGGGCTCTTACCGGACTCCAGGTCGCTCACCTCCTGGCCTTGACCACGGCATCGCGACCTGGCATACCAGCGATGGCTGAAGCCGCCTTGGGACTGGGACCTGTCGGCGCAGAGCACCAAGCCCTCATGAGGTTCGAAAGGGAGGATTGAGCTAAGACGGAATGAGCAACTCGCGCAATTCTACGACAAGGGTTATATTGACAAAACAGGATCACAGGCACCTTACAAGCCCCCACGGGACGCGTTTTTAATTCCTTGCAGGGAACAGATCCTAAAGGGACACAAACTACGCGCGACCCTGCAAAAGACGCCATCATCAACAGTGGGCCATCAAGCACCGACGCCAACCCCATCCAGATCAGAGACGGCGGGAGCCCACCCTGCTCCAGGAGCGGCACCGGCTCGGGGGCTCATAGCTGTCGTCGCTCGTCTCCGGAGTCGCGAAGAGCTCGCCGGAGTCGCTGGAGCCTCCGACGCCTCCACCACCTGAGGAGCCGCCAAGGGAGCGGTTGGCGGGCCCAGTCCTCGTCGCGGCAGGGTCCGGGCCACCTTCCCTGGGGCAGCACTCCAGCCGGCGCCCGCTCGCATCGAAGACCTTGAAGAGCATCACCGAAGCACCATCGTAATCCAAGTGGACCGCAAAGACGCCCCTTACCCTGCAAACCCGGGCGATCTCTCTCCAGCCCCGAGTCATGAAGACCTCACCCGGGACAACGACCGCGACCTCTGCCTCGGTCGCGAGGGTGCTGCAGCCGGCGTGCTACAGCCAAAGCTCCAGGGGCTCCCCCTGCGGCATGATGGAGGCGAAGAAGGGAGGAAGGCGGATCCAAGACTGAAGAGGAATGGCGACGTGGAGCACGAACTCTCGGGAGGAGCCCTCCGTGTGGACCCCAGGGGGGACGACCCACACCTTCGTGACCTGTCGGCGCCGACGGCGGCGCCGCCCATGGCGGTCAGCATCAGCTCCTTCGAGGCCCTCGACATGGGCGTACAATGGCAGCGGGAACCCCGGCAGCACCCGCTCGCACCAAGGCCTCGACACCACCTAAAGGGCCCCTTCATCCGCGCCACGGGGGACGAGTCGTTTCTTCGGAGGAAGTGGGTCTGGCTCCTCTCGGGGAGCTTTTCCTTTCTCTGACGTCGAGAACCGGCAGATCGGAGCCATCACAGCAAGAAGGAGCAAGGATCGGGAAGAAGGAGAAGCAAGGAGGGATGGACTGAAAGGTCGCACGCTGCCCCGTACTTATGGCCGGCGAAAGCCAACCGCCAACCTCCACGACTACAGGTAATCATGACCCACTTTGCATGCAGGGACTTGTCCAATCCGTGCAGTTGCCGAGGCGCCATGGGGAAGTGGAGGCGCCCACGTCCAATCAACCGCCACGCGGCGCCTAAGGCCGCAGGCTGTTAGGGCCCGTGGCACTTCGCTCTTGCCCTTCCGCCTCCCAGCACGGCCAAGTCCGGGCGTGCCTTGGGGCCGGGGGCTACTGTCGGCGTTTTGGGAACGGGGGTCCCTAGACTTGCCTGCCTGCGGCTTGCGGCGTGGCTCAAAGGGGGGCCCAGCGCGGCCCATCTTCACCAACACAAACCCAAGACCCTCGCGAGGGGCCAAGCCTCGCGGGGCGGACGATGCGGAGCTTCCTCAGGCGCGGCCTCGTCAGGCTGGCTCACGAGGAGGCGGAGAGATCAAGGCGGGGTACCTCATGAGGTGCCCGTGACGCATGCCATGACGACCGAGGGCGCTAGGCGGGTGCCAGCCCACGCAACGTCCTCTCTTGCTCTTTGGTGCAAAGGGGGCAAGCGTAGCCGCGGAGTACCGAGGCATCAGGCAAAGGTTGCCATTTCGGTGCAACGAGACCAAGACCAGGAGGACTACGAGACGGAGGTCACCGTGGAGCCCAAGACGGCGTCATCACCAGAGCTTTGCGCAGGCGAAGACTACTTTTGTCAGGATAGTTGATACTAGCTGTCCCCCTTCAAATTAGCCCACCATTGTTGGCTCCCTTCCCGCTCGATATTTTGGAAGAGGACCAGGGCCTCTATAAATAGGACCAGCCACCCACAGAGCAAAGAGAGGAGGCAGGGAAAGAGAGAGAGAGAGAAGATCAGAAAGAGAGAGAGAGAGAGAGAAAGGTGACTGAGCTCCTCCCAACAGTTCATCACCCCAGCCAAGAACAGACCCTCGCGAGGCTGTTCTTCCTTGTATCGTTCATCATCATCAGCCCAAGAGGCAATCCACCACACCACACACTGGAGTAGGGTATTACACCTCAACGGTGGCCCGAACCAGTATAAACCCTGTGTCTCTTGCGTTGTTCTTTCCTTAGTTCAGATCCTAGCAAGGCGGAGGGGTGCAGGTAGGTAGGAGGCGAAATCTCCGTGCGCACCCCAGTGTTCATGTTGGAAATATGCCATAGAGGCAATAATAAATTGATTATTATTATATTTCCTTGTTCATGATAATCGTTTATTATCCATGCTAGAATTGTATTGATAGGAAACTCAGATACATGTGTGGATACATAGACAACACCATGTCCCTAGTAAGCCTCTAGTTGACTAGCTCGTTGATCAACAGATGGTTACGGTTTCCTGACCATGGACATTGAATGTCATTGATAACGGGATCACATCATTAGGAGAATGATGTGATGGACAAGACCCAATCCTAAGCATAGCACTAGATCCTGTAGTTCGTATGCTAGAGCTTTTCTAATGTCAAGTATCATTTCCTTAGACCATGAGATTGTGCAACTCCCGGATACCGTAGAAATGCTTTGGGTGTGCCAAACGTCACAATGTAACTGGGTGGCTATAAAGGTACACTACGGGTATCTCCGAAAGTGTCTGTTGGGTTGGCACGAATCGGGACTGGGATTTGTCACTCCGTGTGATGGAGAGGTATCTCTGGGCCCACTCGGTAGGACATCATCATAATGTGCACAATGTGATCAAGGAGTTGATCACGGGATGATGTGTTATGGAACGAGTAAAGAGACTTGCCGGTAACGAGATTGAACAAGGTATCGGGATACTGGCGATCGAATCTCGGGCAAGTACAATGCCGCTAGACAAAGGGAATTGCATACGGGATTGATTAAGTCCTTGACATCGTGGTTCATCCGATGAGATCATCGTGGAACATGTGGGAGCCAACATGGGTATCCAGATCCCGCTGTTGGTTATTGACCGGAGAACGTCTCGGTCATGTCTGCATGTCTCCCGAACCCGTAGGGTCTACACACTTAAGGTTCGATGACGCTGGGGTTATAAAGGAAGTTTGTATGTGGTTACCGAATGTTGTTTGGAGTCCCGAATGAGATCCCGGACGTCACGAGGAGTTCCGGAATGGTCTGGAGGTAAAGATTTATATATGGGAAGTCATGTTTTGGTCACTGGAAAGGTTTCGGGGTTTATCGGTAATGTACCGGGACCACTGGAGGGGTCCGAGGGTTCACCGGGGGGGCATGGGCCCCAGAGGCATACATGGGCCAAGTGTGAGAAGGCACCAGCCCCTAGGTGGGCTGGGGCGCCTCCCACTAAGGCCCATGCGCCTAGAAGGGGAGAGGGGGCAAACCCTAAGGGCAGATGGGCCCTGAGGCCCATACTCCCTGCGCCTCCCTCTCCTCCCCCCTTGTGGCCGCCACCCATAGATGGGTTTGGGGCTGCCGCCCCTCTAGGGGTAGGAACCCTAGAGGGGGCGCACCCTCCTCCCCTTCCCCTATATATATGAGGCCTAGGTGCTGCCCAATACACGTGATTTGATCTCTCTCGTTGGTGCAGCCCTCCCTCTCTTTCTCCTCATATCCCGTGGTGCTTGGTGAAGCCCTGCAGGATTGCCTCGCTCCTCCACCACCACCACGCTGTTGTGCTGCTGCTGGATGGAGTCTTCCTCAACCTCTCCCTCTCTCCTTGCTGGATCAAGGCATGGGAGACATCGTCGGGCTGTACGTGTGTTGAACGCGGAGGTGCCGTCCGTTCGGCACTAGGATCTCCGGTGATTTGGCTCACGACGAGTACGACTCCATCAACCCGTTCTCTTGAACGCTTCCGCTTAGCGATCTACAAGGGTATGTAGATGCACTCTCCTTCCCCTCGTTGCTGGTCTCTCCACAGATAGATCTTGGTGACACGTAGGAAAATATTGAATTTCTGCTACGTTCCCCAACAGTGGTATCAGAGCCAGGTTTATTGCGTAGATTCTATGCACGAGTAGAACACAAAGTAGTTGTGGGCATTGATTTTGTTCAATATGCTTGCCGTTACTAGTCTTATCTTGATTCGGCGGCGTCGTGGGATGAAGCGGCCCAAACCAACCTTACACGTATGCTTACTTGAGACCGGTTCCAACGACTGACATGCACTAGTTGCATTAGGTGGCTGGCGGGTGTCTGTCTCTCCCACTTCAGTCAGATCGGATTCGACGAAGAGGGTCCTTATGAAGGGTAAATAGCAATTGGCATATCATGTTGTGGTTTTTGCATAGGTAAGAAACGTTCTTGCTAGAAACCCATAGTAGCCACGTAAAACATGCAAACAACAATTAGAGGACGTCTAACTTGTTTTTGCAGGGTATGCTATGTGATGTGATATGGCCAAAAAGGATGTGATGAATGATATATGTGATGTATGAGATTGATCATGTTCTTGTAATAGGAATCACGACTTGCATGTCGATGAGTATGACAACCGGCAGGAGCCATAGGAGTTGTCTTAATTTATTTATGACCTGCGTGTCAACATAAACATCATGTAATTACTTTACTTTATTGCTAACCGTTAGCTGTAGTAGTAGAAGTAATAGATGACGTGACAACTTCATGGAGACACGATGATGGAGATCATGGTGTCATGCCGGTGACAAGATGATCATGGAGCCCCAAGATGGAGATCAAAGGAGCTATATGATATTGGCCATATCATGTCACTATTTGATTACATGTGATGTTTATCATGTTTATACATCTTGTTTACTTAGAACGATGGTAGTAAATAAGATGATCCCTCATAATAATTTCAAGAAAGTGTTCCCCCTAACTTTGCACCGTTGCGACAGTTCGTTGTTTCGAAGAACCACGTGATGATCGGGTGTTAGATTCTTACGTTCACATACAACGGGTGTAAGACAGATTTACACACGCGAAACACTTAGGTTGACTTGACAAGCCTAGCATGTGTACAGACATGGCCTCGGAACACAGAAGACCGAAAGGTCGAGCATGAGTCGTATGGTAGATACGATCAACATGAAGATGTTCACCGATGATGACTAGTCCGTCTCACGTGATGATCGGACACGGCCTAGTTGACTCAGATCATGTAATCACTTATATGACTGGAGGGATGTCTATCTGAGTGGGAGTTCATAAGATGAACTTAATTATCCTGAACATAGTCAAAAGGTCTTCGCAAATTATGTCGTAGCTCGCGCTTCAGTTCTACTGTTTAGATATGTTCCTAGAGAAAATTTAGTTGAAAGTTGATAGTAGCAATTATGCGGACTAGGTCCGTAAACTGAGGATTGTCCTCATTGCTTCAGAGAAGGCTTATGTCCTTTATGCACCGCTCAGTGTGCTGAACCTCGAACGTTGTCTGTGGATGTTGCGAACATCTGACATACACGTTTTGATAACTACGTGATAGTTCAGTTAAACGGTTTAGAGTTGAGGCACCCAAGATGGTTTTGAAACGTCGCAAAACATATGAGATGTTTTGAGGGCTGAAATTGGGATTTCAGGCTCGTGCCCACGTCAAGAGGTATAAGACCTCCGACGATTTTCTCAGCCTGCAAACTAAGGAGAAAAGCTCAATTGTTGAGCTAGTGCTCAGATTGTCTGAGTACAACAATCATTTGAATCGAGTGGGAGTTGATCTTCCAGATGAGATAATGATGTTTCTCCGAAGTCATTACCACCAAGCTGCTAGGGCTTCGTGATGAACTATAATGTATCTGGGACATATATGATGATCCTTGAGATATTCGCGATGTTTGACACCAAAGTAGAAATCAAGAAGGAGCATCAATTGTTGATGGTTGGTGAAATCACTAGTTTCAAGAAGGGCAAGGGCAAGAAGGGATACTTCATGAAACGGCAATTCAGCTGCTGCTCTAGTGAAGAAACCCAAGGTTGAACCCAAACCCGAGACTAAGTGCTTCTGTAATAAGGGGAAAAACCACTGGAGCAGAATTACCCTAGATACTTGGTAGATGAGAAGGCTGACAAGGTCGATAGAAGTATATTGGATATACATTATGTTGATGTGTACTTTACTAGTACTCCTAGTAGCACCAGGGTATTAGATACCGGTTCGGTTGCTAAGTGTTAGTAACTCGAAATATAAGCTACGGAATAAACGGAGACTAGCTAAAGGTGAGCTGACGATATGTGTTGGAAATGTTTCCAATGTTGATATGATCAAGCATCGCACGCTCCCTCTACCATCGAGATTGGTGTTTGCGTTGAGCATAGACATGATTGGATTATGTCTATCGCAATACGGTTATTCATTGAAGGAGAATAACGGTTACTCTGTTTATATGAATAATACCTTCAATGGTCTTGCACCTAAAATGAATGGTTCATTGAATCTCGATCGCAGTGATACACATGTTCATGCCAAAAGATAGTAATGATAGTACCACCTACTTATGGCACTGCCACGTAAGTCATATCGGTATAAAACGCATGAAGAAGCTCCATGTTGATGGATCTTTGGGCTCACTCATTTTTGAAAGGTTTGAGACATGCGAACCATGTCTATTGGTGTATATGCATGATGGAGATCCATGCAAATGGACCATTTGGACTCACTTGATTTTGAATCACTTGAGACATGCAAGTCATACCACATGGGCAAGATGACTGAAAGCCTCGTTTTCAGTAAAATGGAACTAGAAAGCAACTTGTTGGAAGTAATACATTTTGATGTATGCAGTCCAATGAGTGCTGAGGCGTGTAGTGGATATCGTTATGTTCTTACTTCACAGATGATTTGAGTAGATGTTGAGTACGTTTACTTGATGAATCACGAGTCTGAATTATTGAAAGGTTCAAGTAATTTCAGGGTGAAGTTGAAAGATCATCGTGACAAGAGGATAAAATATCTATGATATGATCATAGAGATGAATATCTGAATTATGAGTTTGGCACAGAATTAAGACATTGTGGAAATTGTTTCACAACTAATACAGCCTGGAACACCATAGTGTGATGGTGTGTCCGAACATCATAACTGCACCCTATTGGATATGATGTATACCATGATGTCTCTTATCGAATTACCACGATAGTTTATGGGTTACGCATTAGAGACAACCGCATTCACTTTAAAAGGGGCACCACGTAATTCCGATGAGATGACACCATATGAACTATGGTTTAGAGAAACCTAAGCTGTCATTTCTTAAAGGTTTAGGGCTGCGACGCTTATGTGAAAAAGTTTCAGGCTGATAAGCTCGAACCCAAAGCGGATAAATGCATCTTCATAGGACACCCAAAACAGTTGGGTATACCTCCTGTCTCATATCCGAAAGCAATAAGGGATTGTTTCTAGAATCGGGTCCTTTCTCGAGGAAAAGTTTCTCTCGAAAGAATTGAGTGGGAGGATGGTGGAGACTTGATGAGGTTATTGAACCGTCTCTTCAACTAGTGTGTGACAGGGCACAGGGAGTTGTTCCTGTGGCACCTACACCAATTGAAGTGGAAGCTTATGATAGTGATCATGAAACTTCGGATCAAGTCACTACCAAACCTCGTGGGATGACAAGGATGCGTACTACTTCAGAGTGGTACGTAATCCTATCTTGGAAGTCATGTTGCTAGACAACAATGAACCTACGAGCTATGGAGAAGCGATGGTGGGCCCGGATTCCGATAAATGGCTCGAGGCCATAAAATCTGAGAGAGGATCCATGTATGGAAACAAAGTGTAGACTTTGACAGAACAGCTCGATGGTCGTGAGGCTGTTGAGTACAGATGGATTTTAAAAGGAAGACGGACAATGATGGTATGTATCACCATTAAGAAAGCTCGACTTGTCGTTAAGATGTTTTCCGACAAGTTCAAGGAGTTGACTCTGATGAGACTTTCTCACTCGTAGCGATGCTAAGAGTCTGTTGGAATTATATTAGCGATTACTGCTTTATTTATGAAATCTTGCAGATAGGATGTCAAAACATTGTTTCCTCGACGATTTTCTTGAGGAAAGGTTGTATGTGATACAACCGGAAGGTTTTGTCAATCCTGAAAGATGCTAATAAGTATGCAAAGCTCCAGCAATCCTTCTAAGGACTGGAGTAAGAATCTCGGAGTTGGAATGTATGCTTTGATGATGATCAAAGATTTTGGGTGTATACAAAGTTTATGAGAAACTTGTATTTCCAAAGAAGTGAGTGGGAGCACTATAGAATTTCTGATGAGTATATGTTGTTGACATATTGTTGATCAAAAATGACGTAGAATTTCTGGAAAGCATATAGGGTTATTTGGAAAGTGTTTTTCAATGGAAAGCCTGGATTAAGCTACTTGAGCATTGAGCATCAAGATCTATAAGGATAGATCAAAATGCTTAAATGGTACTTTCAAATGAGCACATTCCTTGACATGATCTTGAAGGTGTTCAAGATGAATCAGTCAAAGAAGGAGTTCTTGCCTGAGTTGTAAGGTATGAAGTTAAGACTTAAAGCTCGACCACGGCAGAATGGAGAGAAAGGACGAAGGTCGTCCCCTATGCTTAAGACATAGCCTCTATAGTATGTTATGCTGTGTACCGCACCTGAAGTGTGCTTTGCCATGAGTCAGTCAAGGGGTACAAGAGTGATCCAAGAATGGATCACAGGACAGCGGTCAAAGTTATCCTTAGTAACTAGTGGACTAAGGACTTTTCTCGATTATGGAGGTGGTAAAAGAGTTCGTCATAAAGGGTTACGTCGATGCAAGCTTAACACCTATCCGGATAGCTCTGAGTAGAGATACAGGATACGTATAATGGAGCAACACTTTAGAATAGCTCCAAGTAGAACAGTTATTTGGAATAGCTCCAAATAGAGCGTGGTAGCTGCATCTAGGAGATGACATAGAGATTTGTATAGCACACACGGATCTGAAAGGTTCAGACCCGTTGACTATAACCTCTCTCACAAGCATAACATGATCAAACCCAGAACTCATCGAGTGTTAATCACATGGTAAATGTGAACTAGATTATTGACTCTAGTAAACTCTTTGGGTGTTAGTCACATGGGGATGTGACCTTGAGTGTTAATCACATATCGATGTGAACTAGATTATTGACTCTAGTGCAAGTGGGAGACTGTTGGAAATATGCCCTAGAGGCAATAATAAATTGATTATTATTATATTTCCTTGTTCATGATAATCGTTTATTATCCATGCTAGAATTGTATTGATAGGAAACTCAGATACATGTGTGGGTACATAGACAACACCATGTCCCTAGTAAGCCTCTAGTTGACTAGCTCGTTGATCAACAGATGGTTACGGTTTCCTGACCATGGACATTGGATGTCGGCGATAACGGGATAACATCATTAGGAGAATGATGTGATGGACAAAACCCAATCCTAAGCATAGCACTAGATCGTGTAGTTCGTATGCTAAAGCTTTTCTAATGTCAAGTATCATTTCCTTAGACCATGAGATTGTGCAACTCCCAGATACCGTAGGAATGCTTTGGGTGTTCCAAACGTCACAACGTAACTGGGTGGCTATAAAGGTACACTACGGGTATCTCCGAAAGTGTCTGTTGGGTTGGCACGAATCGAGACTGGGATTTGTCACTCCGTGTGACGGAGAGGTATCTCTGGGCCCACTCGATAGGACATCATCATAATGTGCACAATGTGATCAAGGAGTTGATCACGGGATGATGTGTTACGGAATGAGTAAAGAGACTTGCCGGTAACGAGATTGAACAAGGTATCGGGATACCGGCGATCGAATCTCGGGCAAGTACAATGCCGCTAGACAAAGGGAATTGCATACGGGATTGATTAAGTCCTTGACATCGTGGTTCATCCAATGAGATAATCGTGGAACATGTGGGAGCCAACATGGGTATCCAGATCCTGCTGTTGGTTATTGACCGGAGAACGTCTCGGTCATGTCTATATGTCTCCCGAACCCGTAGGGTCTACACACTTAAGGTTCGATGACGCTAGGGTTATAAAGGAAGTTTGTATGTGGTTACCGAATGTTGTTCGGAGTCCCGGATGAGATCCCGGACGTCACGAGGAGTTCCGGAATGGTCCGTAGGTAAAGATTTATATATGGGAAGTCCTGTTTTGGTCACCGGAAAGGTTTCGGGGTTTATCGGTAATGTACCGGGACCACCGGAGGGGTCCGGGGGTCCACCGGGGGGGGCATGGGCCCCAGAGGCATACATGGGACAAGTGTGAGAAGGCACCAGCCCCTAGGTGGGCTGGGGCGCCTCCCACTAAGGCCCATGCACCTAGAAGGGGAGAGGGGGCAAACCCTAAGGGCAGATGGGCCCTGAGGCCCATACTCCCTGCGCCTCCCTCTCCTCCCCCCTTGTGGCCGCCACCCATAGATGGGTTTGGGGCTGCCGCCCCTCTAGGGGTGGGAACCCTAGAGGGGGCGCACCCTCCTCCCCTTCCCCTATATATATGAGGCCTAGGGGCTGCCCAATACACGTGATTTGATCTCTCTCGTTTGTGCAGCCCTCCCTCTCTTTCTCCTCATATCCCGTGGTGCTTGGCGAAGCCCTGCAGGATTGCCTCGCTCCTCCACCACCACCACGCCGTTGTGCTACTGCTGGATGGAGTCTTCCTCAACCTCTCCCTCTCTCCTTGCTGGATCAAGGCGTGGGAGACATCGTCGGGCTGTACGCGTGTTGAACGCGGAGGTGTCGTCCGTTCGGCACTAGGATCTCCGGTGATTTGGATCACGATGAGTACGACTCCATCAACCCCGTTCTCTTGAATGCTTCCGCTTAGCGATCTACAAGGGTATGTAGATGCACTCTCCTTCCCCTTGTTGCTAGTCTCTCCATAGATAGATCTTGGTGACACGTAGGAAAATTTTGAATTTCTGCTACGTTCCCCAATAGTTCGAACCTCAAGGGTCTACCAGAACCCGAAATCCAACACATTTGCCTCTCGTTTTCCTCTCCCCCACTTCACCCTTGCAATTTTATTTGCCCTCTCTCTCTCTATCCTCCCTCTCTTTCTCTATTTGCCTCTTTTTGCCCGTTTCTTGTATGCTTGTGAGTTGGATTGCTTGCTTGTCATGATGGCTCAAGATAACACTAAATTGTGTGACTTTACCAATACCAACAACAATGATTTTATTAGCACTCCGATTTCTCCTCTTACCGATGCTGAATTTTGTGAAATTAAGGCTGCCTTGCTGATTCTTGTCATGAAAGATCCGTTTTCTGGCCTTCCTAGTGAAGATGTCGCTACCCATCTAAATAGCTTCGTTGATTTATGTTATATGCAAAATAAGAAAGATGTTGATAATGGTATTGTTAAATTGAAGCTATTTCCTTTTTCGCTTAGAGATCATGCTAAAGCTTGGTTTTCGTCTTTGCCTAAAAATAGTATTGATTCCTGGAATAAGTGCAAAGATGCTTTTATCTCTAAGTATTTTCCTCCTGCTAATATCATCTCTCTTAGAAACGATATTATGAATTTTAAGCAACTTGATCATGAACATGTTGCACAAGCTTGGGAGAGGATGAAATTAATGATACATAATTGCCCAACACTTGGTCTGAATTTGTGGATGATTATACAAAAAATTTATGCCGGATTGAATTTTGCTTCGAGAAATCTTTTAGATTCGGCCGCGGGAGGCACTTTTACAGAAATCACTTTAGGAGAAGCTACTAAACTCCTAGATAATATTATGGTTATTTATTCTCAATGGCACACTAAAAGATCCACTAATAAGAAAGTGCATGCGATAGAAGAAATTAATGTTTTGAGTGGAAAGATGGATGAACTTATAAAATTATTTTCTACTAAGAGTGTTTCTTCTTATCCTAATGATATGCCTTTGTCTACTTTGATTGAGAATAATAATGAATCTATGGATGTGAATTTTGTTGGTAGGAATAATTTTGGTAACAATGCGTATAGAGGAAACTTTAATCCTAGGCCTTATCCTGGTAATTCCTCTAATAATTATGGTAATTCCTACAATAATTCTTATGGAAATTATAATAAGATACCCTCTGATTTTGAATCTAATATTAAAGAATTTATTACTTCAGAAAAGAATTTCAATGCTTTGATTGAAGAAAAAATGCTTAAGATTGATGAGTTGGCAAGGAATGTTGATAGAATTTCTCTTGATGTCTATTCTTTGAAACTTAGATCTATTCCTCCTAAGCATGATATCAATGAGTCTCTCAAAGCCATGAGAATTTCTATTGAGGAGTGCAAAGAAAGAACCGCTAGGATGCATGCTAAGAAAGATTCCTTTATAGGAGCGTGTTCTTCTAGTTTCCATGATAATAAAGATGAAGATCTAAAAGTTATTGATATGTCCCCTATTAAATCTTTGTTTTGCAATATGAATCTTGATAATGATGGGACTGAATATGATCCACCTTTACCTAGAAGGCGTTCCAAAAATTAGGAGTTTTTAGATCTTGATGCTAAATTTGATAAAAGTGGGATTGAAGAGATCAAAACTCTAGATGTTAATGAACCTACTATTTTGGATTTCAAGGAATTTAATTATGATAGCTGCTCTTTGATAGATTGTATTTCCTTGTTGCAATCCGTGCTAAATTCTCCTCATGCTTATAGTCAAAATAAAGCTTTCACTAAACATATCGCTGATGCTTTGATGCAATCTTATGAAGAAAAACTTGAGTTGGAAGTTTCTATCCCTAGAAAACTTTATGATGAGTGGGAACCTACTATTAAAATTAAAATTAAAGATCATGAATGCTATGCTTTGTGTGATTTGGGTGCTAGTGTTTCCAAGATTCCAAAGACTTTATGTGATTTGCTAGGTTTCCGTAATTTTGATGATTTCTCTGTAAACTTGCACCTTGCGGATTCCACTATTAATAAACCTATGGGAAGAATTAATGATGTTCTTATTGTTGCAAATAGGAATTATGTGCCCATATATTTTATCGTTCTTGATATAGATTGCAATCCTTCATGTCCTATTATTCTTCGTAGACCTTTCCTTAGAACGATTGGTGCAACTATTGATATGAAGGAAGGGAATATTAGATTCCAATTTCCGTTAAGGAAAGTGTCGGTGTCAAAACCGGCAGATCTTGGGTAGGGGGTCCCGAACTGTGCGTCTAGGCCGGATGGTAACAGGAGGCGGGGGACACGATGTTTTACCCAGGTTCGGGCCCTCTTGATGGAGGTAAAACCCTACGTCCTGCTTGATTAATATTGATGATATGGGTAGTACAAGAGTAGATCTACCACGAGATCAGAGAGGCTAAACCCTAGAAGCTAGCCTATGGTATGATTGTATGTTGTGATTGTTGTCCTACGGACTAAAACCCTTCGGTTTATATAGACACCGGAGAGGGTTAGAGTTACACAAGGTCGGTTACAAAGGAGGAGATATCCATATCCGTATTGCCTAGCTTGCCTTCCACGCCAAGTAGAGCCCCATCTGGACACGAGACGAAGTCTTCAATCTTGTATCTTCATAGTCTAACAGTCCGCCCAATGGAGATAGTCCGGCTGTCCGGAGACCCCCTAATCTAGGACTCCCTTAGAAAGGCATGGAACACTTCCCTAGAAAGAAAATTAAATTACCTTATGAATCTATTATGAGAGCCACTTATGGATTGCCTACCAAATATGGCAATACCTAGATCTATCCTTGCTTTTTATGCCTAGCTAGGGGCGTTAAACGATAGCGTTTGTTGGGAGGCAACCCAATTTTATTTTTATTCCTTGCTTTTTACTCCTGTTTAGTAATAAATAATTTATCTAGACTCTGTTTTTGTTGTGTTATTTGTGTTTAATTAGTGTTTGTGCCAAGTAGAACCGTTGGGAAGACTTGGGGAAGGTCTTGTTATTCTTGCTGTAAAAAAAACAGAAACTTTAGCGCTCACGAGAACTGCTGCCATTTTTTTTTCGAAAGTGATAATTAGTTAATTCTTTTTGCAAATGATTAATAGCTAAATTCCTCACGTCCAGAAATTTATTTTAGAATTTTTGGTGTTCCATATCTTGCTCTAGCTACAGATTACTACAGACTGTTCTGTTTTTTAAAGATTCTGTTTTCCGTGCATTGTTTGCTTATTTTGATGAATCCATGGCTAGTAAAATAGTTTATAAACCATAGAAAAGTTGGAATACAGTAGGTTTAAAACTAATATAAATAAAGAATGAGTTCATTACAGTATCTTGAAGTGGTCTTTTGTTTTCTTTCGCTAATGGAGCTCACGAGATTTTCTACTTTAAGTTTTGTGTTGTGAAGTTTTCAAGTTTTGGGTAAGGATTTGATGGATTATGGAACAAGGAGTGGAAAGAGCCCAAGCTTGGGGATGACCATGGAACCCCCAACATAATCTAAGGACACCAAAAAGCCAAATCTTGGGGATGCCCCGGAAGGCATCCCCTCTTTCGTCTACTTCTATCGGTAACTTTACTTGGAGCTATATTTTTATTCACCACACAATATGTGTTTTGCTTGGAGCCTCTTGTATGATTTGAGTCTTTGATTTCTAGTTTACCACAATCATCTTTTCTGTACACACCTTTTGAGACAGACACACATGATTCGGAAATTATTAGAATACTCTATGTGCTTCACTTATATCTTTTGAGTTATATAGTTTTGCTCTAGTACTTCACTTATATCTTTTAGAGCACGGTGGTGATTTGTTTTATAGAAACTATTGATCTCTCATGCTTCACTTAGATTATTTTGAGAGTCCTAAATAGCATGGTAATTTGCTTAAATAATCCTAATATGCTAGGTATACAAGATTAATAATAAAATTCTCTTATGAGTGTGTTGAATACTATGAGAAGTTTGATACATGATAATTGTTTTGAGATATGGAGATGGTGATATTAGGGTCATGCTAGTTGAGTAGTTGTGAATTTTAGAAATACTTGTGTTAAAGTTTGTGATTCCCATATCATGCATGTATGGTGAACTGTTATGTGATGAAGTCGGAGCATAATTTATTTATTGATTGTCTTCCTTATGAGTGGCGGTCGGGGACGAGCGATGGTCTTTTCCTACCAATCTATCCCCCTAGGAGCATGCGCGTAATACTTTGCTTTGATAACTTGTAGATTTTTGCAATAAGTATATGAGTTCTTTATGACTAATAATGAGTCCATGGATCATACGCACTCTCACCCTTCCACCATTGCTAGCCTCTCTAATACCGCGCACCTTTCGCCGGTATCATACATGCACCATATACCTTCCTCAAAACAGCCACCATACCTACCTATCATGGCATTTCCATAGCCATTACGAGATATATTGCCATGCAACTTTCCACCATTCCATTTACTATGACACACTCCATCATTGTCATATTGCTCTGCATGATCATGTAGTTGACATTGTATTTGTGGCAAAGCCACCGTTCATCATACATGTCACTCTTGATTCATTACATATCACGGTACACCGCCGGAGGCATTCACATAGAGTCATATTTTGTTCTAAGTATCGAGTTGTAATTGTTAAGTTGTGAGTAAATAAAAGTGTGATGATCATCATTATTAGATCATTGTCCCAAGTGAGGAAAGGATAATGGACACTATGATTCCCCTACAAGTCGGGATGAGACTCCGGATGAAAAAAGAGGCCAAAGAAGCCCAAATAAAAAAATGAGAGAAAAAGAGAGAAGGTACAATGCTACTATCCTTTTACCACACTTGTGCTTCAAAGTAGCACCATGATCTTCATGATAGAGAGTCTCCTATGTTATCACTTCATATACTAGTGGGAATTTTTCATTATAGAATTTGGCTTGTATATTCCAGTGATGGGCTTCCTCAAAATGCCCTAGGTCTTCGTGAGCAAGCAAGTTGGATGCACACCCACTAGTTCCTTTTGTTGAGCTTTCATACACTTATAGCTCTAGTGCACCTGTTGCATGGCAATCCCTACTCACTCACATTGATATCTATTAATGGGCATCTCCATAGCCCGTTGATACGCCTAGTTGATGTGAGACTATCTTCTCCCTTTTTGTCTTCTCCACAACCACCATTCTATTCCACATATAGTGCTATGTCCATGGCTCACGCTCATCTATTGCGTGAAGGTTTATAAATTTTGAGATTACTAAAGTATGAAACAATTGCTTGGCTTGTCATCAGGGTTGTGCATGATTTAAATACTTTGTGTGGTGAAGATAGAGCATAGCCAGACTATATGATTTTGTAGGGATAACTTTCTTTGGCCATGTTATTTTGAGAAGACATAATTTCTTAGTTAGTATGCTTGAAGTATTATTATTTATATGTCAATATTAAACTTTTGTCTTGAATCTTTTGGATGTGAATATTCATACCACAATTAAGAAGAATTACATTTAAATTATGCCTAGTAGCATCCCACATCAAAAATTCTTTTTTTATCATTTACCTACTCGAGGACGAGCAGGAATTAAGCTTGGGGATGCTTGATACGTCTCCAATGTATCTATAATTTTTGATTGCTCCATGCTATATTATCTACTATTTTGGACATTATTGGGCTTTATTATACACTTTTATATTATTTTGGGGACTAACCTATTAACCGGAGGCCCAGCCCAGAATTGTTGTTTTTTTCCTATTTTAGGGTTTTGAAGAAAAGGAATATCAAATGGAGTCCAAACGGAATGAAACCTTCATGAACGTGATTTTTGGAATGAAGAAGATCTAGGAGACTTGGACCCTACGTCAAGCAACCAACAGGGAGGCCACGAGGTAGGGGGCGCACCTACCCCCCCCCCCCACCAGGCGAGCCCTCCACCCTCGTGGGCCCCCTGTTGCTCCACCAACGTACTCCTTCCTCCTATATATACCTACGTACCCCCAAACGATCAGATACAGAGCCAAAACCCTAATTCCACCGCCGTAACTTTCTGTATCCACGAGATCCCATATTGGGGCCTGTTACGGAGCTTCGTCGGAGGGGGCATCGATCACGGAGGGATTCTACATCAACACCATAGCCCTTCCGATGAAGTGTGAGTAGTTTACCTCAGACCTTCGGGTCCATAGTTATTAGCTAGATGGCTTCTTCTCTATTTTTGGATCTCAATACAAAGTTCTCCCCCTCTCTTGTGGAGATCTATTCGATGTAATCTTCTTTTGCGGTGTGTTTGTTGAGACCGATGAATTGTGGGTTTATGATCAAGTTTATCTATGAACAATATTTGAATCTTCTCTGAATTCTTTTATGTATGATTGGTTATCTTTGAAAGTCTCTTCGAATTATCGGTTTGGTTTGGCCTACTAGATTGATCTTTCTTGCAATGGGAGAAGTGCTTAGCTTTGGGTTCAATCTTGCGGTGTCCTTCCCAAGTGACAGTAGGGGCAGCAAGGCACGTATTGTATTGTTGCCATCGAGGATAACAAGATGGGGTTTTCATCATATTGCATGAGTTTATCCCTCTACATCATGTCATCTTGCTTAAAGCATTGCTCTGTTCTCTTGAACTTAATACTCTAGATGCATGCTGGATAGCGGTCGATGTGTGGAGTAATAGTAGTAGATGCAGGCAGGAGTCGGTCTACTTGTCTTGGACGTGATGCCTATATAGATGATCATACCTAGATATTCTCATAACTATTCTCAATTTTGTCAATTGCCCAACAGTAATTTGTTCACCCACCGTAAAATACTTATGCTCTTGAGAGAAGCCACTAGTGAAACCTATGGCCCCCGGGTCTATCTTCTATCATATTAATCTTCCAACACTTAGTTATTTTCATTGCCCTTTTATTTTACTTTGCATCTTTATCATAAAAATACCAAAAATATTATCTTATCATATCTATCAGATCTCACTCTCCTAAGTGACCGTGTAGGGATTGACAACCCCTTATCGCGTTGGTTGCGAGGATTTATTTGTTTTGTGTAGGTGCGAGGGACTTGCGTGTAGCCTCCTACTGGATTGATACCTTGGTTCTCAAAAAGTGAGGGAAATACTTACGCTACTCTGCTGCATCACCCTTTCCTCTTCAAGGGAAAACCAACGCAAGTGCTCAAGAGGTAGCATATTCCGAATATAGTCATACGTGCTTATGGAAAAGAACTTTCATGACATCTTTTGTCCTACCCTCCTGTGGCAGCAGGGTCCTATTGGAAACTAAGGGATATTAAGGCCTCCTTTTAATAGACTACCGGACCAAAGCATTAACACATAGTGAATACATGAACTCCTCAAACTACGGTCATGACCGGCAAGTATCCCAATTATTAGCACTTCGGGGTTAACGGATCATAACACATAATAGGTGACTATAGACTTGCAAGATAGGATCAAGAACTCTCATATATTGATGAAAACATAATAGGTTTAGATCTGAAATCATGGCACTCGGGCCCTAGTGACAAGCATTAAGCATAGCAAAGTCATAGCAACATCAATCTCAGAACATAGTGGATACTAGGGATCAAACCCTAACAAAACTAACTCGATTACATGATAAATCTCATCCAACCCATCACCGTCCAGCAAGCCTACGATGGAATTATTCATGCACAGTGGCGAGCATCATGAAATTGGTGATGAAGGAAGATTGATGATGACGATGGCGACGGATTCCCCTCTCCGGAGCCCCGAACGGACTCAAAATCAGCCCTCCCGAGAGAGTTTAGGGCTTGGCGGCGGCTCCGTGTCGTAAAACACAATGAATCCTTCTCTCTGATTTTTTTCTCCCCGAAAGTGAATATATGGAGTCAAGGTTGAGGTCGGTGGAGCGTCAGGGGGCCCATGAGGTAGGGGCGCGCCCAGGGGGGTAGGGCGCGCCCCCACCCTCATGGACAGGGTGTGGGCCCCCTGACGTGGATATTTCTTCCAGTATTTTGTATATATTCCAAAAATAATCTCCGTTGATTTTCAGGTCATTCCGTGAACTTTTATTTCTGCACAAAAATAACACCATGGCAATTCTAGTGAAGACAGTGTCAGTCCGGGTTAGTTCCATTCAAATCATGCAAGTTAGAGTCCAAAATAAGGGCAAAAGTGTTTGGAAAAATAGATACGTCGGAGACGTATCAAAGCTCTACAATGCAGTTAATCGCACGTATTTTGGTTGCTCAAATTGAAGAGCTCTATGAATTCCAGGAGGATATGCAATTAACCTATGATATTCGTCCTGAAGATGATGTTGAAGATAATATCGACATTTGGGTGAATATGGATATGCCTCCAGTACTACCTGTATGTGAGTTTGTCAAATAAATTTGTTACTAATTTATATTGTTTATTTAAAAATAGTTGACAGCTTATTTCCATTCTTCAGAAATGTACGAAGGGTAGTAGAAAAAACCTACTACACTGATGGCTCTGAACTAACTTGCGAGGAGAAAAATCATCTTATCTCATTTATTATCGATGTTAAGACTTTCAATAACAATTATGAAACTCCTCCACATTATGGTCAATACGTGCCACTAGTCCACATGTTGAACTACGGTAACATCCATGGAAATAGCATGGTAAGATTTTTTACTATTATGACACAACTGCATCTTTTGCATACATTCTTCTAAAGCTAAACTACATTGCTAACTACGTTATTATTATGTTCTTCAACAAAAACTCCCGAAGGATTGTGTGCCTCATATGATGCATATGAAAGGTGACATGGATATTATTAGCTTACAGCCAAGTCTGCCTATGGCTCACGGTAGTACATACACAATTTCTCGAAGATATGAAGACCTCACAATCAAAGGATGAAGAAAAGTTATGAATGATCGTAGGGAGCTACTTGGAGGCAACATGGTGCGAAACCCACAAACTGGAGACAGGTAGATCTCCATTCTCCATAATGGAGAGTCAGAGGCTATCTTGTTTTATGCTATTTTACCTTAGACAGAGTAGCAGGTCCTAGCTAGTACCCATCATGTTCTAAGAACAATTAACTAGCTAGTGTTGGTTATGACTATTAGGAAGAGGAGTTGTTATTATGATGATGATGAGTTATGTGCTTGAATGTGTTAGAACTTAGAATGATGAGTTGTTATATGACTCATAGATGATGATGAGTATCGAGGATTTGTTATTATGATGATGAGTTCTTATATGACTATGATGATGATGACGACGATGAGTTGTTATTATGATGATGATGAATTATTATGATGACGATGAGCTATTGTATCAAAATTTGTATAACGGGTGTATAAATACATTATAAAACAAAAAACATAAAATATTAGCGCGGTTTCAAGGTTTACCAGCAGCGCGCCTTTAACAGTAACGCTTGTTGCACGGGCGCTACTGCTATGTTAAGTTACCAGTAGTGCTGGATAGAAAGCACGCTACTACTAAAAAATAGTTGTAGCATTGTAGCAGTAGCGTGTGTACCAGCGATACTGGTAGCTGATACGTCTCCAACGTATCTATAATTTATGAAGTACTCATGCCATGTTTACAACAATTTTATATGATTTTGGTATCATTTGATTAGAACTAACCCAGACTGACGTTGTTTTCAGTAGAACTACGTACCGTGATGTTGTTTTTTGTGCAGAAAAAAAGTTCTCAAAATGGGCTGAAAATTTACGGCGCTTTTTATGGACCAAAGGAGACCCCCGAAGCACAAGAGTTGGTCTAGAAGAGTCCCGAGGCAATGACAAGGATAGAGGACGCGCCCCCCTATATTGCCGCTGCCTCGTGGACCCCATTGACGTGAGACCGACGCCAAAAATTCCTATAAATACCAAAATCCCCAGAAAGAAACCTAGATCGGGAGTTCCGCGGCCCCAAGCCTCTGCAGCCACGAAAAACCAATCGGGAGCCCGTTCCGGCACCCTGCTGGAGGGGAAAACCATCACCGTGGCCATCTTCATCGTCCCGGCGCTCTCCATGATGAGGAGGGAGTAGTTCACCGTCGGGGCTGAGGGTATGTACAAGTATCTATGTGTTTGATCTCTCTCTCTCTCTCTCTCTCTCGTGTTCTTGATTTGGCACGATCTTGATGTACCGTGAGCTTTGTTACTATAGTTGAATCATATGGTGTTTCTCCCCCTCTACCTTCTTGTGATGAATTGAGTTTTACCTTTGAGGTTTCACTATTATCGGATTGAATACTACTATAGATTTGAGAACACTTGATGTATGTCTTGTGTGGGATACCCGTGGTGACAATGGGGTGTTCTATTGATCCACTTGATGTATGTTTTGGCATTCAACTCGCGGATTCCCGAGGTGACATTGGGGTAATCTATGCATAGGGGTTGATGCATGTTTTTTGTCCTTGTTTCTCCGGTAGGAATCTTGGGGCCCTCTTTGAGATTCTTTGTGTTTGATTGAATATTATGAATCTTAAATTGTTTGATGCATATTGTATAATTGACCCACGGATACTTGTGGTGACATTGGAGTATCTAGGTGACATTAGGGTTGACTGATGTTTATCATATGGTGTTATTTTACTACGAACTCTAGGGTTGTTTGTGGCACTTATAGGAATAGCTCAATGGATTGATCGGAAAGAATAAGTTTGAGGTGGTTTTGTACCCTACAAGTAATTTCATCTTATGTTCTCCGCGATAGGAACTTTGGAGTGACTTTTGTCGCATGTTGAGGGATTGCCATATGATTTAGTTATGTTATCATTGTTGAGAGAACTTGCACTAGTGAAAGTATGAACCCTAGTCCTTGTTTCCAAGCGTTGCAATACTATTTTCGCTACTTGCTATCTTGTTGTTTTTATACTTTCAGATTATAAAAACCTATATCTACCATCCATATTGCACTTGTATCACCGTCTCTTCGCCGAACTAGTGCACCTATACAATTTACCATTGTATTGGGTGTGTTGGGGACACAAGAGACTCTTTGTTATTTGGTTGCAGGGTTATTTGAGAGAGACCATCTTCATCTTACGCCGCCCACAGATTGATAAACCTTAGGTCATCCACTTGAGGGAAATTTGCTACTGTCCTACAAAACTCTGCGCTTGGAAGCCCGACACGAGTCTACAAGAAGAAGGTTGCTTAGTAGACATCAGTAGCTCAAAATCCAGCGCTACTGGTAAGGTTTTCCCGGGTAGTGCACCAGGGAGCAGAGCCGCCGCGCGCTGAGCTACCAGCCTGTCCCAGCCCAGATGGAGCCTGGAAGGGCCCAGATTTGGGCCGCGCGGGCGCCGCTAGCCACCAGCAGTACCACCACGCTACCCTGACCAACTATCGCGTCGCCACATCAAAGGCACCCGAGGCCTACAGGAACCCCGCCGCCGGCCGAGCAGCACCGCCGCATTCAGGAGGCCCTCGCCTCCCCCCTCCCCCACGCGTGCATAGGGAAACAACAGCCCGCCACCGCCAGGGCTCGACGGACCATGCTGGTGACAGCGGGAGGGGAGAGCGACGGGGAGGGGCCGGAGGAGAGGGGGATCGGGGGAGAGGGGGACCAACTCTTTAAGATAATTGTGTTTGAAAAGAAAGCTTGGGCTTAGAGCATCTCCAGTCGCGCCCCTAACAAGGCCCCCAGGCGACTTTTCGGCCGCCGGCGTCAAAAAATTGGCCCAGCCGCGCTCCCAAGGGTCCAATTTTCGCCGGCTCGGGCCAAAATTGGTGTTGGCGGACCCAACCCGAACCCGGCACGCTGGGGGGCACCGGGCGAATCGTTTTTTGGCGCAAAAGAGCCGCGGGCCCTCCTTGCCAGCGACTCGTCTCGCTTCTCGCCGCTTCGTCGTCCTCATCGCCTCGTTTCCCGCGACGAATCAATGCCAAAAAGCTGCCGTGCGCTGTCGTGCCGGTCAGCCTCCGCCATTGATGCCTCACGGGCGGCGCAATGAAGGCATGACGACGCACGTCCCCGCGCATGCCACGCGTAGACGAGGCGGCCACGCGTGCTCGCGCCGCCTCCACCTATATAAGCCGACCCCAGCGCGCCGGTGGCACGCACAGAGTCTCCACCGCCGACGCGCCCTCTCTCCCCTTCCTCCCTCTCCCCTCGCCATCCCAGTTCAAAGAAATGGCCGAACGATTCCCAGGCGACGGCGCGGCGGCGAACGGCTTCGGCCGCCGCCACCTTCACGAGGACGAAGCTCGGCTCCTCTTTGAGGCCGAGTACCCGGTCCCGCCGGACATGCGGGTGCCCGGGGCGTGGAGAATCAGCGCCGGCGGGGTCCCGGTGCCACCACCGCCCACCGGGGCGGCCCGTCGTGCGGAGATCGCGCGTATCCGCGCCTCTCTGCCACGAGCGGCGAGGGAGGGGCCACGCTACGTCCCCGACAGCCCGCTCTGGGAGCCGTACTTCCGCCGCCGTCACGCTGAGCAGCTCGAGGCCACCAACGGCGTCATGCCCTACGGCAGGCTCAACTCCGAGGGGCGGCGCCGATGGTGGGGCGTGCCCGGCCGCACGCTGGAGGCCGTCCTCGAGTACATCGAGGGCGGCAACACGC
>NC_041388.1:550646504-550651255 GCF_002162155.2 Triticum dicoccoides | reverse complement strand
TGAACGCTTGAAGGTTATCTTGGAATAGGGGTACGAAGGCATCGACGCTGCCGTCGCCGAAGTTGGACGGCGCGAGGAAAAGCATCCCCTCCGTGGGGAAGTAGGCCGGCATGAAGTAGCTCGGGCTCCCCGTGCCGAAGTCCAGCTCGTAGAACGGGAACGTCAGCCAGCTGTCCACCTCCACGTCCGGACAGTGCGCGTCCTTGCAGACGGCGCTCCGCGCCAGCCCCTCCTTCTCGGCGGCGCCGGAGGTGGCGAAGTCGACGAAAGATTGGAAGTAGGCGCCGTCCACCCTCGCCACCTCGTCGTGGATCACCTGTGCGGCGTGCTTCAGCGGCCGGTTCAGGAGGTCGCCCACCGTGGACCGCGGGAACGCCCAGAGCACCATGTTGCCGAAGTGCTCCGCCGGCTGGCCGAGCCGGTGCCGCCCGTCCACGGACAGCCGGATCTTGGAGGTCTCTTCGGGGCTCAGGTCGCGCGCGCGCGTCATGGTGCGCCACAGGTGGGCGAGGATGGTTTCGAACCGGCTGAACGCCCGGCCGCGCCCCTCTGACGCCTTGGCGCGCAGACCGGCGATGAAGTGCTTGGTGAAGTGCGCCTTGTGGATGACGATGTTGTCGGCGGCATCGCCGTGGTGACCGACCACGTCGGTGGGCGACGGCATATAGTACTCCCTGTTGCGGTGGTCGTGCTCCACGCGAGGCGACGAGCGTGGCTTGAATAGCTCCGCGTGGTGATGCACTGGCGGGAGACCCATGGGGAGCCCCCTGGTGGCGCGGCCCCAGGCCACGAGAAAGTTGCTGGTGGCGTGGCCGTCGGCGACGACGTGGTTGGACGTGAACCCTACAGCGAGCGAGCCGCACCGGAACCTTGTCAGCTGCAGCAGCACCACCTCCTGGTGCTCCGCCTCCAGGTCAGGATGCAGCTTCAGAAGCTCCGGCGTGGGCTTCGAGGGCGCAATGTCGACGAGGTCGGCGTCCACGGTCGCCTCAACCAGGCGCGCCCCACGGTCGTTGAGGATGACGGACGGCGTGCCGTCGGGGGACTCGCCGAGCTGCCCGGCGAAGGCGCGGTACTGGGCGAGGACCATGGCAAGGCCCTTCTCGATGGAGGCGCTGGTGGGCGCGGGCGGCGCGAAGGCGTAGATGATGGCCATCTGCATCTCGAACGTCACCTTGTCGAAGATGGACAGTGGAATGTACTCGGTGGCCCGCGTCGGCGCTTCGCCGGCAGTGTAGGCAGGCTTGACGAGCTTGGAGCTCAACACCTTGACCTCCATTGCTGTGTATCGGGGCAGCAGTTTCTCTGTCGCTAATCAAGTTTGATCGGCCGGCGAGAATGATCAAAAGTTTGCAACAGAGAGCTTGTAGGAGTACGTGGAGGCTTTGCTTATTGCTTGCCGTCTTGTACTCTTGTGTTGTGTTGTATGATTTGGTGGTCGTCCTGATGCTGGTTGTAAGATTATAGGAAGTCTGGAACACGCTCGCGGGAAACGGTAGCCGGTAGGTGAAATCAAACCCCCGTAAATGTAGTTGAGACTTGACCTGGCCCGCCTGTACTGTAATCCATGCTTGTGTTTTGACTATTGAACGGGCTGTTACCCAGAACGTGCAAATGTCACATGTTCCTACTGTTTCCCTCATGGCGTGTTGTGGTGGAACTTAAGTGTGTTAGGATGTACCGTGGCGTTGTACTTACGCTTACTTGTATTATTTCTCGACAACGTACTCACGTGTGTTTGTCCGGTTATCCTGAATCCGCTTTGCATGAAGGCCTCCTCACTACCTTGTATTATTAAAGGTATACTTTATTTATAAAGCAGTGTGAAAGGCTGTTCCAAGAGTTTGCCTTCAATAAAAACATGTTGAAGAGTGGACAATGAGTTCCACAATTATGTCACTCAATTAACGCACAAAAATGAATAAAATCAAACTTCCTTGCCACATATGTCTTGGTTTCAGTTTTTCTTCCTTTTGAAATTAAAAGTTAAATAGAATAGTTATTTCCTAGTCAAGTATTAATAGCCGTCCGACTCAATATTTCACTTGCAGTTATCGCTAGAAATAGTCTTTTGGCAATAGTCTGAGAAATAACAAAACTGTTATAAAATAGAAAACATATGGCTCAATGTACAATTTTTTTTATCACTCTTACATATTTGATGAACCAGCAGTGAGCTATGTTTTTCTCCGACGGGCATGGCTCTGTCGGAAACAATGTGTTCACCAAGAAAGGACGAAAGACGCAAAAAAGCCAGGAAAACTATGGATGTTTGAGTTAGTAGTTTTGCTAATTAAGAATGAATTGGTGGGGAGTGCTTTTGTAATTACTGACGTTGGTGTTGATCACTAGAGTTTTGGCATTAGATAAGCATGGTTTTGCTAGAGGCGGCGAACCCCGGTTTGCCCAAACAGATGGAAGATTTTATATTATGAAACGAAGCGAGTAGTAAAGAGATGTCTGCATACACATTAGATATTCGTGACTTTGCTAGAGGCGGCGAACGATTATCCGCCAAAAGTATTGGAAAATAGTATATATTCGATGGTGGTCGTAAAGGCATGCCCGCATACACATGACGGTGTACGTATTAATCTGTGGGTTTTGACATCATCTCCCCATCAGTCAGTGCGTCTAAATCATCAAAACGCAGCCGAGACGAACCTGCCCGTGACCGTGAGGATATATATATATATCAGTTGGTGGAGAGTTTGGGAGCAAGTTGACATTGTGCTAACCGTGAGCAACTTGTGTTGGTCTAATTTGTCTGCTCCCTTTTGCGTTCTCTTTTGCATTGATCCATGTTTGTATTTAACTTGATAATGACGTATTGGTTCATGCATGCGTGCTGTCTGTTTAAGCACAAGTATACTAGCAAGGTGCAAGGAGAGTGTAGCCATGCGTGAATACTTGTGAATGAAAATCTAAATAACATGTCAAGAAATTACAACAGAGAAACTGTGAATAAAGTACGTACAAAACTTCTTCCGCATCCAAATATAATTACTGCACCCTTCAGTAGACAGACAACGGCAGAATTCGCAACAATCAACAAAACCATCTCGCTCAATCCGTGTTCAGTTTATAATGGACACATAACAATGGATACTCATCTAAACCATCTCGCACCATTGCATCTCAGAAAGGGTAAAAACACAACTGAAACAATCAAGTACTCGCAAGTAGCAACATACTACGTATTTCAGTAAAGGTAGAACAAGCAGGCCGTTAGATTACATTAACACCACTCCGCACTAGTGCATATAATAAACCAAAGGTACCTACCATACAGTTCAGCGACGACATAGTCTAACAAATGCGAACGATGCGTAAAAGAGAACAAAAGCCAGACAAAACTTAAAATCCAGACAGTTCTATCTCCTCTTTGACCCCCAGTCCAGGAAATAACATTTCTTGCATCACAAGGAGAAAATGAAGACTTGAGCTTCACCATACAATAAACATGTGTATGTAGCTCGAGCAATCTTCGCAAGCCATCTACAGTGCTTGCATCACCGATCTCCACTTTATGATGATAGCGGGGTTTTTTAGTTACTGACAAAATTACTAAATCCAATTCGATAGTGCAGTACGATACGTCAGCTACTCTCAGCTCCCTACAGCACAACCCTATCCACATACAAAAACAGTACTTCTATTCATGAACATAGAAATCATGTGAAGCACAATTATCACACCTGATCCAGTGATCGCAAGCAGCAACATCCACATTGACTGGCTTAGCGCCTGCTGGTCTTTCCAATGCCTCGTTTTCCAGAGAAGAGATGCTTCGGTTTCAAGGTGGGGATGACGCGGTCCGCCTCTCCACGGCGACCTCCTTGTTCCTGTTCTTGACAGAGTCCCTCGACTTCTTGATGGCCTTCTTCTTTTGAGCAGTGTCCCTGAGCCCATCACCTGGTACGACCTCTTCAATTGGTCGTGATTTGGACCTAGACCTCGACATTGTACGCAGTTTCTTGTCGGAATGCTGGCCATCAACGTCCATGGCGTCATCACCATCAGCTCTGCTCAGTGACCTCTCACGCTTACGGCCTCTTGACTGGTTGCGAAGTCGGTTCACAGCCGCAGTAGGATCAACACCCATGGATGTGAGTTGCCTGCCCAATCTCTTGGTTGTGAATTTCCTGTCTTTGTCATGCTTCCTTGGAACAATAGGACGGCTCTCTGCAGTACTCTTCTTCACCCTATGCTCTTGGATGAGCATTGCCTTATTCTTCCTTATCTTACCCAATATCTCACGTTGCTCTTCAGTTAATTCGTCATGTCCATCAATCATGAAAGCATCCTGAGCAGCTTCTTCTTCAAGACGAAGGCCCTCCTCCCTTTCCAGTTCTTCACACCTTTCCAAGATATCCGGATCCAGGAAATCAGCAACATTATGCCCATCCAATATTCCAGGGGGAATATCTTCCTTCCATTCATCATTGGCCAATAAGTAATGCTTCTTGAGACTGGTGGAATAGACACCAGCACCTCCATTCTCATTCTCAAGGTCCCTCTCAAGTTTTTTCAAGAACAGCCTGAGGAATGCAAGTAGGCCTACCTCTGTTGTCATGAGGCTTGGGCATAGCAACATGAAACCTATTTAAGCAGTCATTGATCTTCTTTGACTTCATCTTGATCTCCACTCTCTGCTCAAGAAGCCTCTCACATGCAGCATTTTTAACAGCCATCACACCCTCATTCGTTAAAGCACTCATACTCAGGAAGGATTTGATTGGAGAAACAGG
>NC_041388.1:550609691-550646162 GCF_002162155.2 Triticum dicoccoides | reverse complement strand
GGGGGTCTGGGACTAATAGTAGTGGTTCTGGAGGAGAAGGGACTTCGATGGGTAGTGGGAGAGATCTGAATGGCAAGGGAGGATCATTTGGCTCAGGCAGAGGGGAGGACAGCAAGAAAGAACCCAAACTGGAAATAGGGATGTGGGACCTGGCAGTAACTTTGCGGTTACCAATCCAAATATACAGCAAATGGGTGTGCAAGGGGGACAGATGCAGATGGAAGGTGGATTTCCCATGGTGAACAACACCAATTTCCCCCAGCTGGTGCCTGTTGGGATGGGGCTGGGGCGGTTTGGTTTCTTGCCACAGGAGCAAATGGCACAACAGTACCAATATTTGCTGTCTAACATGCCTAAGCAGGAAATATTGAAGATGCAAGGGCAAAAAAAGGATGAGTGAGAAAAGAGGCTCCAAAGAAGAAGGAAATAGGAAACAACAGCAAAGATCTTTTTTGTGTCAAATGCAAAGAACAGGGGCACCTCAAGAGTGACTGCAAAAACAAGGTGTTTTGTGTGGTGTGTCAGAGAGCATCACATAGTACTGAAGAATGCACAATTCTGAAGCAAGCTAAACCTGTAGCCAAGTATGTGGGGTATGGAGCCAAAGGTTTGGGATGTCTTTTGGTTCAGCATACAAAATACATTGTTGTTACTGAGCATATAAACCCAATGGCACTTGTCACTGTACAGTCTGGGCAGTTGAATGAAACTACAATTGCATATGGATTTGCTAAGATGTTTGAATGGGGGTGGACATGGAGAGCTAAATTTCAGAGTCCAAAAACCTTTCTGATGAGATTCCCTAGCAAAACCAAATTGGTGGAGCTCAAGAACTTTGGAAAATTTACTCTGTTGGGAACATGAGCAATGGTGGAGGTTGATTTCTGGAGCCCAGATGATAAAGCCAAGGGGAAGCTCCACTCAGTATGGATAAAGATGTGGGGAGTGCCTGATACTTTGAGACATTATCTAGGAGTGTGTGAGATTGGATCTGCTTTAGGGCCAGTGGTGGAGGTTGATGTGGAGCACATACACTCCCAAGAAGAAATCAGGGTGAAGGTGGGTGTGAGAGACATGCACAAAATTCTAGCAGGGACTGAGATAACTACTAAGGACTTGTTGTTGTATGACATAAACTTTGAGTTTGATTCAGTTGCTAAACAGGGGTGGTATAAGTTTGACGAGGGAAATAACAGAAAGATATTTGAATATCTGGATCTTGAGAGTTTTGAGTCACAAAGAAAGAATGACATGCAAAAAAGAAGCAAACAAATGGACACTGGAAAATAGAGCATGAACTTGGGAGATTTGGGTCTGAAACAATATGAGCAGGTGGTCCTGAAACCTAGTGAAATCTGTCAGACTAATGAAGTTTATAAAAAAGTAAGGAGACAGTTGCAGTTACAGAATTACAAGAGAGGGAAGAGACTCTGATGATCAGGTTGCAGAAAGCAGAGGAGATGGCTACCAGGCAGACTGCACAACTGATACTAGAAGAGGAAAAAAAGGGGAAAATGGAGTTTATTAGGAAAACTCTTGAGAAAGAGGTTAAAAGACAGCATGAGCTACTCCAGATCAATCTGAAGGGAGGTGATGAGGTGAGGGGTCACAATCTGGAGATAAAAGTAGCAATGAAGATGAAGAGGTAGAAGCCGTTGATGAGGATATGGGAGTGGATGACAAACATGAAGAAGGGGGAGAAATGACAGAGCAAGAATTGATTGACCAAGCCATTGGGCTAGGGTATGTTGAGCCATTAGATTACATAGCCAGTCAAGACACAGACTCTTTCGAGACTAAGATCAAAAAAGCTGGGAAAGGAGAGGCTGTACTGAAAGATGAAGAAGAGGAACTGAGAAGATGTGCTAGACTAAAGGGAAAAGAAGATCGTAACATCACAGAACTGGCCAAGGAAAGGGCAGGAAAGAAAGATAACTATGGTGAGTTACCTTGTGTTGGAAGCTTTCCTAAATCTATTACTCTCCCGCAAAAGGTTGATGAGGGGGTAGGGGTCACACTAGGAAAAAATGCTGAGGTGATTACACATAATCTGGAATTGATAAAAAATATAGAGCAGGCTAGAATTGACTTGTGGCTGTCTGACTTAAATAAAAAACAGAAACAAGATGTGTTGCTTGAGGAGAATGAGATCATTGATACTGGGGAGCATACCCTAGAAGATCTTCTTGATCAGGGAGATGAGGAGGGGAATAGAAAAGATGATGAGGACTGGGAAATAGTTAGAGAACTTTTCTCGGCAAAGAAGGAGAGAAAAAAAGAGAAAACCACCAGAGGTTCTGGGGTGAAAACTGTCTTTGTTGTTAAATTGTGAGAACTTTCTGCTAAGAAAAAGAAACAAAAAATGAGAGGCATCTTTTGGAATATGAGAGGTTTTGGGGGAGACATTAAAAGGAGGTTCCTTAGGGAAATGGTAATGGACATGAAAGTAGACTTTCTAGACCTGCAAGAGACCATGAGACAAGAATTTTTTAGAAATGATCTACAGAAAATCTGTGCTGATAGAGACTTCCACTGGCATTTCACTCCTGCTAGGGGGAAATCTGGTGGACTCTTGTTAGGAGTCAATTACACCACTCTTAATGTGATTTCACAAAGTGAAGGAGACTACCATATTAAAATGACAGTGCAAGATCTAAAAACTAGGTTCATTTGGGACTTGGTGGTGATTTATGGTGATGCTCAACCAGAAAGGAAATCTAAATTCCTGGCTAAGCTGTCTAGAATCTTCCAAACCAGTATAAACCCTATCCTGATATGGGGTGATTTTAACATCATTAGAAAAGCCAGTGAAAAAAATAAACCAGGTTCCCCTGGGCACTGGAGTTTTCTGTTTAATGCTATTTTGGAACAAGATGGAGTTAGAGAACTCAAGATGAATGTTAGACAATTTACATGGGGTAACAATTTGCCTATACCCACCTTTGAAAAATTGGATAGAATTCTATGTAGTACAGAATGGGAAGAGGTATACCCCTTGACCCAAATTACTGCCCTAACTAGAGAGAAATCTGATCATACACCACTTTTTTGGATTCCGGGGACATTCAAAAAGCTGATCCAATATTCAGATTTGAAAATGCCTGGTTTTTACGAGAGGGTATTGACAAGATTATACATGATGCGTGGAATGACACTAGTATAATTGGAGACAGTGTGGACAGCTTGTTGGGGAAATTTAGAATTCTGAGGCCTAAACTTAAAGGCTGGAACAGAAACAGAAATGCTTGGTATATTGAGCTGAAAAAAGACATTTTACTTAAGCTAGATAATATTGATAAACATTGTGAACAAAATGGACTTACTGCTGATGTTAGAAAAGAGCAAATAGAGCAGAGAGCTCAGTTGGACAGATTGTTGCAATAGGAAGAAGCCAAGTGGAAGCAAAGGGCTAAGGTAGATGAATTATTGGAAGGTGACAGCGACACAAAATTCTTCCATGCCAAGGCAAATGGAAGACTTAGGAGAAATAAAATTAATAGGCTTGAGCAGGAGGAAGGGGTGATAGAAGGAGACAAAAATGTGGTGGAATATATAACAAGCTTCTATAAAAACTTGTTTGGTCATCCTGACAATTCTACGATCTCTTTGAATATTGAAAATCCAAGAATGATTCAGGAACGGTATAGAGACATGCTGATCAATGAGTTCTCTTTGGAGGAAATTAAGAATGTAGTGTTTAATATGGCACATAATAAGTCGCCTGGCCCTGATGGATTTACAGCTGAATTCTATCAACATTACTGGGAGTTAGTCAAAAATGGTCTTAAGGCCTTACTAGACGATTTTGGAAACAAAAAAATGATATTAGTAGGTTGAATTATGGGATTATTACTTTGGTCCCAAAAAGCAAAGACGCTGCCAAAATACAAAACTTCAGGCCTATTTGCTTGCTGAATGTTTGTTTCAAAATTATTGCTAAAGTTCTGATGAACAGATTGAATATAGTGGCAACAGATGTCATTTCCCCCGTGCAAACTGCTTTTGTTAAAGGCAGATATATCATGGAGGGGGTCTTGATTCTGCATGAAGCTTTGAATAGCATAAAAAAAGAAACAAGGGGCGTTTCTCTTGAAAATTAATTTTGAAAAAGCTTATGATAAAATTAAATGGTCCTTTCTTTTCCAAATGCTTAAAATGAAAGGATTTCCAGACAAATGGATAGATTGGGTGATGGAAACAATTAGAGGGGGGAAAGTTTGTGTGAAAGTGAATGAAAATCTAGGGAAGTATTTTCCTACTCATAAAGGGCCAAGGCAGGGAGATTCCCTGTCACCTCTTAATTTTGACTTGGCGGCTGATGCTTTAGCTATCATGCCACAAATGGGATTAACATGTTGCAATATGCAGATGATACCATATTCCTTCTACAAGATGATATAGATAGTGCACATAACCTCAAATATATATTATGCCTTTTTGAGCAGATGTCTGGTCTGAAAATTAATTTTCATAAGAGTGAACTTTTCCTTTTTGGGGAGGCCAAGAACAAAAAGGATGAATATTCTAGGATATTCACTTGCCCCATTGGGACTCTGCCAATGAAACATTTAGGTCTTCCTGTAGATTGTAATAGAATTAGCAACAAGCACTGGAAACCTCCAGAGAGTAAGATGGAGAAAAAATGTGAAAACTGACAAGGGAGGCTACTTGCTAGTGCTGGAAGGGTTACTTTGATACAATCTTCCTTGACAGGCATCCCATACTTTATGCTATCCTTTTATGGATTATCCATTGGGGTGAATAAGCGAATGGACTTCTTTAGAGCTAGGTTATTGTGGCAAGAAGATGATAAAAAGAAGAAGTATCATCTGGTTAAATGGTCTGATGTCTGCAGACCTAAGGACATGGGTGGTTTGGGGATTCAAAACCTAGCTCTGATGAATAAAACTCTCTTGAGCAGATGGTGGTGGAAAATCTACAACACAGAGGGGCTATGGCAAGAGATTATCTCAAAAAAATATCAAGGATACAATCTGTTGGAAACTTATCTGTTAAACAAGGTGACTCCCAATTTTGGAAGGAGTTATTAAAACATAGAGACTATTTTACCTCTTTATGCAAATTCATGATAGGATATGGAGGAAATACCAGGTTCTGGGAAGACTGGTGGATTGGATCTGCTCCACTCTGTAAAAATTTCCCCAGGTTTTATACTATTTGTTTTCATAAAAAACGGTTAAAGAAATTTTTTAAAAAGGACTTGATAATACAAGTTTTAGAAGAGCTTTGATTGGGGACTCAAAAGAGCTCTGGGATCATATAAAAGAGGTGTGCAGTTCGGTGATATTGAGAGATGTAAAAGAGAAAGTAAGATGGACTTTGACAAAAAAATGGAATTTATACAGTAAAATCCTTATACACACATCTTATAGATAATGGAGTCAAATACCCACACCTATACATGTGGAAAATTAAAATGCCACCTAGAGTCAAAGTCTTTATGTGGCTGGCTCTTAAAAATAGCATTCTCACTAAGGATAACCTGCGGCGTAGGGGTGGAATGGTGATGAAAACTATCCATTCTGTGGAAATAGAGAGAGTGTTAATCATCTGTTTCTAACTTGCTCAGTAGCTAGGCTTTTGTGGAATATTTTGAAATGTGCTTTTAACTTAAATGATATACCAGGAGATTTAGAACTGGTGTTTAAGAATTGGACAATTTTTTTTGGGAAAGATGTGATGAGTTTAGTTTTGATAGGAGTCTCGGCTATATGTTGGACAATTTGGAAATTGAGAAATAGTGTTGTTTTTGATAATAACAGGGTAAATGATCCTTGTATACCTGTCAACTTATTACTCAAGAACTTATATGATTGGAATATTTTGCAGAAAAAACCCATAAGAAATAAGATGATGGAGGCAGGTGTGAAGAAGATTGGCGAAGTTGCTGAAGAAGTGTTCAAGGCAGTTCATGGATGGCGTCTTGGGACCCGAAGACTTGTGGGTTAAGCTACAAACCCTCTGGCATTCATTGCTGTGGTGGACGGTTAATGAGGCTGTTGCTGCTCTGCTTTCACACCGCTCTCTGTTGAGCGCTTGTATGGGGGATGTTTCCAGCTTTGTATGAGATTAAAACTGCTTCTATTCTGCTTTAGTGAACCTTATGTTGCTGGTACTGGGATCGGTTTGAGCCCAGGCCTTAGATCTTCCCCTGGGGATACATTGCTCGGGGGTTTGTGGGGAGGGGAGGGATGGCTGACCTTGGGGGGGTAGTTATGTCAGCTTATCTTTTTTAGCTGTAAGAAAAAAAACTCGGTGATTTCTCTTAATAGAAATCGGAGAGGGAGCTCTCTTTTATAAAAAAAAAGCTTCATGTCCTCTTCGGAAAGCCCATCAAGCGGCTGCAAATCAGTCTTGTTGCACACAATGACCAGAGGCTTATTCATGAACAAGGATTTAATATTGTGGAAGAGTGCAGCTTGCCGAGCAATAGTTTACCCACAAGACCCAGAGAAGTCCAAGAAGAACAGCACAACAGCCCTCAAGTGGGCAAGAGCGGTGATACTGCACATTTCTATGATGTTCCAGTCCTCAAAAGGCCGATCAAGGATCCCTGGAGTGTCAATCACTTGGTATCGAAGATATTTGTAATCCGCATGCCCAACAAAAAGGGATTTTGTTGTGAAAGCATAAGGCTGTACATCCACATCCGCCCTTGTAACCATGTTCATGAAAGAGCTCTTGCCAACATTTGGATAGACACAAATCAAGATAGTACGGGTGTTTGGTTCAACTGATGGAAGCCTGGCCATGTGCTGCTTGATCTGCTCCAGGTATGCCAAACTAGGACTGATACCCTTTAGAACAGTACAGATGCGACCTAATGCAGCTACCTTCAGGCACTTGCACCGGTACAGGGTGTCTCCATACTTGAGCAGCCTCAGATAATCCTTGGAGATCTTTGCAATGATATTGCGAGCCGTATTGATCTGCCCCAAGGAAAGTTTGTAGTGATCCTTGTTGTAGAGCACATGAAGGAGATCACCATAGAAAGGGTGGATGTCATCCAGTCGGGAGAACTCGTCAATGATGGTGGACAGCTTTTCATAGAAGTTCTGCTGAGTATAGTGAACCGTGTGCATATAGAACTGGCAAATGCGGTTGATAGCATAGCCCTTGTGGACAACAGTCGGTGTTTGCCTCTGAGTGCGGGACAAGATTATGTCGATGAAGTCCTTCTTGGGAGGGACAACAATGATTTTCTTGAAATTATACTACACCATCTTGCCTGATGTAAGGATTGGCTACTTATTTCTGTAATACAAACGAATGTCATGTCAATCCAATGCAGATAAGCAGGTGAAAAAAACTAATGCAGAAAAACAGGTAGAAGCAAATGCAAGAAAGCACAATTTCCAAAAAAACATAGACAGGGAGAAATCTAGCAATCACTGCATAAAATATATCAATCTGTAATCATGCGAAGACTATAGATTCATGCCCAGCATTATCCGTGCATCCTTGTTCCACACAAGGAAAACTTTGATTTATAAAAAAATAGACAAAATGCTAACATCAGTTTCTTTGTTGGCCGTTAAATTTAAGCACAAGTAGTTGCCATCACAACCTGGAGAGCAACTCTGGACCTTAGACATATATATACCTTCATACCAGCAAGCCATATGCCTATACCCCAGTTTCTTTGTTGGCAGTTAAAAATAGTTTAAGAACAAGTATAATCAGTTGCGTCACACCAGGAGACTAACCCAGGCGCTGAACCACTCACACGATTCTTACATGGAAGGAAAAACTTGTGTATCTAAGTACTAACAACGCAGCAACATCCTCTCATAGGAGGAAGTGCAACACCACCACTGGATGCTTTCTTTCTCATAGTGTCAAATTCTTGATGGGTTGTACAAAACTATCACAATTAAATGTAAGGAGACAGTAGAAGTAGTTCCAATGTCTGATAATAAGACCGTTCCAAATTTCTAAATCGGCAGCACGTAAACTAGTCAGCAACCTTTAATCAATCGGAGAAACATCAAGACGTCGGCAGCAGCTAAATACAACTGCAGCCATCCGCGAGGATCATCACAGGTAGACAACTATGCGAGACGGTCGACACGCGAGAACGAACTAAGAGAGCGGATGGGAAAGTCCAGATACTTACATCTTGAGGCAACGGCGGCGGCACAGGTAGTCAGGTGGCGGCGGCGGGACTCGACTCAGGGGTGAGAGGGACGGAGAATGCCAGGCCGCTGCGCCTCTCTATGCGTGGGGCGTGCGTGAATAAGGTCGATCGGCGTCTCTAACTGGACTGAGAGTGGGCTGTAAACTCTAGGCCGCAATGTATTGGCTACTTCGGCTAACTGTTTAAATTGTGCCCAATTCAGAGGGCTTTTATGTTTCTCCAAAATAAAATCAGAGGGCTTTATTCAGACAAAAGTGTTCCTCGGATAATCAGCCAAAAGACTGGCCACCATGAAGCTTGGTGTTTCATCAAGCCAGCTTTTGGTCACACACCTATTTAAATATAGCACCGATCGAATTTTGTTCAGTTAGTAACATAGGAAACAGAACTCTTCTTTATATTTACTCGTTAAAAAACCTAATATTTGATTTATTCAGTGTCAGTTTCGTTCTAGTTTTTGTTTGGTCAGATTTTATGCCCACCCTAAGTGGAGGTTGTGCCCATCTCTGCATTGCGACAGACAGTGAGGAGGAGAAAAGAAGATGGTTTAGAGCACGAGTTTCTTCAGGGCTCTTATGTCCTGACAAATAAGCTTTCTTCTCAGCCTATACAACGGTTACTATCCAACCCATGTATCCCCTGCCCATGGCACTAGAGGCGGCGCTCTAGACTCCAGCATGATTCACCTTGCCAGTGCTATATCTCGTCTACTGCAATATGTAGCACTGGCTCAACTACAACATAGTGAATAGACTTGTGGACAATAGTCGAATGCGGTTACTATAAATAGGACTAGCCACCACCTTACCAAATGAGGGAGGATCATTCAGACCACCAGATATCACACAAACTCGCCAAGCACAAGAACACCTCTCCTCAGGAGGCCGTTCTTCCCCTTGTAACTGTCCATCCTCAGCCCACGAGGCAATCCATCACACCACACTGGAGTACGGTATTACACCGCAACGGTGACCCGAACCAGTATAAATCTTGTGTCCCTTTGTTCTGCGAGTTCGACGTGCTAAGACTTGAGATTGTGGTGAGGGCGAGAGCTAGAGGAGGAGAGATCTTCGTGCGCACCCCGGTGTTCGAACCTCAAGGGTTTTGCCGGAACCTGAAATCCGACATTTGGCGCGCCAGGTAGGGGTGAGCTGAAGTTTTCCTTCCGTTGATTCGCGTCCCTTCGCTCCACCACACTGGAGTAGGGTATTATACCGCAACGGTGGCCTGAACCAGTATAAATCTTATGTCCCTTAGTTCTGCGGGTTCGACGCACTAAGAGTTGAGATTGTGGTGAGGGTGAGAGCTAGATGAGGAGAGATCTTCATGCGCACCCCAGTGTTCGAACCTCAAGGGTTTTGCCGGAACCTGAAATCCGTCATTTGGCGCGCCAGGTAGGGCCTCCACCACACCCGTGTCGGATGAGCGCCGATCCCACGCCGAGCGTCGGGCCTCCCTCATCGCCCGTGTTGCTCAGACGGCCCCTGTCGGTGGGCCTCCCCGTCATTCTCCGTCCCCTGTTGCCAACGCCGCCGCCGGCCTGGCGGTAAACGAGCAGCAGGCCTCCTCACTGCACCCCTCCATGCGGCGGGACGGCCGCACCGCCACCCCGTTGCTGACTCCGGCGGGCTCGTCGTCTCACGCTCGCCGCCCACCCATAGACGCGCAGGCCGCGCTGCTCATAGCACGCGAGCTCCTGCGTTACCGCCCGATCGACGACCTCTATGAGGACTGGTCAGACCGCATCGCCGAGCTCGTCAGCACCGCTGGAGGCTCTTCTGCACCATCCCTCTCGCTGCCTCGCCCACCTCCAGCTGCGGGCGATGTAGCTCACGGAGCGCCTCCGCATCCTCCGCACCAAGACGGCGCCTCGCGCTGAGATGTGCGGCTCATGAAGCGCCTTCACCTCCTCCGTGTCAAGACGGCACCCTCGCCCCAAGACATGCATTCCCGCGGCGTGACCCACCGTGCCGTGTGCCCGCGCGAAGAAGGAAGCTGGCGAGAGGTTCCCCGGCCACAAGAAAAAGCTCCAGCGCTCCTAGAACCACGACAAGACCGCGTGCCACCTGTGGCGGCGGTGTGCGGGCATCAAGGGAAGGCTCCGTCCCTGCAGAGGGCCCTGGTGGCCACAGCAGGCTGCCAGGCTCTCGTTCCCGAGCTGCGTAGCATAGTCTGGCCAGGCAAGTTCAAGCCGGACCTTCCTCCACGCTACAAAGGCACCCCCGACCCCACAGAGTTCCTGCAGTTTTATGAGCTGAGCATCGAGCCGGCCAACGGCGACGAAAAGGTCATGGCGAACTGGTTTCCCATGGCTCTTAAGGACGGCGCGCGCTTGTGGCTCCTGAACCTGCCTCTAGGCTCGATCTCCTCTTGGGGTGAGATGCGCGACCGCTTCGTCGCCAACTTCCAAGGCACACGCGACCAACCTCCGGCCGCGGGTGACCTGCGCCGCATCAAGCAACAACCGAGAGAGACCCCTGCAGAAGTACATCCAGTGCTTCAACAGCGTGCGTCTCAAGATCCCCAAGGTGACGGACGAGGCCATCATCTCAGCGTTTTCTGATGACATCTGTGACATCAAGATGAAGGAGGAGCTCGCCATCCATGAGGAGCTGTGCATGACTTTGGAGTTGTTCAACATACCAACCAAGTGTGCAAGAGTTGAGAAGGGGCATCTCTCCCTCCTCGAGCTCCCTGCTGCAGATCCAGAGAAGAAGAAGGCCAAGGTCAAGGACGTGAAGCGCCAAGGAGTGGCCGTACTCGTGGCAGAGCCAGACACAAAGCACGGTCGGGACCTCCCCGAGTCGTCCAAGGGCGGGCGTGCATTCTGCACCTTGCACAACGTGCGCAGCCACACCACCAATGATTATCAAGAGCTCAAGGCCATTCGAGATGGACGCTTCGGTCGACGCCCCGAGCTCAGCGACCGGGGATAAGACCGAGGAAGTGGACTAGGTGGAGGACGTTGGGATGACCGCGGGCCCCGCCAGGAGTGGTGCGACCAGCCTTGCGAGGATCGCTGACAGGACCAGCCTCGTAAGGGTGCCTGAAGGGGCCAGCCTTGCGAGGATCGTCCTCAGGACAATCCTGGCCTCCCTCCGCTGCTGCCACCACCAAGGAGGAACGACGACCACCAATAGGACGAAGGGGCTGGGGGCTTCGAGGAGCCGCGCGCCATCGCTTGCATCTTGGGTGGTGCTCAGGCCCCGGCTTCCCAGTGCACCTTCAAGCAGTTCTCTTGCGAGGTGAATGCATCCCTTCCTAAGCTTGAGGCCACGCGCCCGCTCAAATGGTCCAAGTACGCCATCACCTTTAGCTCGGCGGACCAACTCAAATGTGCAGCAACCGCCAGCGTCCTCCCAATGCTCTGTTCACCCGTCATCAGCAATGTCCAAGTCACCAAGACCCTAATCAATGGCGGCGCAGGGCTCAGTGTCCTGTCCGTCGAGACGTTCGATAGCCTTCAAGTACCATACGATCAGCTTCAGCCCACCAAGCCCTTCTCAGGAGTGACTGACAGCTCCACCACCCCGATAGGGCAAGTTCGTCTCCCTGTCACCTTCGGTCAGCGCGACAACTACCACACCTAGCTCGTTGACTTCGACGTCGCCCACATCCGCCTGCCGTACAATGCCATCCTCGGGTACCCAGCGCTAGCCAAATTCATGGCAGTCACCCACCATGGCTACAACATCCTCAGGATGTCGGGAAGCGGCGGAATCATCACAGTCCCCTGCAAAGAAAGAGACGTGGTGTGCTCTCTCGAGCGGGCCTTCCAAGCCGCAGTAGTCGAAGACCCTGACAGCGCGTGTGTGTAGTACCCTCCTGACGCCAACCCCAAGAAGAAGAAGCAGTTACTCCGCACTGGGCCTTAGGGGAGCGGCGCCTCTGGCGGCGCCACCTCAGGATCTGCACCCGTGCTTGGGACGCCTCCCTCCCTCGCATAGGAAGGCGCGCCCGGCGCCCTCCTCGGGCAGGGCTCGGGGGCTCTCTTCTGGAGGGCCTCAGACCTGGCTAAGATCACAAGGGAGGCGCTCGGGCACCTCGTGAAGGTGTGCTTAGCGGCACATTTCCCTTAGGAGGGCACCGGGCGAGGAGCGCCCGGCACTCGGGAGTTCATCGTCAAGACCACTCAGGCGGTTCAGGTAGTAAGGGCAATGCGCGGCGACCACCGCCCACCTGGTGTAGCTCCCCACCCAGGCAAGGGTGGTGAGCTGTGCGTCTACGTCGAGATTCCAGGGCTCAACAGGGCCGCGTCTCAGGAGCGCTTCTGGCCTTCGCGTGCTGGTTGGTGTGAGGGTCCACCTCACAGCTATGTGCGCATACCGTTCGGCCTGCCGAGCGCCGCAGCCGCCTTCCAGCGCAATCTACGGAGCATCTTGGCAACCCAGGAAGCCAGGCATCACGTAGTCTTGGCGGAGATGGAGATGGTCCTTAGGAGGCCACCCGAGCCCCCAGAGCCTCCCGAGGCCCAGGGTCTCGACGGCTCATGAGGAGCGACTTCTTCAGCGCGCGCCTTCAGCTACCCCAACAGTCCTTCGACAACCAAACCAGGTGACATTTTCCAAGTTCATTTAGCTGGGAGCGCCCCTCGGGCTGCATTATTCCCAGGTCGCATGGGCATGTCTCTATGGCATATATCCACTTGCATTTTTAGTTTACCCTACTCGGGGCGCCCCTCGGGCTGCACCTTCCCCAGGCCGCTCGGGTCCGACCCAGTGGCATGTATTGTTCTTGCATTTACCTCAGCTAGTTTTCTTTCCATGCATAAGCTACCTATCGTCACTACTTGCTTGATTACCGCCCACCGCGGGAGCCGCGCGCCGATCATCTTTCTTCAGGATCCTTCGCATAAGAAGGCTGGGCACGGCGTTTGTGCTCGGATACATCCCTACAACGTCGATAAATCCAACGGTTGAACTCTGTCTGGCAGGCCGGCCCCGTTCACGTCACCTCCTAGGGTCGTTGGTGCTTGGCCTTCTCGTGCGATAACCTCAGGAGATTCGATCGGCGCAGGTTGTCTAACCATCTCGCAGGACCACCGCAGTCAACAAGAACCAAGACCAGGCGCAACCCGCCTTGAGGTAGGGCCTCATGAGTCTCGCGCTGGCTCACGAGTGCCCAGACACACCTCGTCTAGCCCTACCATGCAAGCCATGTGTCAGGGCAGGGTTGTACACGCCCTGGGGGCTCTCTGCAGTAGGGAGTCCCCTCCCACGTTCCAGTGGAAGCACCATGCTCCGCGCTGGCAGTCGACACTGCCGAGGAGCGGTTATGCCCGTGCAAGTACGGAAGCACTATGCTCCGCGCTGGTGATAAAAACTAAGGGCGGCCTCACGGTCGTATCAACCTCAGGGAGCCTCCGAGCTCAGTGTCTGGCCTCATCGCAACACCTCCCCACGGGAGAGTCGCGCGAGGGGGCTGGGCACGGGGGCTGCGCTCGGGTCACGCCCAAGCGTACGCCACTCTGCCAGGTCCCTCGGATCCGGTCGTCGCGCGCCCTCCCAATCGGAGCCAAGGTACGAAGGTCGTTTGAATGTCAAGGGGGACTCCTGAGCATCGCGACTCAGGAGCCTAACTGACCACGTAGCCCCTCACTCCTTGGCCCGTCCCGGTGATCTGGATAGCCCAATGGCGGCTGAGGTATGCGCGGGGTCGGGCCCTGCCATCGTAGAACACTAGGCCTACTCCCAGATCTCCTTTCTATAGGTTGTTTGCGCGTCAAGGGGGACTCCTGAGCATCGTGACTCAGGAGCCTAACTGACCATGTAGCCCCTCACTCCTTGGTCCGTCCTGGTGATCCGGATGGCCCAATGGCGGCTGAGGTATGCGCGGGGTCGGGCCCTGCCGACGCAGAACGTAAAGCAAATGGAAAGGAAATCGCAAAATTCCAAAGCAAATATTACAAGACATATTGTTCTCCTGAAACCAAACACAAGCTTAACGCCTCCACGAGGCATGGTGTGTATTGCAGAAATTAAACAGGAAAGGAGCCGTCAGTAAGTCATCTCGTCATTCCCGGACACCGCCGTCGGCCACAAGGGATGCTTCTCCTGTAGGGGCGTTGCCCTCTCCTGCACCACCCGCCAGAGTTGCAGGATCAGAAGCATTGCCAGTTGAAGGCACGGGATCGAAGGCGCGGAACCTCTTCCACAGGGCCTCCACCTAGCTCTTCACGGTTTCGGCAGCAGCAACATGGTGCTCGGCGTCCACAGGTTCCAGCAGCTCGTCAAGGTGGGTTTCTTCAGCTGCGAAGATGGAGGCGGCTGAAGACGCGCGTCAACGCGGCTGAAGAAAGAATGCGGGTTTCTTCCTCCACCAAGGGGCCGACACCGCTCACGACTTCCTCAAGTGCCTTGACCAGATAAGGAAGCAGCTAGGTGGGGCCCTCGTCGGCGGTGGTCAGCGGCTCCTCCAAGCCCTTCTCGTAGAGAGACTGCAGCGCCTTGCGGGACCTCTCCTCGAGGAGCTTAAAGGCCGTGCGGTTTTCGGCCAGAACTTCGCCTTGGCATCAAGCTCGGCTTTCTCCGCTTCCATCGCCCGCTTCAGCTTCTCCAGCCGGCTGTGCTCCGTGGCCTGCGCCTTCCCCAACTTCTCCAGCTCGGTGTCACTACCCCTGACGGTGTCCTCTCGGGCCTTCATCCTCTCCTCCTCCGCCTTGCGGCCACAAGCTTCTTTCGCATGCTCGTTGTGCAGAGTCTTCAATTCGGCCTCCAGCAACTGGCAGCGATGCTGGGCGGCCCCAACATCTTTCAGTGCCACCTCGCGAGCGGCCGCGGCCTGCTTATCCTTCTCGGAGGTTTCCGCCGCTTGGCTCAGCGCCGCTCAAATGGACATGTCTGAGTAAAGCCAGCCAGAGACCAGCTCCAGGCGCCCAGCTACCAGACGGGGGTCGGCGCGCCGAAGATCTTCTCGCAGCAGGTTCATCGCAGAAAGAGCGTGCTCCAGGATGTCAGGGGAGGCGAAAGGACCCAAAGATTGTGGTGCGGCAAGAGGGGGAGGAGGCGACGTCGTCACCATGGCCTGGGAGGCCAGAAGCTCCTGAGCTTTGGGGACCCCAGCGCCCGGGCCGGACGTTGGCACCTCCGAAGCCAGCGGGGCCATGGGGGCTGACTCCTCCCGAGGATGCTCTCCCAAGCCTCGCGAGGATGATCGGGCCGGAGAAGCGCAAGTGTCGTCGCAGCCCTTGTCCACGGAGAAGGGTGCGGCCGCCGTGGGCGATCTGGTCCTGAGCAGCACCACCTCTTCCTCCTTCCTCTTCTTCGCCGCGGGCGACGGCCTAATCAAGCAGCAGAGAAGCGTCAAGGATAAGCAGCAGAAGCAAGAACAAGATAGGACAAGAACACTTATTGGTCCACCGTGGCATAGTTCCTCCGCTTCTTAAGCTTGAAGCCTGAGAGCCTCACAGCCTGAGGCACAGGCGCGCGGGCTCCAGGAGCGGAAGTGAGGGCAGCAGATGGACCGGAAGCAGCTCCAAGCGGTGTCGAGGCAGGAGCATCGTCTCGGGAGATTAGCGCCGGCCTGCCCCTCGTTGGAATGTCGACCGGTGACCTCCTCCGGGGGCTGGCCTTGGGCCTCGAGGAGCCCCCAGCCACGGGCGGCTCCTCCCTCTCCGGGGGGACATCGGCCTCATCATCATCATCAGGCAAGGTGTGGAGGATGTCGGCCTTGCGTAAGGGGGATGTCTCCCCGCCCCTTCGCGGGTCGCCTACAAGTCGCGCTCCTCCTCGCCCTATTCTTCCTCCTCACCTCCTCACGAGACTCGCTCGAAGACACGACCACCAGAGTTGTCGCCACCAGGATGTCAGTGGGAGCAGGCGGCACGAGCCCATGCTCGTCGAAGGCAGGCAGAGCGACGACGACCTCCGCCCCATCCGGACGGCGGTATAGGGGAACAAGGCCATCAGGCGGGTATCCTTGGTCGTCCCCGACTAAGGAACGAAGAGCCGAGCGCAATTCCTCCTCAGAAAGGAGCTCCGGGCATAGGCAAAGGTCGTCCCCTCCTTCTCCCAGTTTCCACAGTGGGCGCGGGCGCGACTGGAGGGGAGCCACACGTTGCGCCATGAATTCTTGGGCAATCATGGCCCCAGTCAGCTTCGCCGTCCTCTAATCGTCGGGCTTCAGGTCAGCGGTCATCCTCTCCAGCATCCGCGTCTCCCGTGGGTCGGTGAGCTTCGTGCGAAGCCACCCCTCATGGGACACAGGCATCTCCGATGGCAACACCAGCCGAGGGTGGACGCGCTTGGCGTCCATTAGGACCCATTTTCTCCTGAAGCCCTCGGCCTTCTTCCCGGCCTTCGAGATGGCATTGGTCTTGTTGGCCGCGATGAAGCCAACACACCCCGAGCAGGGGCCCTCCTTAAGCCGGAGAAAGAAGAAGTGGCGCAACAGCGCCACGGACGGCATCACCCCGATGTACGCCTCGAAGTAGAAGACGAAAATCGACAAAAGAAGGACGGAGTTGGGATGAAGATGAAGGGCGTGGATCTTGTAGTGATTGAGGACGGAGTAGAAGAAGTCGGAGAAGGGGGGAACCAACCCGGCGATGATGCTACTCGTGAAGAAGGGGTAGAAGGTGCTACTAGAGTCCTCAGGCTCGGCGGAGCCGGCCCAGAGCACAGTCTTATTCTTCTCGTCACCCTCCGCCATCATCAAGCGGACGGTGTCCAGGCTCTTCTCTGGCACGCTACATGCCTCAAGCGCGGGCTCGTACCAGGATGACAAAGGGGTAGCCCGGGCCTTCTTGGGCGCCATTGACGGCAAGCTCGAAGATCTGGGTGGATCTGGAGTCTCTGGAAGCGAAGGGAAAGAAAGGGGATCTGGAGCAAGACAAAGGAAAGCAATGAAGGAAAATGTAGCTGATACGTCTCCAACGTATCTATAATTTTTGATTGCTCCATGCTATATTATCTACTGTTTTGGACATTATTGGGCTTTATTATCCAGTTTTATATTATTTTTGGGACTAACCTATTAACCGGAGGCCCAGCCCAGAACTGCTGTTTTTTGCCTGTTTTAGGGTTTCGAAGAAAAGGAATATCAAACGGAGTCCAAACGGAATGAGACCTTCGGGAACGTGATTTTCTCACTGAATACAACTTAGGAGACTTGGACCCTACATCAAGCGAATTAATAGGAGGCCACGAGGTAGGGGGCGCACATGCCCCCCCAGGGGTGCCCTCGACCCTCGTGGGCCCCCTGTTGCTCCACCAACGTACTTCTTCCTCCTATTTATACCCACGTACCCCCAAACGATCAGATAAGGAGCCAAAAACCTAATTCCACCGCTGCAACTTTCTGTATCCATGAGATCCCATCTTGGGGCCTGTTCCGGAGCTCTGCCGGAAGGGGAATCGATCACGGAGGGTTTCTACATCATCATCCAAGCCCCTCCGATGAAGTGTGAGTAGTTTACTTCAGACCTACGGGTCCATAATTAGTAGCTAGATGGCTTCTTCTATCTTTTTGGATCTCAATACAATGTTCTCCCCCTCTCTCGAGGAGATCTATTTGATGTAATCTTCTTTTTGCGGTGTGTTTGTTGAGACTGATGAATTGTGGGTTTATGATCCAGTCTATCTATGAATAATATTTGAATCTTCTCTGGATTCTTTTATGTATGATTGGTTATCTTTGCAATTCTCTTCGAATTATCAGTTTGGTTTGGCCTACTAGATTGGTTTTTCTTGCCATGGGAGAAGTGCTTAGCTTTGGGTTCGATCTTGCGGTGTCCTTTCCCAGTGACAGAAGGGGCAGCAAGGCACGTATTGTATTGTTGCCATCGAGGATAACAAGATGGGGTATTTATCATATTGCATGAAACTATCCCTCTACATCATGTCATCTTGCTTAAGGCGTTACTCTGTTTTTAACTTAATACTCTAGATGCATGCTGGATAGCGGTCGATGAGTGGAGTAATAGTAGTAGATGCAGGCAGGAGTCAGTCTACTTGTCTCGGACGTGATGCCTATATACATGATCATACCTAGATATTCTCATAACTATGCTCAATTCGGTCAATTGCTCAACAGATATTTGTTCACGCACCGTAGAATACTTATGCTCTTGAGAGAAGCCACTAGTGAAACCTATGGCCCCTGTGTCTCTTTCTCATCATAATTAATCTCCATCACTTTATTATTGCTTTGCTTTTACTTTGCCTTTTACTTTTTACTTTGCATCTCTATACCAAAAATACCAAAAATATTATCTATCATCTCTATCAGATCTCACTTTCGTAAGTGACCGTGAAGGGATTGACAACCCCTAAGTGCATTGGTTGCATTGAGCTATTGTTTTTGTGTAGGTACAAGGGACTCGCGCGTAGCCTCCTACTGGATTGATACCTTGGTTCTCAAAAACTAAGGGAAATACTTACGCTACTTTGCTGCATCATCCTCTCCTCTTCGGGGAAATCCAACGCAGTGCTCAAGAGGTAGCAAGAAGAATTTCTGGCGCCGTTGCCGGGGAGTTTGCGCAAAAGTCAACATACCAAGTACCCATCACAATCCCTATCTCCCGCATTACATTATTTACCATTTGCCTCTCGTTTTCCTCTCCCCCACTTCACCCTTGCCGTTTTATTCGCCCTCTCTCTCTATCCTCCCTCTCTTTCTCTATTTGCCTCTTTTGCCCGTTTGCCTTTTGTTTGCTCGTGTGTCAGTTTGCTGGCTTGTCATTATGTCAAGTCCTTTAGCTTCTGCCTCTATGTCTGAAATTGGGGAAGTTATTGTCGATATGGACAATAATATCATGAAAAACTCTGATGCTCCTGCTAAAGAACCTACCATCTTTCATACAAAAAAAATCCGTGTTGGTAGTGGTAATATTATTGGAAAAGGAGTTATTCAAGATTTCTTTACTTGTGCCGGTGCTTTAACTTCTATGGGACGAATTAATGATTTTCTTGTTGTTGCAAATAGGAATTATGTGCCCGTAGATTTTATCGTTCTTGATATAGATTGCAATCCTTCTTGCCCTATTATTCTCGGTAGACCTTTCCTTAGTACGGTTGGTGCAATTATTGATATGAAGGAAGGGAATATTAGATTTTGATTTCCATTAAAAAAGGGCATGGAACACTTCCCTAGAAAGAAAATAAAATTACCATATGAATCTATCATGAGAGCCACTTATGGATTGCCTACCAAAGATGGCAATACCTAGATCTATTTTTGCTTGTTATGCCTAGCTAGGGGCGTTAAACGATAGCGCTTGTTGGGAGGCAACCCAATTTTATTTTTATTCCTTGCTTTTTGCTCCTGTTTAGTAATAAATAAATTATTTAGCCTCTGTTTTGGTTGTGTTTTTTTTGTGTTTAATTAGTGTTTGTGCCAAGTAGAACCGTTGGGAAGACTTGGGGAAAGTCTTGTTGAACTTGCTGTAAAAAACAGAAACTTTAGCGCTCACGAGAACTCCTGTCATTTTCATTTGGAAAGTGATATTTAGTTAATTATTTTTGCATATGTTTAATAGATAAATTCCTCAAGTCCAGCAATTTATTTTATAATTTTTGGGGTTCCAGATCTTGCGCTAGCTACAGATTACTACAGACTGTTCTGTTTTTCGTGTGTTGTTTGCTTATTTTGATGAATCTATGGCTAGTAAAATAGTTTATAAACCATAGAGAAGTTGGAATACAGTAGGTATAACACTAATATAAATAAATAATGAGTTCATTACAGTACCTTGAAGTGGTCTTTTGTTTTCTTCCGCTAACGGAGCTCACGAGATTTTCTACTTTAAGTTTTGTGTTGTGAAGTTTTCAAGTTTTGGGTAAAGATTTGATGGATTATGGAACAAGGAGTGGCAAGAGCCTAATCTTGGGTATGCCCATGTCACCCCCAAGATAATCTAAGAACACCTAAAAGTCAAAGCTTTGGGATGCCCCGAAAGGCATCCCCTCTTTCGTCTATTTCTATCGGTAACTTTACTTGGAGCCATATTTTTATTCACCACATGATATGTGTTTTGCTTGGAGCGTCTTTTATGATTTGAGTCTTTGCTTGTTAGTCTACCACAATTATCCTTGCTGTACACACCTTTTGAGAGAGCCATACATAATTTGGAATTTGATAGAATACTCTATGTGCTTCACTTATATCTTTTGAGCTTTATAGTTTTACTCTAGTGCTTCACTTATATCTTTTAGAGCACGGTGGTGGATTTGTTTTATAGAAACTATTGATATCTCATGCTTCACTTAGATTATTTTGAGAGTCTTGATAGCATGTTAATTTTCTTAAAATCCTAATATGCTTGGTATGCAAGATTAATAATAAAACTTTCTTATGAGTGTGTTGAATACTAAGAAAAGTTTGATGCTTGATGATTGTTTTGAGATATGGAGGTAATAATATCAAAGTCATGCTAGTTGAGTAGTTGTGAAATTGAGAAATACTTGTGTTGAAGTTTGCAAGTCCCGTAGCATGCACGTATGGTAAACTTTATGCAACAAATTTGAAACATGAGGTGTTATATGATTGTCTTCCTTATGACTGGCGGTCGGGGACGAGCGATGGTCTTTTCCTACCAATCTATCCCCCTAGGAGCATGCGCGTAGTGCCGAGGTTTTTGATGACTTGTAGATTTTTGCAATAAGTATGTGAGTTCTTTATGACTAATGTTGAGTCCATGGATTATACGCACTCTTACCCTTCCATTCTTGCTAGCCTCTTCGGTACCGTGCATTGCCCTTTCTCACATTGAGAGTTGGCGCAAACTTCGCTGGTGCATCCAAACCCCGTGATATGATATGCTCTTTCACACATAAACCTCCTTATATATTCCTCAAAATGGCCACCATACCTACCTATTATGGCATTTCCATAGCCATTCCGAGATATATTGCCATGCAACTTTCCATCATTTCGTTCGTCATGACACATTCATCATTGTCATATTGCTTAGCATGATCATGTAGTTGACATAGTATTTGTGGCAAAGCCACTGTTCATAATTCTTTCATACATGTCAATCTTGGTTCATTGCATATCCCGATACACCGCCGGAGGCATTCATATAGAGTCATCTTTGTTCTAGTATCGAGTTGTAATCATTGAGTTGTAAATAAATAGAAGTGTGATGATCATCATTTTCTAGAGCATTGTCCCAAGTGAGGAATATTAAAAAAGGAAAGGCCAAAAAAAGAGAAGGCCCAAAAAAAGAGAGAGAAAGGCCATAAAAAGAGAAAAGGCCCAAAAAATGAGAGAAAAAGTGAGAAGGGGCAATGTTACCATCCTTTGCCACACTTGTGCTTCAAAGTAGCACCATGATCTTCATAGTAGAGAGTCTCTCATGTTATCACTTTCATATACTAGTGGAAATTTTTCATTATAGAACTTGGCTTGTATATTCCAACAATGGGCCTCCTCAAGTGCCCTAGGTCTTCGTGAACAAGCAAGTTGGATGCACACCCACTAGTTTCTTTTGTTGAGCTTTCATACATTTATAGCTCTAGTGCATCCGTTGCATGGCAATCCATACTCCTTGCATTAACATCAATCGGTGGGCATCTCCATAGCCCATTGATTAGCCTTGTTGATGTGAGACTTACTCCTTTTTTGTCTTCTCCACATAACCCCTCATTATATTCTATTCCACCTATAGTGCTATGTCCATGGCTCGCGCTCATATATTGCGTGAAAGTTTATAGGTTTGAGATTACTAAAGTATGAAACAATTTCTTGGCTTGTCATCGGGGTTGTGCATGATGATAGCATTCTTGTGTGACGAAAATGAAACATGACTAAACCATATGATTTTGTAGGGATGAACTTTCTTTGGCCATGTTATTTTGAGAAGACATAATTGCTTAGTTAGTATGCATGAAGTATTATCATTTTTATGTCAATATGAACTTTTGTCTTGAATATTTCGGATCTGAATATGCATACCACAATTAAGAAGAATTACATTAAAATTATGCCAAGTAGCACTCCACATCAAAAATTCTATTTTTATCATTTACCTACATGAGGACGAGCAGGAATTAAGCTTGGGGATGCTTGATACGTCTCCAACGTATCTATAATTTTTGATTGCTCCATGCTATATTATCTACTGTTTTGGACATTATTGGGCTTTATTATCCACTTTTATATTATTTTTGGGACTAACCTATTAACCGGAGGCCCAACCCAGAATTGCTGTTTTTTGCCTGTTTTAGGGTTTCGAAGAAAAGGAATATCAAACGGAGTCCAAACGGAATGAAACCTTCGGGAACATGATTTTCTCACCCAATACAACTCAGGAGACTTGAACCCTATGTCAAGCCAATTAACATGAGGACACGAGGTAGGGGGGCACGCCTGCCCCCCCCAGACGCGCCCTCCACCCTCGTGGGCCCCCTGTTACTCCACTGACGTACTTCTTCCTCCTATATATACCCATGTACCCCCAAATGATCAGATACGGAGCCAAAAACCTAATTCCACCGCCGCAACTTTCTGTATCCACGAGATCCCATCTTGGGTCCTGTTCGGGAGCTCCGCCGGAAGGGGAATTGATCACGGAGGGCTTCTACATCATAATCCAAGCCCCTCTGATGAAGTGTGAGTAGTTTACTTCAGACCTACGGGTCCATAGTTAGTAGATAGATGGCTTCTTCTCTCTTTTTTATCTCAATACAATGTTCTCCCCCTCTCTCGTGGAGATCTATTTGTTGTAATCTTCTTTTTGCGGTGTGTTTGTTGAGAATGATGAATTGTGGGTTTATGATCCAGTCTATCTATGAATAATATTTGAATCTTCTCTAGATTCTTTTATGTATGATTGGTTATCTTTGCAAGTCTCTTTGAATTATCAGTTTGGTTTGGCCTACTAGATTGGTTTTTCTTGCCATGGGAGAAGTGCTTAGCTTTGGGTTCGATCTTGCGGTGTCCTTTCCAAGTGACAGAAGGGGCAGCAAGGCACACATTGTATTGTTGCCATCGAGGATAACAAGATGGGGTTTTTATCATATTGCATGAAACTATCCCTCTACATCATGTCATCTTGCTTAAGGCGTTACTTTGTTTTTAACTTAGATGCATGCTGGATAGCGGTCGATGAGTTGAGTAATAGTAGTAGATGCAGGCAGGAGTCGGTCTACTTGTCTCGGACGTGATGCCTATATACATGATCATACCTAGATATTCTCATAACTATGCTCAATTCTATCAATTGCTCAACAGTAATTTGTTCACCCACCATAGAATACTTATGCTCTTGAGAGAAGCCACTAGTGAAACCTATGGCCCCCGGGTCTCTTTCTCATCATATTAATCTCCATCACTTTATTATTGCTTTGATTTTACTTTTTACTTTTCATCTCTATACCAAAAATACCAAAAATATTATCTATCATCTCTATCAGATCTCACTTTCGTAAGTGACCGTGAAGGGATTGACAACCCCTAAGCGTGTTGGTTGCGTTGAGCTATTGTTTTTGTGTAGGTACAAGGGACTCACGCGTAGCCTCCTACTGTATTGATACCTTGATTCTCAAAAACTGAGGGAAATACTTACGCTACTTTGCTGCATCATCCTCTCCTCTTCGAGGAAATCCAACGCAGTGCTCAAGAGGTAGCAGTAGCCCGTGCCAGCCTTTTGTCAGGCGGGCAGTTGCCGAGGCAGCATGGGGAAACGGGGATGCCCACGTCCAATCAACCACCACGTGCCAACCGAGGCCGTGGGCTGTTGGGGCCCGCGGCGCCCCACACTTGCCCCTTAGCTTCGCCTCGAAGCCAAGTCCAAGCGCACCTTGGGCCCGGGGGCTACTGTCGGTGTTCTAGGAACAGGGATCCCTAGACTTGCCTGCCTGCGGCCCATGGCGTGGCTCCACGAGCGGCGCTGTGCGGCCCATCTTCATCAGCAAGCACTCAAGACCCTCGCGAGGGGCCAAGCCTTGTGAGGCGGACGATTCAAGACCTCCTCGGGGGCAGCCTCACCAGGCTGGCTCGCGAGGGAAGGAGATATCAAGGCAAGGGATACCTCACGAGGTCCACATGATGTAAGCCATGACGACCAAGGCCACGCGGGCTCCAGTGTGCGCAGTGTCCTCGTTTCCTCTTTGGTGCTAAAGAGGCAAGCTCAGGCACGGAGTCCCGAGGCATCAAGCAAAGGTTTCCATATCGGTGCAACAAGACCAAGACTAGCAGGACGGCAGGACGGAGGTCACCGTGGAGCCCAAGACGGTGTCACCACCAGAGCCTTTGGTAGGTGGAGACTACTTTTGTCAGGATAACTTGTACTAGCTATCCCCCTTCAAACTTGGCCGTTGTGGGATCCCTTCCCGCTCAATATTTGGAAAGAGGACCAGGGCCTCTATAAATAGGACTAGCCACCACCTTAGCAAAGGAGGGAGGATCATTCAGACCACCAGACACCACACAAGCTCGCCAAGCACAAGAAAACCTCTCCTCAGGAGGCCGTTCTTCCCCTTGTAACTATTCATCCTCGGGCCACGAGGCAATCCACCACACTACACTAGAGTAGCGTATTACACCACAACGATGGCGCGAACTAGTATAAATCTTGTGTCCCTTTGTTCTGCGAGTTCGAGGCACTAAGACTTGAGATTGTGGTGAGGGAGAGAGCTAGAGGGGGAGAGATCTTTGTGCGCACCCCAGTGTTCGAACCTCAAGGGTTTTGCCGGAACCCGAAATCTGACAGAAAATATCTCGAGATGAAAGGTCGATGCAGTTACTTTCTGACTCTCATTACATCCTGATTATGCTTTTTACACTATGATGTTTTATGAATTATCAACTCTGCTGATTCTATCATGGTGAAGGAAAAGAACAAGGAATTAGTGTTGGTGAAACACTAAAACGATTTGCACCATTAGGGTTGTTATTCTGTCATCACATACATTCTCTTCTGCCATTCTTTATTTTTGGAATATATTCCTTTTCATGATTGATGCCTGCTTTGAATGTATGTGTGTGTTTTGTTTATTTATAATACAATTAGTAGGTTTAAGTCTACGGTCATCATGAGATATACCAAGCTGATGATGAAACATGTATATATAGCATCATAAGACTTTATTTTCTATTTGAATAAGAACTGCAAGAGAACAAATAGAATAAATGTGCACTTTTTCAGTAAACCTTTAGTTTTAGCTTTTTTTCTTCTGGAGAACATATACTAATAAATGTCATTGACAATGCTTATGTTCCAAGACCGACAAAATATTTCCAGGTTAGATTCCTAAATTTTCCCAAAAGCACATTGTCTAATGCGATATTCCAAGGTTGGATATATAAGTTGAACTTTCATGTCAGCTATATGGTTCCTTTCCTAATCATTTTCATTCAACAATGCTTATATTATATATAGATTATATCCACAGATAACTGAATGAGTTGTATAGTACATACAAGCAATACTTTTGCCTCCAGAATATATGTATTGTCACATTGCGTGCTTTTTGATAAAGCATTTCTTCATTGCTTAATCATACTTATTCCGATTGCTTCCCGCCAATGTTTATAAATGGAGTGTTTAGGTGCTTAAGTATATCAGAGAAAAAATCATACACCACTCTATGACATGTCTGGAAAAAGAGTGGACCAACAGCATTAATGTTGTTGATGGTATGCCATATTTGCAGAAGGCATCCTTTTCTTATTTACCACATTTTAATCTCAAACAGACCAATGCGGAGCGGCACGGCGCCGTGCATTACCCGCTAGTGGTATCCTAAAGTGTATGAAATTGTATAGTGTGGAGTTACTCCTACTCTGTACTTGATGGTTACAACTAATTTGTTCGTGGATCTAATTGTTTTAACCAAGTGAATGACCACATACGTCAACTAAACACTGTTGGACACCAGACATAATACCAATACTTAATTACCTTTTGTGGAAAAAAGTTGTGCAAACCTGCATGTATAGATTGAGAAATAACTAGTAAGTACTCCTTTCGTTTCGAAATAGATGACTCAACTTTGTACAAAGTTTGTAAAAAATTGAGTCATCTATTTCCGAATGGAGGGAGTAGTAAACAAAGATGAAAAAATGACTTGCACGAAAAAAATCAGGCAAATTATATAAATAGAGAGTTCCTGGTATTCTGCATTCTCATGGAACAACTAAGCAACACACCATACTATACTATCCGTGTATTCTCCCTACCAGCAATGAAAGATGTGCAAATTTTGCGTATTCACAAAAAAATACTATCTGCGTGTGAACAAGGAATATGTGAAAGTGTGAGGATATTCGGAGCTCACTTTTTTTGCGAATACATTCGGAGCTCACTTTCATGATGCAAATCTGCAGAAGTGTTTCATGTCCTCCATCATAAGTGACCTGTCATGCCGTCAACATGCTGGTACGTACATACCTTACCAAGATTACTCATAAGCATCGGTAAGTTCTTGGCCCCAATTACCAATTGAGGATATCACAAGCATAATACTAATCGGCTCAGGCGAGGCGCGGAGGAGGTCGTTGCAAGCGCAAGGGCAACCCCTGTTGTCACGCTCTCGACGTGGATGCACCGCGATTACTAACCCTGTTGACATTTAATGGTAATGGAATTTGTCTTAATGAATACACCAAATGAATCCCTAAATCCAACTCCGAATCATCTTGTTTCTCTGCCATTTTGGATTAAAATGATTAAAATCGCAGAAAGGAGGGAATGTCAGTACAGAAACAACACTTAGTGTGAATCATTTTCACTCGGGTGGCCACGCCAACACGTCGGCGGATGACCCCGTGGCGATCGCGGCGACATCCCATGGCGGGAGTTCGCTGATACGTCTCCAACGTATCTAGTTTTCCAAACACTTTTGCCCTTGTTTTGGACTCTAACTTGCATGATTTGAATGGAACTAACCCGGACTGACGCTGTTTTTAGCAGAATTACCATGGTGTTATTTATGTGCAGGAGCAAATGTTCTCGAAATGGCCTGAAACTTCACGGAGACACTTTTCATAAAATAAGAAAAATACCTGCCAAAGATGAAGGCCAGGGGGCCCACCATCTCTCCATGAGGGTGGGGGCGCGCCTGGCCCCCTAGGGCGCGCCCCCTACCTCGTGGGCCCCCTGTTGCGTCTCCGACTCCAACTCCACCTCCATATACTGAGTTTTAATGAGAAAAAACAGAGAGAAGAAATCATCGCGTTTTATGATACGGAGCCACCGCCAAGCCCTAAAACCTCTCGGGAGGGCTGATCTCGAGTCCGTTTGGGGCTCCGGAGAGGGGAATCCGTCGCCATCGTCATCATCAACCATCATCCATCACCAATTTCATGATGCTCACCGCCGTGCGTGGGTAATTCCATCGTAGGATTGCTAGACGGTGATGGGTTGGATGGGATCTATCATGTAATTGAGTTAGTTTTGTTAGGGTTTGATCCCTAGTGTCCAATATGTTCTGAGGTTGATGTTGCTATGACTTTGCTATGCTTAATGCTTGTCACTAGGGTCCGAGTGCCATGATTTCAGATCTGAACCTATTATGTTTTCATCAATATATGAGTGTTCTTGATCCTATCTTGCAAGTCTATAGTCACCTATTATGTGTTATGATCCGTTAACCCCGAAGTGACAATAATCGGGATACTTACCGGTGATGACCATAGTTTGAGGAGTTCATGTATTCACTATGTGTTAAGGCTTTGTTCCGGTTCTCTATTAAAAGGAGGCCTTAATATCCCTTAGTTTCCCTAAGGACCCCGCTGCCACGGGAGGGTAGGAAAAAAGATGTCATGCAAGTTCTTTTCCATAAGCACGTATGACTATGTTCGAAATACATGCCTACATTATGTCAATGAACTAGAGCTAGTTCTGTGTCACCCTAGGTTATGACTGTTACATGATGAACCGCATCCGACATAATTCTCTATCACCGATCCATTGCCTACGAGCTTTCCATATATTGTTCTTCGCTTATTTACTTTTCCGTTGCTATTGCTATCATCACTACAAAATACCAAAAATATTACTTCTACTACTGTTACCTTTTGCTACCGTTATCACTACTATCATATTACTTTGCTACTAAACACTTTGCTACAGATATTAAGTTTCCAGGTGTGGTTGAATTGACAACTCAGCTGCTAATACTTGAGAATATTCTTTGGCTCCCCTTGTGTCGAATCAATAAATTTGGGTTGAATACTCTACCCTCGAGAACTGTGGCGATCCCCTATACTTGTGGGTTATCAAGACTATTTTCTGGCGCTGTTGCCGGGGAGCATAGCTCTATTCTTTGAGTCACTTGGGATATATATCTACTTATCATTATGAAGAACTTGAGAGATCCAAAAACCAAGATCTATCCCTCAACTACGAGGGGAGGTAAGGAACTGCCATCTAGCTCTGCACTTGATTCACCTTCTGTTTCGAGTAAGCTTGCGACACCTACACCTGCTTCTGCTATTCGTTCTGATATGTTGCACATTATTGATGATGCCACTTCTGCTATGCATGATACTTATGATGAAACTACCTCTATGCCTGATACTACCGTGCCACTTAGTGATTTTCTTGATGAACAACTTGCTAGGGCTAGAGAAATTGAAAATATTGAATCTGATGATACTGATGAAAGTGATGATGAAGAACCACTTGCTAAGGGTTATGATGATGAAAATATTGAATCTGATGATCCTAAGGGTTATGTTTTTGATCAAGATGCTTCTTTAGCTATTTTAGCTTGCAGAAATAGAACTGAACTAAAAAATTATTAGCTAAATGGAGTAAGCAATCTCTAAATGCTAGAATGAAACCTGATCCTGCTTTTGCTACTTCACCTATCTTTGTTACTGATAAGGATTATGGATTCCCTGTTGATCCTGATATAATTACGTTGGTTGAATCTGATCCTTTTCATGGTTATGAATCTGAAACTGTTGTGGCACATCTTACTAAATTGAATGATATAGCAACTCTATTCACTAAGGATGAGAGAACTCGTTACTTTCCTTAAAATATTTTCGTTCTCATTAAAGGGTGATGCTAAGATATGGTTTAATTCTCTTGATCCTGGTTGTGTGTGTAGTGCCCAGGATATGATTTATTACTTCTCTGCTAAATATTTCCCTGCTCATAAGAAACAAGCAGCTTTAAGGGGTATATATATAATTTTGTGCAAATTTAAGAAGAGAGTCTCCCACAAGCTTGGGGGAGGCTTCTCCAATTACTTAATGCTTTGCCTGATCATCCTCTTAAGAAAAATGAAATACTTGATATCTTTTATAATGGACTAACCGATGCCTCCAGAGATTACCTGGATAGTTGTGCTGGTTCTATTTTCAGGGAAAGAACGCCGGATGAAGCTGAAATTCTATTGAATAATACATTGACAAATGAAAATAATTGGACACCTCCTGAGCCTATTCCTAAACCAACTCCGAAGAAGAGGGGTATTCTATTTCTCAGTCCTGAAGGTATGCAAGACGCAAAGAAATCTATGAAAGAAAAAGGTATTAAAGCTGAAGATGTTAAGAATTTACCTCCTATTGAAGAAATACATGGTCTTAATTTACCGCCTGTTGAAGAAACATATAATCTTAATCCTTTACCTATTGAAGAAACACATGGTCTTGATAACCCGACACAGGTAGTAAAGGTAAATTCTCTCTATAGATATGATAAAGCTGTAATCCCATTTACTAAAATTTCTAGCCCATGCTTAGATGAGTTTGATAAATTTATGGCTAAGCAAGAAGACTTTAATTCTTATTTTGGTAGACAATTAAAATACAATTCAAATATGCTTGAACACTTGGGTGATTATATGGCTAACGTTAAAAGTGAACTTAAACTTATTAGTAAACATGCTTCTATGGTTACCACTCAAGTAGAACAAGTACTTAAAGCTCAAAATGATTTGCTCACTGAATTGAATAGTAAAGATAATGATAATGCTGTTAGAGTTATGACTAGAGGTGGTAAAATGACTCAGGAACCTTTGTATCCTGAAGGCCACCCTAAGAGAATTGAGCAAGATTCTCAGAGAAATAATATAGATGCACCTAGCCCTTCTAAAAGGAAGAAAAAGAAAAATGATAGGACTTTGCATGCTCCTAGTGATCCTATTGTTGAAACACCTGAGAATCCAAATGATATTTCTATTTCCGATGCCGAAACACAACCTGGTAATGAACCTGAAACTAGTGATAATGTTAATGATAATGTTCATGATGATGCTCAACCTAGTAATGATAAGGATATAGAAATTGAACCTGCTGTTGATCTTGATAACCCACAATCAAAAATCAACGTTATGATAAGAAAGATTTTGTTGCTAGGAAACATGGTAAAGAAAGAGAGCCTTGGGTTCAGAAACCCATGCCTTTCCCTCCCAAACCATCCAAGAAAAAGGATGATGAGGATTTTGAGCGCTTTGCTGAAATGATTCGACCTATCTTTTTGCATATGCGATTAACTGATATGCTCAAAACAAATCCTTATGCTAAGTACATGAAAGATATTATTACGAATAAAAGAAAGATACCGGAAGCTGAAATTTCCACCATGCTTGCTAATTATACTTTTAAGGGTGGAATACCAAAGAAACTTGGAGATCCAGGAGTACCCACTATACCATGCTCCATTAAAAGAAACTATGTTAAAACTGCTTTATGTGATTTTGGAGCCGGTGTTAGTGTTATGCCTCTCTCTTTATATCGTAGACTTGATTTGAATAAGTTGACACCTACTGAAATATCTTTGCAAATGGCTGATAAATCAACTGCTATACCTGTCGGTATTTGTGAGGATGTGCCTGTTGTAGTTGCAAATGTTACTATTTTAACGGACTTTGTTATTCTTGATATTCCCGAGGACGATAGTATGTCTATTATTCTTGGAAGACCCTTTTTGAATACTGCAGGGGCTGTTATTGATTGCACTAAAGGCAATGTCACTTTCCATGTTAATGGTAATGAGCCTACGGTACACTTCCCGAAGAAACAACCTCAAGTTCATAGTATCAACTCTATTGGAAAAATTCCATCGATTATATTTGGAGGTTTTGAATTTCCTCTTCCTACTGTTAAGAAGAAATATGATATTCTTATTATTGGGGATGTGCATATCCCCGTTGAGGTAACATAGTGTTATTCGAAATTTCTCCGGTTCCATGTTATTCGGAATGAGTTCGTTAACAAGACTTGATCAACCTTGTTAGTGGATTCCTTTTGATGATCATGAGATGGATGAAACTAGAAGGCACAACTTTCTGTATCCCACTTCTACTTTCTGTTATTTATATTAAATAAAATAAAAATAAATATTTGTCTGTCTTTTATCTGATTATCCGTGCAATATAAAAATACCTCAAAAATCAAAGTTCTCCAAATGCCCTAAAAATTAAATATGATTTTTTCTAGAATATTTGAGGATTTATGGAACTGAGAACACACCAGGGGGGCCAACCCCCTGCCTCGTGGGCCCACTGTGGCCCTCCTCCACTTATCCTTTCACCCATACACTTCTTCTTCCTCCCCCAAACACAAATAACCAGCTCAAACCCGAGTCCAAGTTCGTTTTGCTGCCATTTTCGATCTCCTTGCTGAAAGCACCTCTCACAAAACTGCTTGGGGAGATTGTTCCTTGGTATGTGACTCCTCCATTGATCCAATTAGTTTTTGCTCTAGTGCTTTATTCATTGCAAATTTTGGCTGCTTAGGTGACCCTTTTCTTGAGCTAGCATGTCAAATTTATATGGTCAAAAGTACTTTTAATGCATGATATAGGCCCTAGGCACTTGTAGGAGTAGTTACTATCAATATTATTGAGTTTGGTTTACTTTTATTTTGAAGCGGCTAAAAAATTTCAGAATTTTTCAGAGGAAAAAAATGCTTAGGAAAATGTTCCAAGGTGGTTCTTCAAGGAAGCAAGGACCCAAGCTTGCAATGCATGATGCTGACGAAGAGCCACCAAGAGACGCTCCAGTGCATCCTTGCGTGTGGCCTTCTGAAAATTTTGTGGTTCGAGCGGGAATAAAAGAAGAATTCAACGCATATTTGCGTAACGCCGATCTCGTGAGCTTCGAGGAAGAGAAGTGCAGTCAGTATCATAATCTCACTAGTTCCTTTGTGAGGAGGTTTGAATTTTCAACTTCACGTAATTCCCCAACTGTCATGTTTGATCTTTATGATAAATCTTATACCATGGACTTAGAGGATTTTACCACTGCATGCAAACTTCCACAATGGGGTAGTATAAGGGATCCTCGCAAATTTGAATTTAGAGATTTTCTAGCTAATATAAATGTAGGAGAATCTAGAGATATTACACAAGCTACCATAGGGAGCATTCACTTTCCTGCTATACATTATTTTGCTCTCCTCATAGGTAGATGCATAAATGTTAAAGATGAGGCATGTCACATGTGTGTCCCTGACCTCAGTATTCTTAGGAGTGTTGTGTTGGGAGACAAATCATATAATTTGGGAGCCATTGTTGCATGCAGGTTGCATCTTAATAGACGTAATGGAGATTTCTTTGGTGGAATTTACGCAAACCGCATAGCTAATTTTCTTGGTATAGATGTACGCGAAGATGATATTGAATTACCACCTGCTTACCTAGACTTTAATGTTATGGTTCATCACCAGTTTGTTGAGAGGAATGAATCACCTCTCCAATATCGACTAATCTTTGACAGACGACGTGATGTCCATATTACTCTCCCTGCCCCTGCCTTCTTTGATTATCAGGCAAGAGGAGGATATACTATTACCAGAGACACTACAAGAAATATGTCAACTTGTGACCTTGACTATTGGTCACTAAAAGTTCATTGTTTTTCATTTGCGACCTTTTTGTGACCAAAAAGAGAAGGTCAAAAGCCGGCGGTCGTAAACTGAAATTAACGGCCTTCTCTATGAGAAGGTCATAGACGTTTACGACCAAAACAGAAGGTCATTGAACCCATGACCTTTTGTTTTGGTCACTGGTTGTCTGACCAAGCCACGTCGGATCCGACGTGGCTAAATTGCGACCAATCGAAAAGGTCACTGACAAGATTCAGCCCGGTCCGATTGGGTGTTTTACATGGGCCAGGCCCAACAATTCAGCCTTTTATATATTTTTTCCTATTAATTCTCGACAGCCACATGGGCCAATGCCTACAATTCGGTCTTTTTATTTTCTGGGTTGTGGCCTTTTGCATTCTACATAATTTCTATTTTTGCTTTTATTTTTTATTAGATTCAATTTTCCATATAGTTCCTTATTTGGCTTTTATTTTATTTGGTTATAGGTTCAAATTTCAGATTATTGTAGTCAAGCAAGTCCAAAATTATCAAATTCTTCTAGGCGATGTGTCCCAATCATCAAATTTTAATTTTTTCACAGCTTGTTACTAAACCATGTACCAATCAGAAAGGAGAAACACATAAAAATCTTTAAATAATAGCCACAATTTTCCAGTCAAAAAGGAGAAACACAACTTATTACAATATTCCAGTCAAAGGAGAAACACAGTTTATTACAATATTCTAGCCACCACATAACCATACACTATTCCACTACAGATAAAACGCTTAGCAAGTACAAGGACATCTCCAACACCTTAACACCTTCAACCTACAAAACAGCACATACATCCACATATTAAGGACTGAGTTCACATCAATTGATACCTTGACATAAGGCAATAAGAAAATGTGCTCAGGTATGAACAAAAATAAAATAAACAAATTTTTAGACCATGGCGTGTACCACAAAAATCTGAACAAATGCATATATATCCACAAGGAGCACATGCTACATGCATCAAGCATCCGGTCATCAAGCATCAGGCCCATATATGTTTGAGAAGATGAGTAGATACCTGACTTCGTGTCGATGCTTTGAATAGCGCTATAGTTGATGAAGATCTGGTTCGTGTCACCTTTGACATCGATGTAATCAAAATACTTGAGAACCTGGGATACCAAATTGATCTTAGAAATGAAAATTGCAAATTATACATATATGGATGTACATAAACCAGTAGTAGAACCACTACAACCTATTACATTGCCTTACCAAAAGTACTAGCAAAAAAACTCTAATAACCAGGTCTACAACTCAATGCATCATAGCAACAGAACTGAAAAGATGAATGGCACCCAAGTAATTTTAGATGGAAACAAGTACAACTAGCAAGACACGAAGGAATTTTAGATTTACGTAAGGTTTACAAGAATAGGACACTGATACAGGATTTAAACAAGCATAGGACTTTGGTTATGCAGTTCTTCGGTGGTGTTAAACAATCATTAAACCATGTGTGTTAAAACCCATGATGCAAGAACCCATGAATCTGCATTCTCACTTGCTGACAAGTTACAAAAATATCCATTACATGGCCCAGAATTTGTTTTCTGAATAAAAACACTAACCAACAAAACCAAGCACACATCAATACATTCTGCAAAGATAGGATCATCTAGGCTCTAGTGATCATTTTAAGCACCAGTAGAACAAATATACCAAACCAGACCATGATCACCATGCATCAGGATTTATGGTTCTAGCAAAACATCAAATAGATGTGGATACACGCAGCAGGCATACCAGCTACTACAGTAAGAGGTTCATATGTTCCATGAACTGGAGGGAATATACAGGATGGCAGTCGTGTAGAGCTAGGGACGAGGAGGATGAGCTTGGTACCATTGTACCTGGATGGTAAACAATAAAACAAGTTATGGCAGCAGAAGCATCATGATTTATTCTTTATTAGAGGGATGGTGGTAGAAGGTCCAGCTACTACAATTAGAGGTTGCCAATTGAAATTAAGCTCGATTTAACAACACAAGATTTTGATACATTTATACAGTCCATAAGGTCAGCTAACTATTAAGGGCTTTCCTTTAGATTACAAACAATTATGTGTACAAGGCAATTCAGCATTTAAGTTGAAGGTTTTCGGTAGCAAAACAGAACATGATATATACTAAACAACTTGAACTGGTAATACACAACTAAATTGGCTATTAAGCAAGTTTAGGTTTCTTATCCAAACAAGGATGAGAAATATGCTCCTAAAATAATAATGCTATGTGCACACTTGGAGAATGACATGAAAGGCTATTTACTACAACATAAGTACACAAGCAGTATTTGCATCAGTACAGCTACACTAGCACATATTAGCAAACTATAGGCAAGTTTGTGGTTTTCAAAAAAAGGGTGCAACAGATACATTTTTGGGCAATACAAGTTCACAGGGACCATAGCACCTATGCAGCAAATATTTCTTTTCTGATTTTGCTGTTGTGCTTCATCTTTTTCAAATTCTGGGCACCCTGAGCCAAAGAAACAGCTGGTATAAGAATATGCATTAAGAGACAGCTAAATTATCTGTTGTACCCTGAGCCAAATTTTGTTCAAGTTAGTCTTGTCAATATATGTCCTTGTGCAATGAACAATGAACATGAACATTAGCATCAGAGCTAAGTCAGAGACAGCTAAAACATGACATTCTTTCGCAGAGTGCATCACGAACGAATACCGCATACGCACTTCCGCAGAAGCTAGAGACAACCAAAATTTGCACAGGGAGTTGACCCTGAATCTGAACTACTGCGACATGATGCAAAAGAGCGTGCCAAGAACAGGTTACCTTCCTCTCAGCGATCTTGCAGGATCGCCACCCCATGTAGAGCGGCTGGAACGTCCAAATCCTCCGCCTAGCCACGTGCCCTTGGAACAAGCTGGCGCCACCAATAGAGCCATATTCCCTGATGGCACCCAAAAACATAGTCAGAAATACCAAACTCGAGGGGACTGGATCGGACGAGGGAGGCAGAGCTTGGGTCAGCGGCTTACTATGGAGAAGGGAGGAACTTCAGAGAGCGGAGGCGGAGGAGGACAGCGAAGAGGCCGTGTGGAAGAGCGCGCCCAGAGCCCGCACGGCGGACGCCATGGACGGCGGCGGCCGCAGGAGCAGCGGAGTGGAGCACGCGCGGCTGGTGCTCGACGGTTTGCCGCCCCTGGCAGCGGCTGGGTGGGAGTACTTGTGCTGGGAGCGAGACTAGATCTGGGGGATTGGAAAGGACTTGTGCTAATATGACGAGGGGGTCGTCGACGGTAGATGCTCGATCGCACACAACAGCAAGACGTGGTGAAAACTGAGGCTCCACTGCGGGGAGGAAGGGAACAGGATCGAGAGGAGCACGATGACATCAGGAGGAAGGGGACATACTTGTGATCTGGATTGCGAGCCCATTGCCTCCATCGCGGGTCTGGAAGCACCGCATTGCTTGCTCGATCTGGGTCATAAATGGTGGGGGTGACAGCGGATCGGGGTGGGAGGGAGAGGGTTTGGGTTGGGGTGGCGGCGGTGGCTGTGGGTGTGAGCGAGACGGAG
>NC_041388.1:550597781-550609344 GCF_002162155.2 Triticum dicoccoides | reverse complement strand
GGAGGGAATGGATCGGGGTGGGTGGGAGAGAGAGGCGGCGGCGGGATGGGGAAGGAGGGGGCGGCGACGGGGGGGCCATCGTCGTCGATCTGGATCAGGGAGAGGGATTGGGGTGGGTGGTGGATATGGAGCGAAAGAATGGAGGCGGGGGAGGGAGGAATGAGAGAAAGAATGGAGGCGGGGGGTGGGTGGAAAATGTCCATGAGGACAGACCTAGGGTTTCGGCTCGGGTGGGTTTGGGCCGTTGGATCTGGTGGTTGATGCGTGATCCGCATGATATGCCCATGGTCCAATCAGAACTCAGCAAACCATTTGATGACCTTATGACCATATAAATTGGTCATGATCGATTCAAGATAAAAAAAATTGTTGACCATGGTCCAATCAGAACTCAGCAAACCATTTGATGACCTTATGACCATATAAATTGGTCATGATCGATTCAAGATAAAAAAAATTGTTGACCATGGTCCAATCAGAACTCAGCAAACCATTTGATGACCTTATGACCATATAAATTGGTCAATGCTCAAAATGAGTTTTTTTGTGAAAGTATTATCAAATATTTGTTCAAATGATCTCATATTGTACACAATGATGCATCTTGGAATTCCAAACAATGTTGCCTAAGGCAGTTTTCATTTTCTTTGCACGGAAAATTCATTTTCATTTTTTCGAGTGCCCGAAAAGAGGTTTTTTTGTGAAGGACCTACCATATATTTGTTTCAAAATTGTACCAAATCAATTTTCTAAAATACTAGGACATATTTAATGTACAATTGACCAAATGGTTGGGTGTAAAAAAATTTGGTCCACCTCTCATGAAAAAGACAAATTTCCGCCGATTCAGCTGGAAGCGGGTCAAATTTGAACTGCAGCTGCCTCATAGTTTGCTATTTATTTTTTCCAAAAATCATTTCTAGGTACATAAGTATCTATTTAATCAGAGAAACATCAAAAGTTTTCCAAGATTAAACCACTAGCTAGGAACGGTCAAGCCCGCTGTTTTGACCGCATTTTGAAACGGGCATAAAAAATTCAAAAAAATCAAAAAATTGGAAAACCTTCGTATTGTGTCATCATATGTGACCAAGTTTCCAGGAAAAATAATAAACTTGTAATATGACAATTCTTTTTAAAAAGTGTTCTCGGGAATGAGCTATCATGCGTGAAGATTCATGGCTTTCAAGCCAAATGATCAATCTTATGGCCACATTCATGGCATAGTTTCTTCAAATGATCTCATATTGTGCACAAGGGTGCATCTTGGAATTCCAAACAATGTTTCCTAAGGGAGTTTTCACCTTCGTTGCACAAAAGAACCATTTTCCATTTTTCGAGTGACCAAAATGTGGTTTTTTGTGAAGGACCTACCATATATTTGTTGCAAAATTGTACCAAATCAATTTTCTAAAATACTAGGCCATATTTAATGCACAATTGACCAAATTGTTGGGTGTAAAAAGTTTTGATCCACCTCTGGTGAAAAAGACAAATTCCTGCCGATTCTGTTGGAAGCAGGTCAAATTTGAACTGCAGCTGCCTCATAGTTTGCTATTTATTTTTTTCCAAAAATCATTTATAGGTACATAAGTATCTATTTAATTAGAGAAACATCAAAAGTTTTCCAAGATTCAACCACTAGCTAGGAACGGTCAAGCCCGCCGTTTTGACCGCATTTTGTAACGGGCATAAAAAATTCAAAAAAATCAAAAAATTGGAAACCTTCGCATTGTGTCATTATATGTGACCAAGTTTCCAGGAAAAATAATAAACTTTTAATACGGAAATTATTTTTAAAAAGTGTTCTCAGAAATGAGCTGTCATGCGTGAAGATTCATGGCTTTCAAGCCAAATGATCAATCTTATGGCCACATTCATGGCATAGTTTGTTCAAATGATCTCATATTGTGCACAAGGGTGCATCTTGGAATTCCAAACAATGTTTCCTAAGGGAGTTTTCACTTTCATTGCACAAAAGAGCCATTTTCCATTTTTCGAGTGCTCTAAATGAGTTTTTTTTGTGAAGGACCTACCAAATAATTCTTGCAAAATTGGACCAAAGCATTTTTCTAAAATACTAGGCCATATTTAATGCACAATTGACTAAATGGTTGGGTGTCAAAATTTTTGATCCACCTCTGGTGAAAAAGACAAATTCCCGCTGATTCAGGTGGAAGCAGGTCAAATTTGAACTGCATCTGCCTCATAGTTTGCTATTTATTTTTTCCAAAAATCATTTCTAGGTACATAAGTATCTATTTAATCATAAATACATGGTTTGGTGGCGATACGTTGAGGTTTGGATGGTGGGCGAGGGCCCCAACTCTAGAGCGCGTAAACTCGCATGCCCGCCGCGTGGTCACCGCGTGACCGTGGCGTTGCCATGTGTTCTGGGCGGCCTAGGCATGTCTAGTGGGTTGGGCACTCCCCAGGTAGGTTCTAGGAAGAAAATCACAACATAAGATTCTCATGAGGAGACCGATCGACGCCCAAACATGAATAAGCAGCCAAGTGTTTGATTAGCGGTACGGGAAATGCACATGGCGAATGGGCATGAGTTTTGGCTGAGGATGATTAGTTATTAAGAAGACCGTCTTCACAAATTTTCAGCTCAAAAGGAGGAGCCTAGATGGTACTTGCTTTGCAAAGTACCACACTGGACATAAATACGAATGTTGAAGTTGGGCTCAAAATAATGAATGGATTGAGCTGGCATTTGGTGGAGGATGGTTATTTGGGTAGAGGAAAGCACTGTAGAAAATGGATACCATTTGGACATGCCAAAGTGGTACTTCCTTCACAAAGTGTTTTTCTGAATAGAATAGGAAAATGAATATTTTTGAACTAGGCAAGGAAGGTTTTTTTTACATATTTGACAAAGATATGACCCAAAGAATTTATGAGATTTTTTGGGAATTTTGGGAATGACAGAAATATAGGTTGCTTCACAACCTAGGGCAAAAACTGCCACATGGACATGACACATAGGCAAAACTGATGAGGTGGCGCCTAGTCATAGAAACCCACCACAATTTACAAGGTTATGACCATCTATATTGGTCATGATCAGCTAGAAATAAGGCAGCGAAGCAGTGCTATCTGCTTTATGACCATTTCATGTAAGGAAATTACGACCTTTCTGACCAAAATGGTCGTTATAGTTTAGGGTTTGGAGCCCCCCGAACAACTTTTGACCAATTGGTCTGAAATGGTCATAGATCTATGACCAATTCTTCCAGGGTCACTGACAGAAGGTCACTAGTTGACATATTTCTTGTAGTGAGAGGAGGCAGATGAGTACGAGAGGAGAGAGGAGGCCGCTCGTCGCCACGCTGCAGCTCAGCACGCAATAGCTGCTGCATCATAGTACGACCCCAGCTACTATTATGGATATCAGTCAGGCCAGCCGTGGCCATAGACCAACTTAGGCCAAAAGCCTAAGCTTGGGGGAGTACCTATTTCTCACCGACATTACATTTATGCTCACACACACATTGCTAGATGTCGGTGCTCATACTTTTCATTGTATCATCCATGCTAGTTTATTTTCTTTTTTATGCTTTCTTCTTGTGTTTTTAATAAACCTTAAGAAAAACCAAAAAAATCAGTTGTAGTTTTTAATTAGTTACTCTCCATGCTTGTAGTAGTAATTAAAAAGAAAACCCAAAAAGATTTCATGTTCTTCTTTTGCTTATTGGGAGCTTTCCCGTGTAAATAGTTTTATTTCTTTTCTTTGGGGGTCGATAGGAGAAGACCATGATTAAATTGTTGAAGTGGCTCTTATATGCATTATTGTTGATCTGACAAAAGAGCCCATATTGCCTTATCTCCTCCTGTTTATTGAATGCCTGCAGATTCCAGCTTAGTCCAATGCACGTGCACTATTATTATTATTCACATCGTTCCGTCATGCAAGTGAAGGGCTATTATGATGTTATATGATGGACTGGCTGAGATGAGAAAAGCTGGTATGAACTCGGCCTCTTTTGTTTTTGTAAATATGATTTGTTCATCGTTCCTGATTCAGCCTATTATGAATAAACATGTTTGCAATGACAATTAGAGATCATAGTTTCTTATGCCATGCTTGATTAGCTATGAGTTATAATGGTTTACCTTGCGTACCAACATGTTGTTAAAATGGTTATGATGTGGTATGATAGGGTGGTATCCTCCTCTTAATGATTTAAGTGACTTGACTTGGCACATGTTCACGCATGTAGTTGAAACAAAATCAACATAGCCTTCATGATATTTATGTTCATGGTGGATTATATCCTACTCATGCTTGCATTCAGTGTTGATTAATTTTAATGCATGTTCATGATTGTTGTCGCTCTCTAGCTGGTCGCTTCCCAGTCTTTTGCTAGCCTTCACCTGTACTAAGCGGGAATACTGCTTATGCATCCAAACTCCTTAAACCCCAAAGTTATTCCACATAAGTCCACTATACCTACCTATATACGGTATCTACCTGCCATTCCAAGTAAATTTGTATGTGCTAAACTCTAAACCTTCAAATAAATATCCTATTTTGTATGCTCGAATAGCTCATGTATCAACTAGGGTTGTCTATATCTTCCATGTTAGGCGGGTTATTCTCAAGAGGAGTGGACTCCGCTCCTCACTCACGAGATAAATGGCTGGTCACCGGGATGCCCAGTCACATGCTTTATGCAAACTAAATCAAAATAATTGCAAACAAAACTCCCCCTGGGACTCTTGTTAGTTGGAGGCACTCGTTGTTTCGAGCAAGCCATGGATTGATGCTTGTGGTGGAAGGGGGAGTATAAACTTTACCATTCTGTTTGGGAACCGCCTATAACGTCTGTAGCATGGAAGATATCACCATCTCTTGGTTGTTATGTTGACAATGATAGTATACCGCTCAAAATATTATTTACCTCTGTTTCAAAACCGAGCTCTGGCACCTCTACAAATCCCTGCTTCCCTCTGCGAAGGGCCTATCTATTTATTTTTATGTTGAGTCATCATCCTCTTATTATAAAGCACCAGTTGGAGAGCACCGCTGTCATTTGCATTCATTACTGTTAGTTTACATTGAGTGTGACTTGACAGGATCTCTTTTACCATGAATTACAATGTCTAGTTAGTCTTTGGTCTCTAAAGGTGCTCTGCATTTATGTTTTGCGGTCTCAAAAAGGGCTAGCGAGATACCATCCTGTTATATCATATTATGATTGTTTTGAGAAAGTGTTGTCATCTGAGTTTTATTATTATGGCTCGCTAGTTGATTATGCTATTGATGTGAGTAACTTGAGACCTATGCGTTATTGCGAATGTGGTTAGTTATAATCTTTGCTGAAAACTTGAGTGCTGGCTTTACATATTTACAACAACAAGAGCAAACAGAGTTTGTAAAAGTTTTTTTATCACTTTCAGTTTGTCAACTGAATTGCTTGAGGACAAGCAAAGGTTTAAGCTTGGGGGAGTTGATACGTCTCCAATGTATCTACTTTTCCAAACACTTTTGCCCTTGTTTTGGACTCTAACTTGCATGATTTGAATGGAACTAACCCAGACTGACGCTGTTTTTCAGCAGAATTACCATGGTGTTATTTATGTGCAGGAGCAAACGTTCTCGGAATGACCTGAAACTTCACGGAGACACTTTTCAGAAAATAAGAAAAATACCTGCCAAAGATGAAGGCCAGGGGGCCCACCGTCTCTCCACGAGGGTGGGGGCGTGCCTGCCCCCCTAGGGCACGCCCCCCTACCTCGTGGGCCCCTTGTTGGCTCTCCGACTCCAACTCCACCTCCATATATTGAGTTTCGATGAGAAAAAATCAGAGAGAAGAAATCATCGCGTTTTACGATACGGAGCCGCTGCCAAGCCCTAAAACCTCTCGGGAGGGCTAATGTGGAGTCCGTTCGGGGCTCCGGAGAGGGGAATCTGTCGCCATCGTCATCATCAACCATCCTCCATCACCAATTTCATGATGCTCACCGCCGTGCGTGATTAATTCCATCATAGGCTTGCTGGACGGTGATGGGTTGGATGGGGTCTATCATGTAATCGAGTTAGTTTTGTTAGGGTTTGATCCCTAGTGTCCACTATGTTTTGAGATTGTTGTTGCTATGACTTTTCTATGCTTAATGCTTGTCACTAGGGCCCGAGTGCCATGATTTCAGATCTGAACCTATTATGTTTTCATCAATATATGAGTGTTCTTGATCCTATCTTGCAAGTCTATAGTCACCTATTATGTGTTATGATCCGTTAACCCCGAAGTGACAATAATCGGGATACTTACCGGTGATGACCGTAGTTTGAGGAGTTCATGTATTCACTACATGTTAATGCTTTCTTCTGGTTCTCTATTAAAAGGAGGCCTTAATATCCCTTAGTTTCCGTAAGGACCTCGCTGCCAAGGGAGGGTAGGACAAAAGACACTACAAGAAATATGTCAACTTATGACCTTCTTTCAGTGACCCTCGAAGAATTGGTCATAAATTTATGACCATTTTAGACCAATTCGTCAAAAGCTGTTCAGGGGGCTTCAAACCCTAAACCATGCGACCATTTTGGTCAGAAAGGTCGTAATTTCCTTACACGAAATGGTCACAAAGCAAACAGTGCTAGTCCGCTGCCTTATTTCTAGTTGTTAATGACCAATATAGATGGTCATAGCCTTGTAGATTGTGGTGGGTTGTGATGACTAGGCGCCATCTCATCAGTTTTGCCTATGTGTCATGTCCATGTGGCAGTTTTTGCCCTAGGTTGTGAAGCAACCTATATTTCTATCATTCCCAAAATTCCCAAAAAAATCTCATAAATTCTTTGGGTCATATCTTCATCAAATATGTAAAAATCCTTCCTTTCCTAGTTCAAAACTAATTCAACAATATTCAATATTCATTTTCCTATTATGTTCACAACAACACTTTATGAAGGAAGTGCTATTTATATATTCTTGATTGCCCTACGAATTTTTGGGCACTCTTTCCTATCCAAATCATTACCGCATGACAAAATTCAGCTCCATTTGCCTAGCAAATCTTCCTCGGCAAATTTCCAAAGTTTTTGTCCACCTAGAAGCATTGTGAAAGAAGTACCTTTTTTATATCTCTAAATGGCATGAAATTTATACAGTTTCTTCATATGCCCAAATTATCACCCTCCTCCAAATTGCAGCTCAGTCAAATCATCTATGTGAGCCCAGGTTCAATTTATATTTTATGGCCAAATTGGCACGTTGCAAAGCAAGTGTTATATAGACCCCTCCTATTACCCTCAAACTTTTCAGGCACTCTTCCATACCCAAATCATTGCCACATGATAATATTCAGCTCAATTTTCCTAGTAAATCTTTCTCGGGAAATTTCCAAAGTTTCTACCTCGAGAGAAGCTTTGTGAAGTAAGTACTAGCTAGGCTTACCCAAATGATCTGAAAATTGACCAGCGCATGACCATACCTAAGTAACTTACCTACACCAATTTTGAGCTCATTTCATTCATCCAATCTCTCTCACTAGTTTTCCCAAGTTTTTGTCCATAGAAGAGCATTGTGAAGGAAGTACTACTTTGGCATGTCCAAATGGTATCAATTTTCTACAATGCTTTCCTATGCCCAAATAAGCATACTCCACAAAATTTCAGCTCAATTCATTCATTATTTTGAGCCCAGCTTCAACATTCATATTTTTGTCCAGCGTGGTACTTTGCAAAGCAAGTACCACCTAGGATCCTCCTTTCGAGCTAAAAATTTGTGAAGACATTCTCCTTAGTAGATGATCATCCTCAGCCAAAACTCACGCCCATTGGCCATGTGCATTTCCCGTACCGCTAATCAAACACTTGGCTGCTAATTCATGTTTGAGCATCGATCGGTCTTCTTGTGAGAATCTTATGTTGTAATTTTCTTCCTAGCACCAACCTGGGGAGTGCCCAACCCACTAGACATGCCTAAGCCGCCCAGAACACATGGCAACATTACGGTCACGCGGTGACCACGCGACGGGCATGCGAGTTTACGCGCTCTAGAGTTGAGGCCCTCGGCCACCGCCCAAACCTCGACGTATCGCCACCAAACCATGTATTTATGATTAAATAGGTCCTTATGTAACTAGAAATGATTTTTGAAAAAAAAATAGCAAACTATGAGGTAGTTGCAGTTCAAATTTGACCCGCTTCCAACTGAATCGGCGGAAATTTGTCTTTTTCACGAGAGGTGGATCAAAAAATTTTACACCCAACCATTTTGTCAATTGTGCATTAAATATGGCCTAGTATTTTATAAAAATGATTCGGTCCAATTTTGCAACAATTATTTGGTAGTTCCTTCACAAAAAAACCTCCTTTCGGGCACTCGAAAAATGGAAAATGGTTTTTTCGTCCAACGAAAATGAAAACTTCCTTAGGCAACATTGTTTGCCATTCCAATATGCACCCTTGTGCACAATATGAGATCATTTGAACAAACTATGTCATGAATGTGGCCATAAGATTGATCATTTGGCTTGAAAGCCATTGATCTCCACACATGATAGCTCGTTTCTGAGAACACTTTTTTAAAATAATTGCCGTATTACAAGTTTGTTATTTTTCCTAGGAATTTGGCCACATATGATGACACAATGTGAAGGTTTCCCAATTTTTTGATTTTTTTGAATTTTTTATACCAGTTTCAAAATGCGGTCAAAACGGCGGGAATGACCGTTCCTAGCTAGTGGTTGAATCTTGGAATTTTTTTGGTGTTTCTCTGATTAAATAGATACTTATGTACCTAGAAATGATTTTTGAAAAAAAATAGCAAACTATGAGGCAGCTGCAGTTCAAATTTGACCCGCTTCCAACTGAATCGGCGGAAATTTGTCTTTTTCACGAGAGGTGGATCAAAAGTTTTTACACCCAACCATTTTGTCAATTGTGCATTAAATATGGCCTAGTATTTTACAAAAATGATTTGGTCCAATTTTGCAACAATTATTTGGTAGTTCCTTCACAAAAAAACCTCCTTTCGGGCACTTGAAAAATGGAAAATGGTTTTTTCGTCCAACGAAAATGAAAACTTCCTTAGACAACATTGTTTGCCATTACAATATGCACTCTTGTGCACAATATGAGATCATTTGAACAAACTATGCCATGAATGTGGCCATAAGATTGATCATTTGGCTTGAAAGCCATTGATCTCGACACATGGTAGCTCGTTTCTGAGAACACTTTTTTTAAAATAATTACCATATTACAAGTTTGTTATTTTTCCTGGGAACTTGGCCACATATGATGACACAATGCGAAGGTTTCCCAATTTTTTGATTTTTCTTGAATTTTTTATGCCCATTTCAAAATGCGGTCAAAATGGCGGGAATGACCGTTCCTAGCTAGTGGTTGAATCTTGGAATTTTTTTGGTGTTTCTCTGATTAAATATGTCCTTATGTACCTATAAATGATTTTTGGAAAAAATAAATAGCAAACTATGAGGCAGCTGCAGTTCAAATTTGACCCGCTTCCAGCTGAATCGACAGGAATTTGTCTTTTTCACTAGAGGTGGATCAAAACTTTTGACACACAACCATTTTGTCAATTGTTAATTAAATATGGCCTAGTATTTTAGAAAAATGATTTGGTCCAATTTTGCAACAATTATTTGGTAGTTCCTTCACAAAAAAACCTCCTTTCGGGCACTCAAAAAATGGAAAATGAATTTTCTGTGCAAAGAAAATGAAATCTCCCTTTGGCAACATTGTTTGGAATTCCAAGATGCACCCTTGTGCACAATATGAGATCATTTGAACAAACTATGCCATGAATGTGGCCATAAAATTGATCGTTTGGGTTGAAATACATGAATCTTCACACATGATAGCTCATTTCTGAGAACACTTTTTTAAAATAGTTACCGTATTACAAGTTTATTATTTTTCCTGGAAACTTGGTCACATATAATGACACAATGCGAAGGTTTTCCATTTTTTTGAATTTTTTGAATTTTTTATGCCCGTTTCAAAATGCGGTCAAAACGGCGGGCATGACCGTTCCTAGCTAGTGGTTGAATCTTGGAATTTTTATGGTGTTTTTCTGATTAAATAGATACTTATGTACCTAGAAATGATTTTTATAAAAAATAAAGAGCAGACTATGATGCAGATACAGTTCAAATTTGACCCGTTTCCAACTGAATCAACGACAATTTGTCTTTTTCACCAGAGGTGGATCAAAACTTTTTTCACCCAACCATTTGGTCAATTGTGCATTATATATGTCCTAGTATTTTAGAAAAATGATTTGGTCGAATTTTGCAACAATTATTTTGGAGATCCTTCACAAAAAAACCTCCTTTTGGGCACTCAAAAAATGGAAAATGGTTCTTTCGTCCAAAGAAAAAGAAAACCTCCTTAGGCAACATTGTTTGCCATTCCAATATGCACCCTTGTGCATAATATGAGATTATTTGAACAAACTATGCCATGAATGTGGCCATAAGATTGATCATTTGGCTTGAAAGCCATTGATCTCCACACGTGATAGCTCGTTTCTGAGAACACTTTTTAAAAATAATTGCCGCATTACAAGTTTATTATTTTTCCTGGGAACTTGGCCACATATAATGACACAATGCGAAGGTTTCCCAATTTTTTGATTTTTTTTTGAATTTTTTATGCCCGTTTCAAAATACGGTCAAAACGGCGGGAATGACCGTTCTTAGCTAGTGGTTGAATCTTGGAAACCTTTCTATGTTTCTCTGATTAAATAGATAGTTTTGTACTTAGAAATGATTTTTGGAAAAAATAAAAAGCAAACTATGAGGCAGCTACAGTACAAATTTTACCCGCTTTCTACTGAATCGTGAAAATTTGTCTTTTCCACGAGAGGTGCATCGAAACTTTTGACACCTAACCATTTGATCAATTGTGCATTATATATGGCCTAGTATTTTAGAAAATTGATTTGGTACAATTTTGCAACAAATATATGGTAAGTCCTTAAAAAAACTTATTTTTGGGCACTCAAAAAATGGAAAATTGTTTTTCATGCAAAAGAAATAAAAATTCCCTTTGTCAATGTTGTTTGCCAATCTACGATGTAAACTTGTGCAAAATATGACATCATTTGAACAAATATTTGATAGGTATTTTACAAAAAAACTCATTTTTAGCATTGAAAAATGAAATGTAAAATTTGTATGTAATCAATCATGACCAATTTATATGGTCAAAAAATCTTCAAATTGTTGGTGCGCTCTGATTGGTCCATAGGCATATCACGCGGATCATGCATCAACCACCGTCGGATGCTTCTGGATCCAACGGCAGCCCTCACGCCCTCACCCAACCGCAGCCCAGCCACCCAAACCCTAACCCGCACCCGCACTCCTTCTCCCTCAGCTCCTCGCCGCCGCCACCTCCTCCCTCTCCGCCCCAACCTCAGGTCCATCCTCTATCCCGCCGACGACCCGTCCTCCCCCAGATCCCGCAGCCGACGACCCGTCCTCCCCTTCCTTCCCCTCGCCTCAGCCACCACCTCCGCTCCTCTCCCCTCTCCTCCCTGGCTGCAAATCCACTCAAGCTCCTCCTCTCCCCACCCCCACCTCC
>NC_041388.1:550523239-550597301 GCF_002162155.2 Triticum dicoccoides | reverse complement strand
CGCAACAATCCCGCCGCCGACACCCAACACCGCCCCCACCTCCACAGCGACCTCCCTCCCCAGCCCCTCCCCGCACCCGGAAGCCAAGCAAGGAGGCGGCGTACAAGGAGTTGTGCTTGCATCTCAGCATCATGGCGGGCTGCATCGCCATCATCACCGTCATCCTGGTGAGCAAATCCACGGATTCCCTCGCTTTCCCCCTTGTTTAGTCACCATTTGCGCCGCCCACCACTTCCCTGCGGGCTCGTGCTCACCGCGCCGGCCGCCCCTCGCGTGGCCGTGCGCCACCCATGCCCTGCCTCGCTGAGGCCGCACCCTGCCGCGCCCTCACGTGCGTGTGCTCGGGCTTGTCCGCGACCCGACCCTGTGCCACGACCGCGCCTGCTGATGCCGTCATGCCATCGCTGCTGCTCGCCCGCCGTCGCTCGTCCGCTCACGCCCATGGTCGCCCTTGTCCCGGGCCCTCCCCTGCATCCTGCGCACGACCTGGCCACGCCCCTACAGCCACCCGTGTGCAACAGCCCCTTCCCCTGGCCACGCCTACTGCTCTTTAGATGCTTGCTTTTGCTCTCTGTAGCCTGCTGCTTGCTAGCACTGTCGCCGCTGCTGCTAGCCAAGGCCGAAGCCCCGACAACGCCCCCAACCCCAATTGCTTGTAATTTTATGGTTACGTGTGTACAAAAGGTGATCCGTTGTTCATTATTATTTTTATGTCTTAGAACGCTGATTTGCAAATTGATAATTGCTGGAACTTAACTAATCATGACATGTCAAAATGGAATTCGACCCAACACGCATCTTCGTGACATGTCATGTTTCTGTATTGTCAGCTTTGTTACTCCTTGCAAAGGTCAAAATTGCTCACATGCGTATTGATATTGTAGCATGTCATGTTTTTTAAGAAAGAAATCAAGTCAGATTATATACGTACAATTATTATGCACATACATATAGTGACATCTCATTATATTCTTCTGCTTCCACTTATATCCCTTCGGAAACATTCTTTGAGAATTTTGTAATGCCTCCTTTGGGGTGTTGATACACTATTGCGCAAGTTCTATTGTATGTGAGTTCCTTTTGTTGCTGCAAAGCATTGATACAATATGTCATTTGCAGGGAGCTCGCTCTGCATCCGAGTCTCGGTCATCCCGCACAGCAAGGAGCCGGACCAAGGGAGCAAGCAGCGCTGCTGGTTCCTTGAGACATGTGCATGTGTGGAGTAATTTTGCTTAGAGTATTTAACAAGATTGAACTGTACATGTGTGGAGTAATTTTGCTTGGAGTATTTAACAAGATTCAATAAGATTTAACTTACTTTTCCAGTTAATTAAATGGACATCTTGGATTAGTTAGAAAATCATGAATTATTTGCAGAAATCCATAGAAGTATTGTACTCCAGTGTGCATTACTTACATAAACTTGCTTGCAAGCTTATTTTCTGACTTGTATATTCTGAAATTGAAAAAGCTTAGTGAACTTATGTTAAGTTTCAGTAATATTCAGTGGAGTATTTACTGTAAATTTTGCACATCACAGTAATTTAACTTGTTGTTAACTGCTGTAGCATTAGGAGTAGTTTTACTACAGTACTGCTTGAACAGGGTGAATGGAGGTTGAGGAAGTTTTAGTGCAAAGTAGGATTGCACATGGAGTAGTTAGCAGTAGTAGATGTTGATGATCATAGTCAGGAGTAGTTTTGCCTTTGGTGATCATCCAAAAATGTGATGTACTATTGTACTTTGATTGAAAATGGAAGGGTGTGATCCTGCACAACATACTTTGAGTGAATGTTGAGTACTGTATGCACTTGTGTAGTAGATATTTTATTGACTAGATATATATGTGTAGATGATTGATTACTGGTTTTAGCCCCAAGCCATCTTGTCTTGCTGTTTTTGGTGAGCTGGTGGCTTGGGGCTAAAACCACTGTTTATGGTCGTCGGTGATGGTCATATATTAGCTATGAGATGTGAGGGAAGTACTGTAACCTCAAATGTGTGTCATCATGTTACTGTTGTAACCTCATACCCATCTCACTTTGGCTAATCTACAGACCGTGTCTTGTTCTTGTACACTATCTTTTCTCTAAAAAATGCAACTTTTTCTCAGAAATTTTACACTATATTGATTCTCGAACCAATGATAAGATGATGAAATTTCTTACTGCCCTTCAAGGTCAACTGTGCTGCCATCTATCCTGCTAGAAAATCTTAGTTAGTTTATGCATATAAATAGGTGTTGTTACCTGTTTGCATCTGAGATTGCATAATATTGGAGGAACATGCTTAATTGGCTTGTGTATTTTGCACTAATGGACTGGTGTCTTATTCTGTAGTTTGCAAAGGCTGTAGGGAAGATCAAAGATGCCATCTCAGCCCTGGCAGTGGCAACAGTGGACCATGATAACGATGAAGTCACGGCGTAAAGCCCTCCTAAAGTGCCTCGAGACTGCTGCTCGGCGCTACAGGATACCGTGGTGAGTCCTCTGACAGACCTGTGCACGCCCCATGTATATGCATGCCACATATTTTGTCTATTGTTCTAAAATTCAGTTCAATGTAGCATACACCACAGTTTTAGATAAAAGGGGGCATATCATTTGCTCTATAAAATGGATTGTTTATTAATTTATTTGGACTTGCACACATTACGTAAGGAAGGATCGCCAATCTGGGTGTCTAAATGATAGTAAAACCTAGGGCTCTTGCACGGTTCTTGGATTTATTTTTAGCATATATTACCCATATTGAGACTGAACATGTGGCTTTTCTTCTCATCTACAGGAGAGTTATGTGCTGATTTTTTTTGAAGAAGCTGTAAGTCAACGACTTGCTTTATGTGTTTGTTGTAATGCTGTATTTTCTGGGAATTTGGATGTATTGTTGATCTGGCTGAGAATTTGGTGTATTATTTGATGTATAGATATATGATTGTACGGCGAAACAAATATTGCTTTGATAGCAAAATAAAAAAAACTCATCTATTTCTCTGTTGTCCAGTCCTATGAATTAGCGGGCTGAAAATATTGATGGGTTGGAAGAGGCTTTGGCCCAAACAATGCTGGACAAAGATAGAACAAAAAAAGTCTCAAAAAAAGAAAATGGACCGCAAAAAGGCTGAGGCCCAGAAAATGGAAAAGGCTTAGAAAACAAAAAACGCCATGTTGGGCTAGGCCCATGTAGCTAGCGAAAATTAACTGAAAAAAAAACATAAAATGGGCTAAATTAATGGGCTCGGCCCATCTGAAGCACCGAAATGGACCGGGCCGATTCTAATTTTTGACCTTTTCAATTGGTCGCAAATTTGCCACGTCAGATTGCCACGTCGGATCTGACATGGTCTGGGGAGAGAGCTAGCGACCAAAACAGAAGGTCATAGGATCAACGACCTTTTGTTAAAGGTCGCTATAGTCAGTTTACGACGCCCAGCTTTTGACCTTATGTTTTTGGTCACAAAAAGGTCATAAATGGAAATTTGTGACCATTTAGTGACCAATAGTGGTGGTCATAAGTCGACATATTTCTTGTAGTGAGATGTCATGCAAGTTCTTTTCCATAATCACGTATGACTATGTTCGAAATACATGGCTACATTATATCAATGAACTGGAGCTCGTTCTGTGTCACCCTAGGTTATGACTGTTACATGATGAACCGCATCCGGCATAATTCTCCATCACCGATCCATTGCCTACGAGCTTTCCATATATTGTTCTTTGCTTATTTACTTTTTTGTTGCTATTGCTATCATCACTACAAAATACCAAAAATATTACTTTTACTACTGTTACCTTTTGCTACCGTTATCACTACTATCATATTACTTTGCTACTAACCACTTTGCTGCAGATATTAAGTTTCTAGGTGTGGTTGAATTGACAACTCAGCTGCTAATACTTGAGAATATTCTTTGGCTCCCCTTGTGTCGAATCAATAAATTTGAGTTGAATACTCTACCCTCGAAAACTGTTGCGATCCCCTATACTTGTGGGTTATCATTCGCAGCGGCAGAGTGGGCACGTCCCATCCGGTAGGTGTGCAACCACATGTTGATGCAGTCCACGTGGAACAGGTGCCTGCATGGTGGCAGCTGCCGCACCATCTCGCCGCCCTGCACCTCCTCCAGGCACACAACGCATAGCAGCTGGCAGCTCCCGGGCGGCTTGTCACCGCCGCCCTTGTTGTTGTACACGAACGTCGGCAGGGCGCTGATCGCTGCGGTAGCCAGCCCGCCAATGTACCGGTGTACCAGCCGCACAGTTGGCGCAGGCTACCGCGCACCAAGGCCGGTCCCATTTCTATGCACCCGGACGATGAGCGCGAGCAAGGCGACGAGGCCGAATAGGAAGTCGATCAGGCTGGTGATGGTGCAGGCCCTGGCGGGGCTGAAGACGGCGGGGAGCACACAGAAGAGTAGTAATGACACCATTCCAACCATGATGGTGTACCAAATGTGCGGTTCATCGTCATCTACCGCCAGCGTCGCCCATCACTAGCCTTCGATGAAGGTTCAACATGAGTATGTGCTTGCCTGTGGGCAATTCTTCGTGCGATGGCTCGGCACAACAAAACCGTCGACACAGTGATATGTCTCTAACGTATTTATAATTTTTTTATTGTTCCATGCTGTTATATTATCATTCTTGAATGTTTTACAATCATTTTATAGCAACTTCACTTTTTGGGATTAACCTATTGACATAGTGCCCAGTGCCAGTTGTTATTTTTTGCTTGTTTTTTACATCATAGAAAATATATACCAAACGGAGTCCAAATGCAGCAAAACATTTTAGAGAATTTTTCTGGACCAAAAGACACCAGATGGACCAAAGAAGTACCAGAGGGGGGCTTCGAGGGGAGCACAACCCACCAGGGCACGCCTGGGGCGCGCCCAGGTTGGTTGTGCCCACCGCGGTGGCCTCCCGCACCGCCTCTTCGCCCTATAAATACCCAAATATTTCAGAAACCCTAAGGGAGTCGACGAAACACAATTCCAGCCAACGCAAGTTTCAGAACCACGAGATCTAATCTAGACACCATCATGGAGGGGTTCATCATCCTCATTGGTGCCTCTTCGATGATGCGTGAGTAGTTCATCATAGACCTACGGGTCCGTAGTCAGTAGCTAGATGGTTTCCATCTCTCTCTCTCTCTCTCTCTTTTCATTCTCATTACAATGGTCTCTCGGAGATCTATTTGAGGTAACTCTTTTTGCGGTGTGTTTGTTGGGATCCGATTAACTTTGAGTTTATGATCAGATCTATATCCATGAATATTATTTGAGTCTTCTTTGATCTCTTATATGCATGATTATTTATAGCCTCGTATTTGTTCTTCGAAATTTTGGTTTAGTTAGGCCAACTAGATTGAATTTTCTTGCCATGGGAAGAGGTGTTTTGTGATGGGTTCGATCGTGCGGTGTTCTTTTCTAGTGACAGAAGGGGCAGCAAGACACACATGTATCGTTGCTATTAAGGATAACAAGATGGGGGGTATTCCTACATGAATAGATCTCATCTACAACATTTCATCATTCTTATTGCATTACTCTGTTTCTCCATGAACTTAATACACTAGATGCATGTTGGATAGCGATCGATATGTGGAGTAATAGTAGTAGATGCAGGCAGGAGTCAGTCTACTAATCTTGGACGTGATGCCTATATATTGATCATTGCCTTGTATATCATCATAACTGTTCGATTTTCTATCAATTGCCCAACAGTAATTTGTTTACCCACCGTGTGCTATTTCTTGAGAGAAGCCAGTAGTGAAATCTACGGCTCCCGGGTCTATTCTTTATCATATTTGCTTTGAGATCTATTTTTATTTGCTTTTGTTTTCAGATCTATTATTCCAAAAACTCATAAATACTTTGCTGCACTTTTTTATTACTCCCTCCATTCCTAAATATAAGGTGTATAGTTTTTGGCACGGAAATTAAAGAATGCATGTGGAGGGAAACTTTCACCAGTTTTGGGTGAGATTACACCTGACTAATTGACATGAGAAAATAGAGGAACTTGCATGATATAAGGAAATGTAATCAAATCTCTAAAAAATTATCCAAATGAGTGGTGCAACGTAATACACCTTATATTTTGGAATTTTTTTTCTCAAAAATCTATACACCTTATATCAAGGAATGAAGGGAGTATTTATTTTGTTTCGCGTTTTACCGAGATCTATTTATCCAATATATCACAAATTTATTCCATCAACTTGACAATTTCTTATGCCATTACCCGTAAGAGGGATTGATAACCCCTCATAAGCGTCGGGTTGCAAGTATTTGTTCTTTGTGTGCAGGTACTGTTTACATAGTGTTGCTTGGTTCTCCTACTGGATTGATACCTTGTTTCATAACTGAGGGAAATACCTACTATAGTTGTGTTGCATCATCCCTTCCTCTTTGGGGAAATACCGACGTAGTTTAAGCGACATCAAAAGGCAAGTTTGTTCGGGTACCATACGCGTAGTACAGGAGGTCATGTCGCGCTTGCATCGAGGAAGAGGTAAAATAGGCCTTTCTATTCTCCACCGTGCGCGGGCGGAAAATGGAAAGTGATTTATTTCTCTGCGTCTCGCAAGCGACCAGCGGTTTGAGCGGCCTACAACTTCGAGCTCTGTTGGCTCATTTAGGAAGAATCGTGTCGATTCAGGAGCTATTTTGAGCGTGTTGCACCGACCAGGGAGGATTTGGCGGCGCAGTAGAGTGACGTGTTAGGTGTGAGCAGATGCGGTCTATGGTTGTGGCTGCGTAGAGTGGGGAGGAAGACAAGGTAGGGTCGCCAGAAATGTGTGCCAGGTCAGGGTGTGTCGTGCCGCGAGCTGCTCCTGCTGAGTGAAGCACAAGAGGATGGGGAAGTGTGCACCATGCGCACATCACACGGTCTGACATGCTGATACGTCCATTTTGCATCATGCTTTTATATTGATATTTATTGCATTATGGGCTGTTATTACACATTATGTCACAATACTTCTGCCTATTCTCTCTTATTTTACAAGGTTTACATAAAGAGGGAGAATGTCGGCATGTGGGATTCTGGGCCGGAAAAGGAGCAAATATTAGAGACCTATTCTGCACAGCTCCAAAAGTCCTGAAACTTCACGGAAGACGTTTTCAGAATATATATAAAATACTCAGCGGAAGAAATTCACCAGGGGGGCCCACCCTGCCCACGAGGGTGGGGGCGCGCCCTACCCCCTGGGTGCGGCCCCTACCTCGTGGGCCCCCTGGTGGCCATCTTATGCTATATGAAGTGTTTCGATGGGAAAAAATAAGAAGCCATCTTCTCGGACGAAACTCCGCCGCCACGAGGTGGAACCTTAGCGGAACCAATCTAGGGCTCCGGCAGAGCTGTTCTGCCGGGGAAACTTCCCTCCCGGAGGCCATCGTCATCACCAACGCTCCTCTCATCGAGAGAGGGCAATCTCCATCAACATCTTCATCAACACCATCTCCTCTCAAAACCCTAGTTCATCTCTTGTATCCAATTCTTGTCTCCAAGTCCGGGATTGGTGCTAGTAGGTTGCTAGTAGTGTTAATTACTCCTTGTAGTTGATGCTAGTTGGTTTATTTGGTGGAAGATCATATGTTCAGATCCTATATGCATATTAATACCCCTCTGATTATGAACATGTTTATGCTTTGCGAGTAGTTACGTTTGTTCCTGAGGACTTGGGAGAAGTCTTGATATTAGTAGTCATGTGAATTTGGTATTCGTTCGATATTTTGATGAGATGTATGTTGTTTCTCCTCTAGTGGTGTTATGTGAATGTCGACTACATGACACTTCACCATTATTTGGGCCTAGAGGAAGGCATTGGGAAGTAATAAGTAGATGATGGGTTGCTAGAGTGACAGAAGCTTAAACCCTAGTTTATGCGTTGCTTCGTAAGGGGCTGATTTGGATCCATATGTTTCATGCTATGGTTAGGTTTACCTTAATACTTTTGTTGTAGTTGCAGATGCTTGCAATAGAGGTTAATCATAAGTGGGATGCTTGTCCAAGTAAGGACAGTACCCAAGCACCGGTCCACCCACATACCAAACTATCAAAGTACCAAAAGCGAATCATATGAGCGTGATGAGAACTATCTTGATGAGATTCCCATGTGTCCTCGGGAATGCTTTTATCTATATAAGAGTTTGTCCAGGCTTGTCCTTTGCTACAAAAAGGATTGGGCCACCTTGCCGCACTTTATTTACTTTTGTTACTTGTTGCTCGTTACAAATTATCCTATCACAAAACTATCTGTTACCACTTATTTCAGTACTTGCAGAGAATACCTTGCTGGAAACCGCTTATCATTTCCTTCTGCTCCTCATTGGGTTCGACACTCTTACTTATCAAAAGGACTACGATAGATCCCCTATACTTGTGGGTCATCAAGACTCTTTTCTGGCGTCGTTGCCGGGGAGTTAAGCGCCTTTGGTAGGTGGAATTTGGTAAGGAAAAATTTATATAGTGTGTTGAAATTTACTGTCACTCGTTACTATGGAAAGTAATCCTCTGAGGGGCTTGTTCGGGGTAACTTCACCCCGACCAGTAGAGCAAAGAGTTGCTCCTCAACCTACTGAACCTACTGAAAATGAAAATGCCTGCATTGAAATTCCTTCGGGTATGAAAGAAAAACTGCTAGCTAATCCCTTTTTAGGAGATGGAACAAAACATCCTCATGAGCATCTAATATATGTGGATGAAGTTTGTGGATTATTTAAGCTTGTAGGTGTACCCAGAGATGTTGTTAAGAAGAAGGTCTTCCCTTTATCTTTGAAGGGAGATGCATCGACATGGTATAGGCTATGTGATGATATGGGGTCTTGGAATTACAAACGATTGAAATTGGAATTTCATCAGAAGTTTTATCCTGCATCTTGTTCATCGTGATAGCATTTATATATATAATTTTTGGCCTCGCGAAGGAGAAAGCGTCGCTCAAGCTTGGGGGAGGCTTAAATCAATGTTATATTCATGCCCCAATCATGAGCTCTCAAGAGAAATGATTATTCAAAAAATTTATGCTCGACTTTCTGATAGCTATCGCACCATGCTTGATACTTCTTGTGCTGGCTCTTTTATGATGAAGCCTATTGAATTCAAATGTAGCGACCCGGCCCAAATGGATCAAGTCTCTGTGCTTAAGTGTCATCCCTGGATCGGTATGCTGACACACATAGTACTCGATGATTTATAATAGAGGTAAATCACATGTATAAGTAACGTAAAATACTATTACCTCAATCCAAAATAGTGGAAGTAACAAGGTTGTGGATTCCCATCAACACCAATGGCAATGTTGAGTGTAGAAATCGTAACCCAAACGTATCACTTACTCGTCATAAGAAATCCTGCAACATGAGACGTTGCAGCCACAAAGGGTCAGTACATTGAATGTACTGGCAAATTCACACCATAGAGGATGATGAATAAAGGCTATCACTACATGCATATTTGGCTGGTGGGAAAGCTCTATGGTTATAAGGTTTTTGCGAAAAGCCAATTTTTCCCTACTGCAAAGGAATAAATTTTATTTAACTATCATGGTGGTTGTTGAACATTGAGAATGGTTGACAGCATTCTCAATCCCAATTAAGCATCATCATTAAAACCCAACAATAGTCATTTAAAGTAACGTGATGAGATTCACATGATAATCCAGGTACTAGATACTCAAGACGTCCATAATCAGGGGCATGGCTAATCATGATTAGTTTATACACTCTGGAGAGGTTTGCGCACTTTTCCCCACAAGACTCGATCGCCTCCGTTTGGTTTCTCGCAGTACATGGTGTTTGAGAAGACGGATGACCGAGACATAGTCTTTCAGAAGCGCTAGCACCTTATGATGGATAGACCGTTACACCTACTTTCCCCTACATCTGCTAGTCTACCCTGTAAGAGTTCGCACGACTTAATCAACTATGCTAGAGCCCATAATAGCTTGTGGCTGCACACGGAAGTTTCTAGTATGAAAAATCTCATGATCCCTTTGAGCCTGGGTGGCGGTCCATAAAAAAATAGGCAATCCTGGTCTACCCAGGTGCCTAGACAGGCAATCCTGGAATACCCAGGTATGTCAATCCACCCAAATGTGTGTTTAAGTTGCCACCTTAAGTAAACCATTAATTAACAATCTCACATCTGTCATGAATACTCTCAAAACCAATTCACGTCTACGAGCATAGCATGGCACTATAAGCGTAACGTAATACTAACTCCCAAGGTTTGAATGCAGGGCAATAGGTTCCTACCTCATCAACTATTTCCCAATACCCACAATTTAATTAGATCCTAATCATGCAAAAAAACTGGGTATGAAAGAGGTATGATCAAAGTGTGAACTTGCCTGCAATGTTGATGAAGATGATTCGCACTCAAAACTCTTGATAGATCTACTCATCACACTCCGGTCAATCTATCGTAAGCAAGCAATAGTAACCACACATAAGCAATCACTCAAAAGATCAGAAAGAACGAAGAAGACGATTCGGAAAACATCAAAACCAAGCAAATAACTCTTGCAACATAAAACAATTTCTAACAGTACCAAAATTATATGAATTTGGCCTTATCAGAAAGTTTAGGTCAAGAGCTTCGATTTGCAAAAAGAATCAACTCAAACGGAGCTACAAAACTCAAGTTATGATCAAACGAAGTTTGAATTCAAATCTGATCTAATTCAAATTTTAAACTTTTCAAAAACATGTTTGAGTTGGATTACTGGATAGAGGAGATCATAACAAAGACGTGGGCATTGGTTTCGTTGGATTTGGACAAACGAGTAAAAAGATGTGAGGGTTTGAAGATTAGGGACTAAACTATAAATAAAACATCTACAAAGAAGTCCCTGTCTAAAACTAACAGAAAAAAGAAAAGGCTAAATAACGAACGTTCGTTACCGGACACTAACGAACGAATTCGTTCGCTGCGAAGGGATAAACAGTAAACGTTCACTACATAACTAAACTTAAAAAAATCAGATCTAGGTTTTCTATAGAAAACCGATCTAGGGTTTTGTTTTATAAAACAGAAAGAAAAGTAGTGGCTTTTACCGGCTCGGGCGAAATAAACCGACGGCAGTGGCGGTTTTCCGGTGACTCTCCGGCGAGGCGGCGACGGCGGCAGCTTCGGCGCGACGGCAGGGAGCGGCAGCGGAACTAGCTGCGGTGCGGGGCGGCTTCGGCGGAAGGCGGCGCGGCGACGGCAGCTACGGTGGTGAGCGGGGTGCGGCGACGGCGTGGCTGCGGCTTCGGCGGAGGACCTCGCAGGCGGCAGTTGGCGATCCGCAGTGTGGGGCAGCGGCGTGATGCGGGAGGCGCAGCCCGGCAGCGAGAGAGAGAGGCGGGGCCCGGGGCCGCTATTTAAGGAGGGGAGGAGGCGCGAGGCGTGGGCGAGGGGGCAGAGGAGGCGGGCGCGCGGTGGACTCTGGGGAAGGAGTCCCCGTCGGAGATGGCAGGGACGGCGGCGGGGAGCTGGGCCGCGGCCTGGCGAGATGCTGGGCCGGCCCAGTCAGCGAAGGGAAACTCTTTTTTTTAATAAACATTTTTTTTCAGACAAAGAAAAAATGGTAAAACAATTTAAATAGGAATATTATATAGGCATATAATATACCAAAATTTTCAAAAAAAGATTCTCTATGACATGAACATTTTTATAATGTCAAATAAAATCCACACAAATTCAGATAAATCAAAGAGTGCTACAGGTCTAATAAAATCCAATAAAAATCATTTTAAAAAATACCAAAATGATTTCAAATTAATTTTTCTCCAATTTTCTATTGTAGGGAATCATGTTACCCTATTTTCCATGTATTTTGTTTTTGGAGAAAAATAATTTGAATAAAACTCAAATAACTCCAAATTGAAAATAAATTCAAAAGAACTTTGAATTCAAATCTTTGAAACTCCCAACTCGTATTTCATATAATTTGAAGAAGTCATTTTATCTTCTCTCATGAAAATCATTGAGCTGCATGAAGTTTATGAATTGAAATATTTCCAAATGAAATTCAAATATTTTCAACAACCCTTCTTATTTAATTTAAATGGAAGAAGTCATGTCATCTTCTCTCTAGGGTTTTGGGTTGAAAATAATTTGAATTCATGGAGATCACGAATGAAAAAATGAAAGTTTGGGAAAGTCCTTTTATTCCCCCTCATTTAACTTTCAAAACGTTTCGAATTCACTCACTTTCAGACAATCAATCAAACAATCAATCAAATCTATATATTTATTATAACATTCCAAAATTTAGAATTTTGGGATGTTACAAACCTACCACCCTTAAAATGAATCTCGTCCTCGAGATTCGGAGAGGCTAGAAAGAAAAGGTTAGGGTTTGGGGGTCTCCTCAAACTCCATCGATCATCACAGGGGGTCTGGGGTGCTACCACCCTTAGAAACATTGTTACGGTTCCATCAAAACTCATATACTCCATCCTTATTCTTGACGGGGCCGATCTTCTCAGGTCTTTAGTATAATTCTTTTCTCTGGGTTCTTCCGGTAACGACATAACCTTTTCCTCAATTCTTTTGTCCTTTCATCTTGGTAAGGTTATTCCGAGATTGGGTCTTCATAGCTGATAGGTCCGGCGCCAAACTAAACAACTATCGATATCTAATGGTGGTCAACAATTTATGGTTTCTCCTGCAGGAAATGGGTCTGGGTTGATCCTCACCGTATAACCTATGGTTGGCAAAAGCTGCCTTGTATAAGGGAAAAAATACCTATACCATTCTAAGGCTTAAACAAGGTTTAATATCGTCGTCTCTCTACTATAGGTAAGTCACTCAGATTTACCATCCCATATAGCAAGGCGAACAATAAGAGTAAGTCGGTATGGTGATCAATCCATCCCGCACCCAAATCATTACCATGTATACGGTTTAGCGAATCTCGCATTCTAACACTCGGTCATCCTCACAAGCATTGCAGAATTTCTCTTGTCGACGAACCAAGTTCGGATAAATCCATAGATTCTGCAAGCCAAACAACCTTCTATCATTCCTTCACAACTCTCAGTTTTGCGTAAGCTCCTATAAGATCGTCTATTGATAAAGGCATATCCTCTTCCAGGGTTTTTCCTTCAGCAAGAATGTGCTTGCTTCTTGGCAGGTCCTGGGGCGTGTGGGTTATGGCCCATCTCATCAGTTGTAGTCCTTGAACTTATCATCGGGCAACTGATCATTATTCCAACTTCCAACTTCCTAGTATTCTTAAATCCTCCAATTGTATTGTCTTCCTTCCTTTTATTGGCACCAAACTAGGACATGATTACTCAGACTCATCATGGAGTTTCAACTGATCCATATTTCCGACATCATACCTCCTTTATATCCAATAGTAATTCATTTCTTCATTCTCGTGGGATATCCCACATACCGAGATAAAAACATATACTTATGGAGTCCATATTCCACTTCATGGAACATCATTATCCTTTCCAGGGTCAAGCGTCCTTACAGGGGAATATTGGCCATCTCTGCATGGCACTTCTTCAACTGGGAAACATGAAACACATCATGAACTCCTGACAGTCCTTCGGGTGACTCCAACTTGTTGGCCACTTCTCCCATATGCTCCAAAACTCGGTATGGTCCTACAAATCTCAGGGCTAACTGTCCCTTAACTCCAAATCGTTTAACTCCTCGCAGAGGGGACACACAAAGACATGCTCTGTCTCCAATTTCCTAGACTACATCCTTGCGTTTTTTAGTCTGCATAACTCTTCTGCCTGGACTGAGCTACCTCCAGTCTATCTCGCATCAACTTAAAGTTCTCTTCTGACTCTTTGATCACATTTGGTCCAAACAACTGACGGTCTCCAACTTTATCCTACATACTCTTGGGGTATCACACATATCGAGACAAAACTCGTATTCATTTTGTCCGAAATCCACTCGGTGGAGTATCCTTATCTTTTCCAGGGGTCAATGGTTCTTACAGGGTACTCCCACCCTTAAAATGCACAAATCTTCCATAGACCATATTTCTCATATCCTCAAAAATGGTCAAAATTCTTCTTCATAGGGTAACAACTCATAAAATCCATATCAGTACCAACGATGCTAATTTTATTTAGTCTCAATTGATTACAATCTCTCGCCTTTCCATTACATGTCTCAACTCAACACCTCAATATAAAAGAAAATGTTCTCACTTCTACAACTATACTTCTCACAGACTCAACTATTTATCACAAGTCTCCTTCTCCTTGGGGCATTCTCTGGCAAAGTGCCCTACTCCACTACAACTAAAACATATTACTTATGAAAAATATCGAGGTTTCCTTTTTGGGTAACTGTTGAGGTAGTGCCCTGACTCCTTGCACCTATAACATGTGATATGACTCAGATCCTTCCTAGAATCCACTATGCTTCTCTTTCTGGACTTTTCCATTCCAATTAGGGCTTCTATTTCCTGTGGGTCATACTCTACTTCCTCTGTTAGGAATTCTACTAGATCCCCATTCAAACAATTTTGGGATATGTGTCCTTCTTCTCCACATGAGTAGCAAGACTTAGTGAAGGGTTTACTTGGTTCTTCTTTGGTCGTGTCCTCCATCTCTTCCTTCATCACTGGTTCTTCTAAAATTTCCATAAGGGCTCCTTTCATTACTTCTTTCTTCTGCTAGATGGTTCGTTGTACCATGGGGTAAATGTGACGCTGAGCAGGATAGTGGGTAGTCCCTTCACACAAGAAACAAGTAATCTGCCTAATTGGGCATTCTTCAAATGGGTGACTTACTTGACAATTAGGGCATTCATCCTTGTGTTCTTTATGGGTGTGTCCTATTTCTCCACAAATCTTGCATGCACAAGGTTTCTTCATATCCTTTCCATAAGGCTTCAACTTCTGGGACACAAACCAAGACTTTGGCAAAGTCAACTTAAATTCTTTCCAAGTGGTTACTCCTTGCCATCCATTGATGGTTTGGTACATTCTCCACCAAGTAGCAGCACCTCTTTCAAAGCACTGATGACCATGCTGGGTCATATCCTTTCCGACTATAGGGTTATTCTCCATGTGATCCTCCATGTTCTGAATCCATTGGTCTGTCTCCAACTGACTCATCGGTCCAGAAAATACAAGCTCATCTTCATTCATCCTCTATTGGGTCCACGGGTTTGGGGTGAGATAAGAGAGATAGAGAGGGATGCACACAATACAAACAAAAAGTTTTGAAAAGGCAGATTTTATTTGTGGCTGTCGGAAAAAAAAACATCAAACAAATGACAGCTCACAAACGTCGCATCTAATGTAAGTGTATAACAGGGGTTTGGTCTTCTAAAGGTCAATAAATCTTCAAAGTCATCAAACCCATCAAGTCTTGTTCATGCCTCCAATGGCTTCTTCCAATCATGCTTGTCTTTCTCAAGTTCTTTTGCCAGATCAACTCTGTTGACACAAAGTCTCTTGTGACCTCCTTTAATTATTTTTGGAGTTGCGTTCCAAACTTCCGGGTTTCAACATCCTTGGCATGAACCATGGTCCTACTGTCCTTCAGTTCCTGACGAATCTCCGGTATCTCGAGGTTGTAGCTCCTCCAGCTTGGCTACTTTCAGCTTTTGGTTCCTGAGTTCTTCACGAAATGCTTCCTTGTCTAATACGGCTTCATGGAGCTCCACCTTAAACTTCTTGATGTACTACCCCGGATCCTGGTGATACACCGGCTAAAGTTAAAACTTCATATTACTAATAGGTGCTCCATCAACCTTCTTCCATCAAATCCATTCTGAAGAAATGCATCCTTAACTCAGCACGGTAACAATAGCTTCAGCGGGCGATGACATCACGGATAACCGTGTTTCTGCTCTTTTCATTCCCATGAGCTATCATTCCATAGTTGATATCTCCTGCCTTAGGGTTTTCCTTGACAAAACTTCGAGTTCTCATGCTCCTTGTTTCAGTCTTTCTCCGATACACCTTGATCTCGGGTATTGACAACTTCCATAGTCTGCCAAGTTCCATAAGGGTAGCCTTCCTAGGTCATACAAATCTGGGAATTCTTCAGAGCCTTCAAATTCTACTTGTCTTCGGTCTTCAACTGCTGTAGTTTCCATTATTCAGATGCACGGAAAATACTCTTCATTCTGAAGTGGTCTTAGTTGTCCGATATCTTGTACTTCTTGGAGTGGTCTCATCAGTCGAATCTTCGTGTGGTCAAAAGGGGAAAGGGGTATGGTCTCACTAAAGGGAATTTTTGAATAAGCTCGGAAGAGAAGAGAGGTAAAAGATCTTTTGAAAGGGAAAGTTGTAGAGAAAATCTTTGCTATGGGCTTGCCAGTTTCTAGGGTCACGTCCTACAGTCAACATGTGCTCTGATACCATCTTGTAGCGACCCGACCCGAATGGATCAAGTCTCTATGCTTAAGTGTCATCCCTGGGTCGGTATGCTGACACACACAGTACTCGAGGATTTATAACAGAGGTAAATCACATGTATAAGTAACGTAAAATACTATTACCTCAATCCAAAATAGCGGAAGTAACAAGGTTGTGGATTCCCATCAACACCAATGGCAAAGTTGAGTGTAGAAATCGTAACCCTAACGTGTCACTTACTCGTCGTGAGAAGTCCTGCAAGATGAGACGTTGCAGCCACAAAGGGTCAGTACATTGAATGTACTGGCAAATTCACACCATAGAGAATGATGAATAAAGGCGATCACTACATGCATATTTGGCTGGTGGAAAAGCTCTATGGTTATAAGGTTTTTGCGAAAAGCCAATTTTTCCCTACTACAAAGGAATAAATTTTATTTAACTATCATGGTGGTTGTTGAACATTGAGAATGGTTGACAGCATTCTCAATCCCAATTAAGCATCATCATTAAAACCCAACAATATTCATTTAAAGTAACATGATAAGATTCACATGATAATCCAGGTACTAGATACTCAAGACGTCCATAACCAGGGACACGGCTAATCATGATTAGTTTATACACTCTGCAGAGGTTTGCGCACTTTTCCCCACAAGACTCGATCGCCTCCGTTTGGTTTCTCGCACTACATGGTGTTTGAGAAGACGGATGACCGAGACATAGTCTTTCAGAAGCGCTAGCACCTTACGATGGATAGACCGTTACACCTACTTTCCCCTACATCTGCTATTCTACCCTGTAAGAGTTCGCATGACTTAATCAACTATGCTAGAGCCCATAATAGCTTATGGCTGCACACGGAAGTTTCTAGTATGAAAAATCTCATGATCCCTTTGAGCCTGGGTGGCGGTCCATAAAAAAATAGGCAATCCTGGTCTACCCAGGTGCCTAGACAGGCAATCTTGGAATACCCATGTACCTCAATCCACCCAGATGTGTGTTTAAGTTGCCACCTTAAGTAAACCATTAATTAACAATCTCACATCTGACATGCATACTCTCAAAACCCAATCCACGTCTACAAGCATAGCATGGCACTATAAGCATAACGTAATAGTAACTCCCAAGGTTTGAATGCAGGGCAATAGGTTCCTACCTCATCAACTATTTCCCAATACCCACAATTTAATTAGATCCTAATCATGCAATGTTTGAGGTTTGATCTAATGCAATAAAAACTGGGTATGAAAGAGGTATGATCAAAGTGTGAACTTGCCTGCAATGTTGATGAAGATGATTCGCACTCAAAACTCTTGATAGATCTACTCGTCACACTCTGGTCAGTCTATCGTAAGCAAGCAATAGTAACCACACATAAGCAATCACTCAAAAGATCAGAGAGAACGAAGAAGACGATTCGGAAAACATCAAAACCAAGCAAATAACTCTTATGAAAATCATGAAAATCATTGAGCTGCATGAAGTTTATGAATTGAAATATTTCCAAATGAAATTCAAATATTTTCAACAACCCTTCTTATTTAATTTAAATGGAAGAAGTCATGTCATCTTCTCTCTAGGGTTTTGGGTTGAAAAGAATTTGAATTCATGGAGATCACGAATGAAAAAATGAAAGTTTGGGAAAGTCCTTTTATTCCCTCTCATTTAACTTTCAAAACGTTTCGAATTCACTCACTTTCATACAATCAATCAAACAATCAATCAAATCTATCTATTTATTATAAAATTCCAAAATTTAGAATTTTGGTATGTTACATCAAATGGGATTTATTGGAAAGAATTAAACGCAACTCTGAAGATTGGGACCTCGACAAAGGTAAGGAGTCAGGTATGACACCTAGTTTTGATTGTGTTAAATGTTTTATGGATACCGATGTTTTTCGTAAATTTAGCACTAAATATGGACTTGACTCTGAGATAGTAGCTTCTTTCTGTGAATCTTTTGCTACTTATGTTGATCTCCCCAAGGAGAAGTGGTTTAAATATCATCCTCCCATAGAAGTAAAAGTAGCTGCACCTATTAGAGTTGAAGAAAAGATTGTCACTTATAATGATCCTATTGTTCCTACTTCTTATGTTGAGAAACCACCTTTTCCTGTTAGGATAAAGGATCATGCTAAAGCTTCAACTGTGGTTCGTAAAAGCAATATTAAAACTTATACACCTCATGAGAAAATTAAAGTTGAACCTAATATTGCTATTGTTAAAGATCTCTTGTCTGATAATATTGATGGGCATGTTATTTTTTTCTGTGATGAAACTGCTAGAATTGTTAAACCTTGTGCTAAAGATAAACCTAGACCTGTGGTAGGCATGCCTGTTATTTCTGTTAAAATAGGAGATCATTATTATCATGGTTTATGTGATATGAGTGCTAGTGCTAGTGCTAGTGCAATACCTATTAGCCCATATAGAGAAATTATGCATGATATTGCACCTGTTGAGTTAGAAGATATTGATGTCACAATTAAACTTGCCAATAGAGATACTATTTCACCAGTGAGAATTGTTAGAGATGTTGAAGTCTTGTGTGGGAAAACTAAATATCCTGCTAATTTTCTTATTCTTGGTTCCCCACAAGATAGCTTTTGTCCCATTATATTTGGTAGACCCTTCTTAAACACCGTTAATGCTACCATAGATTGCAAAAGGGATGTTGTTACTATCAGTTTAGATGATATGACTCATGAATTTAATTTCTCTAAATTTAGTAGACAACACCGTGAAGAAGAATTACCTAGTAAGGATGAAATTATTGGTCTTTCTTCAATTTCCGTACCTCCTAGTGATCCTTTAGAACAATATTTGCTAGACCATGAAAATGATATGTTTATGAATGAAAGAAGGGAAATAGACGAAGTATTCTTTAAACAGGAACCTATTCTGAAAAACAATTTGCCTGTTGAAATCCTAGGGGATCCTCCTCCACCCAAGGGTGATCCCGTGTTTGAGCTTAAACTGTTACCTGATACTCTTAAATATGATTATCTTGATGAGAAAAAGATATATCATGTTATTATTAGTGCTAACCTTTCAGAGCATGAGGAGGAGAGATTATTGAAAACTCTGAATAAGCAACATGCTGCTATTGGGTATACTCTTGATGATCTTAAGGGCATTAGTCCCACTCTATGTCAACATAAAATTAATTTGGAAGAAGATGCTAAACCAGTTCGTGATCATCAACGATGGCTGAATCCTAAAATGAAAGAATTGATAAGAAAGGAAATACTAAAGCTCCTTGAGGCAGGTATAATCTATCCCATTGCTAATAGTCAGTGGGTAAGTCCTGTCCATTGTGTCCCTAAGAAGGGAGGTATCACTGTCGTTCCTAATGATAAAGATGAATTGATTCCTCAAAGAATTATTACAGGTTATAGGTGTTGGGGAACGTAGTAATTTCAACAAATTTCCTACGCACACGCAAGATCATGGTGATGCAAAGCAACGAGAGGGGGGAGTGTTGTCCACGTACCCTCGTAGACCGAAAGCGGAAGCGTTAGCACAACGCGGTAGATGTAGTCATACGTCTTCACGATCCGACCGATCAAGTACCGAACGTACGGCACCTCCGAGTTCAGCACACGTTCAGCCCGATGACGTCCCTCGAACTCCGATCCAGCCGAGTGTTGAGGGAGAGTTTCGTCAGCACGACGGCGTGGTGATGATGTTGATGTTCTACCAACGCAGGGCTTCGCCTAAGCACCGCTACAGTAATATCGAGGTGGACTATGGTTGAGGGGGCACTGCACACGGCTAAAAGATCAAACGATCAATTGTTGTGTCTATGGGGTGCCCCCTGCCCCCGTATATAAAGGAGCAACGGGGGTGCGGCCAGCCAGGGAGGAGGCGCGCTAGGAGGAGTCCTACTCCCACCGGGAGTAGGACCCCCCCCCCTTCCTAGTTGGATTAGGACTTGGGAGGGGAAAGAGTGGAGGAGAAGAAGGAAGGGGGGCGCCGCCCCCTCTCCTTGTCCTATTCGGACTAGGGGAGGAGGGGCGCGCGGCCCAGCCCTAGCCGCCTCTCCTCTCTTCCACCTAGGCCCACTAAGGCCCACTAAGGTTCCGGTAACCTCCCGGTACTACGGTAAAATCCCGATTTCACCCGGAACACTTCCGATATCCAAACTGAAGGAAATATGCCCTAGAGGCAATAATAAAGTTATTATTTATTTCCTTATTTCATGATAAATGTTTATTATTCATGCTAGAATTGTATTGACCGGAAACATAATACATGTGTGAATACATAGACAAACAAAGTGTCACTAGTATGCCTCTACTTAACTAGCTCGTTAATCAAAGATGGTTATGTTTCCTAACCATGAACAATGAGTTGTTATTTGATTAACGAGGTCACATCATTAGTTGAATGATCTGATTGACATGACCCATTCCATTAGCTTAGCACACGATCGTTTAGTATGTTGCTATTGCTTTCTTCATGACTTATACATGTTCCTATGACTATGAGATTATGCAACTCCCGTTTGCCGGAGGAACACTTTGGTACTACCAAACGTCACAACGTAACTGGGTGATTATAAAGGAGTACTACAGGTGTCTCCAATGGTCGATGTTGAGTTGGCGTATTTCGAGATTAGGATTTGTCACTCCGATTGTCGGAGAGGTATCTCTGGGCCCTCTCGGTAATACACATCACATAAGCCTTGCAAGCATTACAACTAATATGTTAGTTGTGAGATGATGTATTACGGAACGAGTAAAGAGACTTGCCGGTAACGAGATTGAACTAGGTATTGGATACCGACGATCGAATCTCGGGCAAGTAACATACCGATGACAAAGGGAACAACGTATGTTGTTATGCGGTCTGACCGATAAAGATCTTCGTAGAATATGTAGGAGCCAATATGGGCATCCAGGTCCCGCTATTGGTTATTGACCGGAGACGTGTCTCGGTCATGTCTACATTGTTCTCGAACCCGTAGGCTCCGCACGCTTAAGGTTACGATGACAGTTATATTATGAGTTTATGCATTTTGATGTACCGAAGGTTGTTCGGAGTCCCGGATGTGATCACGGACATGACGAGGAGTCTCGAAATGGTCGAGACATAAAGATTGATATATTGGAAGCCTATGTTTGGACATCGGAAGTGTTCCGGGTGAAATCGGGATTTTACCGGGTTACCGGGAGGTTACCGGAACCCCCCGGGAGCCATATGGGCCTTCATGGGCCTTAGTGGAAAGGAGAAAGGGGCAGCCCAAGGGGGCTGCACGCCTCCCCCGTTCCCCTAGTCCTATTAGGACTAGGAGAGGTGGTCGGCCACCCCTCTCCCTCTTTCCCCCTTGGGAATCCTAGTTGGAATAGGATTGGGGGGGGAGTCCTACTCCCGGTAGGAGTAGGACTCCTCCTGCGCCTCTCTCTCTTGGCCGGCGCCCCCTCCCCCCTTGGCTCCTTTATATACTAAGGTAGAGGCACCCCAAAGACACACAAGTTGACACAAGTTGATCCACGTGATCTATTCCTTAGCCGTGTGCGGTGCCCCCTGCCACCATATTCCTCGATAATACTGTAGCGGAGTTTAGGCGAAGCCCTGCTGCTGTAGTTCATCAAGATCGTCACCACGCCGTCGTGCTGACGAAACTCTTCCCCGACACTTTGCTGGATCGGAGTCCGGGAATCGTCATCGAGCTGAACGTGTGCTCGAACTCGGAGGTGCCGTAGTTTCGGTGCTTGATCGGTTGGATCGAGAAGACGTACGACTACTTCCTCTACGTCGTGTCATCGCTTCCGCAGTCGGTCCGCGTTGGGTACGTAGACAATACTCTCCCCTCGTTGCTATGCATCACATGATCTTGCATGTGCGTAGGAAATTTTTTGAAATTACTACGAAACCCAACAGTGGCATCCGAGCCTAGGTTATTGATGTTGATGTTATATGCACGAGTAGAACACAAGTGAGTTGTGGACGATACAAGTCATACTGCCTACCAGCATGTCATACTTTGGTTCGGCGGTATTGTTGGACGAGACGACCCAGACCAACCTTACGCGTACGCTTACGCGAGACCGGTTCCCTCGACGTGCTTTGCACAGAGATGGCTTGCGGGCGACTGTCTCTCCAACTTTAGTTGAACCAAGTACGGCTACGCCCGGTCCTTGCGAAGGTTAAAACAGAGTCTATTTGACAAACTATCGTTGTGGTTTTGATGCGTAGGTGAGATTGGTTCTTACTTAAGCCCGTAGCAGCCACGTAAAACATGCAACAACAAAGTAGAGGACGTCTAACTTGTTTTTGCAGGGCATGTTGTGATGTGATATGGTCAAGGCATGATGCTGAATTTTAGTGTATGAGATGATCATGTTTTGTAACCAAGTTATCGGCAACTGGCAGGAGCCATATGGTTGTCGCTTTATTGTATGCAATGCAATCGCGATGTAATACTTTACTTTATTACTAAACGGTAGTGATAGTTGTGAAAGCATAAGATTGGCAAGACGACAACGATGCTACGATGGAGATCAAGGTGTCGCGCCGGTGACGATGGTGATCATGACGGTGCTTCGGAGATGGAGATCACAAGCACAAGATGATGATGGCCATATCATATCACTTATATTAATTGCATGTGATGTTTATCTTTTTATGCATCTTATCTTGCTTTGATTGACGGTAGCATTATAAGATGATCTCTCACTAAATTATCAAGAAGTGTTCTCCCTGAGTATGCACCGTTGCCAAAGTTCGTCGTGCCCAGACACCACGTGATGATCGGGTGTGATAAGCTCTACGTCCATCTACAACGGGTGCAAGCCAGTTTTTGCACACGCAGAATACTCAGGTTAAACTTGACGGGCCTAGCATATGCAGATATGGCCTCGGAACACGGAGACCGAAAGGTCGAGCGTGAATCATATAGTAGATATGATCAACATAAACAATGTTCACCATTGAAAACTACTCCATCTCACGTGATGATCGGTCATGGTTTAGTTGATTTGGATCACGTAATCACTTAGAAGATTAGAGGGATGTCTATCTAAGTGGGAGTTCTTTAAGTAATATGATTAATTGAACTTTAATTTATCATGAACTTAGTCCTGATAGTATTTTGCAAATTATGTTGTAGATCAATAGCTCGCGTTGTTGCTTCCCTGTGTTTATTTTGATATGTTCCTAGAGAAAAATTGTGTTGAAAAATGTTAGTAGCAATGATGCGGATTGGATCCGTGATCTGAGGTTTATCCTCATTGCTGCACAGAAGAATTATGTCCTTGATGCACCGCTAGGTGACAGACCTATTGCAGGAGCAGATGCAGACGTTATGAACGTTTGGCTGGCTCAATATGATGACTACTTGATAGTTTAGTGCACCATGCTTAAACGGCTTAGAATCGGGACTTCAAAGACGTTTTGAACGTCATGGACCATATGAGATGTTCCTGGAGTTGAAGTTAATATTTCAAGCAAATACCCGAGTTGAGAGATATGAAGTCTCCAACAAGTTCTATAGCTAAAAGATGGGGGAGAATCGCTCAACTAGTGAGCATGTACTTAGATTGTCTGGGTACTTCAATCGCTTGAATCAAGTGGGAGATAATCTTCCAGATAAGATAGTGATTGACAGAATTCTCTAGTCACCACCACCAAGTTAGTAGAACTTCGTGATGAACTATAATGCAAGGGATGACGTAAACAATTCCCGAGCTCTTCGTGATGCTAAAATCGACGAAGGTAGAAATCAAGAAAAACATCAAGTGTTGATGGTAGACAAAGACCACTAGTTTCAAGAAAAGGGCAAAGGGAAGAAGGGGAACTTCAAGAAGAACGGCAAGCGAGTTGCTGCTCAAGTGAAGAAGCCCAAGTCTGGTCCTAAGCCTGAGACTAAGTGCTTCTACTACAAAGGGATTGGTCACTGGAAGCGGAACTACACCAAGTGATTGGCGGATAAGAAGGATGGCAAAGTGAACATAAGTATATTTGATATACATGTTATTTATGTGTACTTTACTAGTGTTTATAGCAAACCCCTTAGTATTAGGTACTAGTTCAGTTGCTAAAGATTAGTAACTCGAAACGGGAGTTGCAGAATAAACAAAGACTAATTGAAGGGGAAGTGACGATGAGTGTTGGAAGTAGTTCCAAGATTAATATGATCATCATCGCACACTCCCTATACTTTCGGGATTAGTGTTGAAACTAAATAAGTGTTATTTGGTGTTGGCGTTGAGCATGAATATGATTTGATCATGTTTATTGCAATACGGTTATTCATTTAAGTAAGAGAATAAACTGTTGTTCTGTTTACATGAATAAAACCTTATATGGTTACACACACAATGAAAAATGGTTCATTGGATCTCGATCATAGTGATACACATATTCATAATATTGAAACCAAAAGATGCAAAGTTAATAATGATAGTGCAACTTATTTGTGGCACTGCCGTTTGGGTCATATCGGTGTAAAGCGCATGAAGATACTCCATAAAGATGGATTTTCGGAATCACTTGGTTATGAATCATTTGATGCTTGCGAACCGTGCCTTTTGGGCAAGATGACTAAAACTCCGTTCTCCAGAACAATGGAACGTGCTACTGACTTATTGGAAATAATACATACCGATGTATGCAATCCAATGAGTGTTGATGCTCGTGGCAAGTATCATTATTTTCTGATCTTCACAGATGATTTGAGCAGATATGAGTATATCTACTTAATGAAACACAAGTCTGAAACATTTGAAAAGTTCAAAGAATTTCAGAGTGAAGTGAAAAATCATCGTAACAAGAAAATAAAGTTTCTACGATCTGATCGTAGAGAAGAGTATTTGAGTTACGAGTTTGGCCTTCAGTTAAAAAACAATGTGAAATAGTTTCACTACTCATGCCACCTGGAACACCACAATGGTGTGTCCGAACGTCATAATTGTACTTTATTGGATATGGTGCAACCTATGATGTTTCTTACCGATTTACCACTATCGTTTTGGGGTTATGCATTAAAGACAGATGCATTCACGTTAAATAGGGCACCATCAAAATCCGTTGAGACGACGCCTTATGAACTGTGGTTTGGCAAGAAACCAAAGTTGTCGTTTCTTAAAGTTTGGGGCTGCGATGCTTATGTGAAAAAGCTTCAACCTGATAAGCTCGAACCCAAATCGGAGAAATATGACTTCATATGATACCCAAAGGAAACTGTTGGGTACACCTTCTATCACAGATCCGAAGGCAAGACATTCGTTGATAAGAATGGATCATTTCTAGAGAAGGAGTTTCTCTCGAAAGAAGTGAGTGGGAGGAAAGTAGAACTTGACGAGGTAACTGTACCTGCTCCCTTACTGGAAAGTACTTCATCACAGAAAACTGTTTCTGTGACACCTACACCAGTTAGTGAGGAAGCCAATGATGATGATCATGAAACTTCAGAACAAGATACTACTGAACCTCGTAGATCAACCAGAGTAAGATCCGCGCCATAGTGGTACGATAATCCTTTTCTGGAAGTCATGCTACTAGATCATGATGAACCTACGAACTATGAAGAAGCGATGGTGAGCCCAGATTCCGCAAAGTGGCTTGAAGCCATGAAATCTGAGATGGGATCCATGTATGAGAACAAAGTATGGACTTTGGTTGACTTGCCCGATGATCGGCAAGCAATTGAGAATAAATGGATCTTTAAGAAGAAGACTGACGCTGATGGTAATGTTACTGTCTACAAAGCTCGACTTGTCACAAAAAGGTTTTCGGCAAGTTCAAGGTGTTGACTACGATGAGAGTTTCTCACTCGTATCTATGCTTAAGTCTGTCGGAATCATGTTAGCAATTGCCGCATTTTATGAAATCCGGCAAATAGATAAACAAAACTGCATTCCTTAATGGATTTATTAAAGAAGAGTTGTATATGATACAACCAGAAGGTTTTGTCAATCCTAAAGGTGCTAACAAAATATGCAAGCTCCAGCGATCTATCTGTGGACTGGTGCAAGCATCTCGGAGTTGGAATGTACGCTTTGATGAGTTGATCAAAGCATATGGTTTTATACAGACTTGCGGTGAAGCCTGTATTTACAAGAAAGTGAGTGGGAGCACTACAACATTTCTGATAAGTATATGTGAATGACATATTGTTGATCGGAAATAATGTAGAATTATTCTGCAAAGCATAAAGGAGTGTTTGAAAGGAGTTTTTCAAAGAAAGACCTCGGTGAAGCTGCTTACATATTAAGTATCAAGATCTATAGAGATAGATCAAGACACTTGATGAGTTTTCAATGAGTACATACCTTGACAAGATTTTGAAGTAGTTCAAAATGGAACAGTCAAAGAAAAAGGTTTCTTGCCTGTGTTACAAGGTGTGAAGTTGAGTAAAACTCAAAGCCTGACCACGACAGAAGATAGAAAGAGAATGAAAGTCATTCCCTATGCCTCAGTCTTAGGTTCTATAAAATATGCCATGCTGTATACCAGATCTATTGTATGCCCTACCACTGAGTTTGGCAAGGGAGTACAATAGTGATCTAGGAGTAGATCACTGGACAACGGTCAAAATTATCCTTAGTGGAATAAGGATATGTTTCTCGATTATGGACGTGACAAAAAAAAGGTTCGTCGTAAAGGGTTACGTCGATGCAAGTTTTTTTGACACTGATCCAGATGATTCTAAGTCTCAATCTGGATACATGTTGAAAGTGGGAGCAATTAGCTAGAATAGCTCCATGCAGAGCATTGTTGACATAGAAATTCGCAAAATACTTACAGATCTGTATGTGACAGACCTGTTGACTAAAATTATCTCACAAGCAAAACATGATCACACCTTAGTACTCTTTGGGTGTTAATCACATAGCGATGTGAACTAGATTACTGACTCTAGTAAACCCTTTGGGTGTTGATCACATATCGATGTGAAGTATGGGTGTTAATCACATGGTGATGTGAACTATTGCTATTAAATCACATGGCGATGTGAACTAGATTATTGACTCTAGTGCAAGTGGGAGACTGAAGGAAATATGCCCTAGAGGCAATAATAAAGTTATTATTTATTTCCTTATTTCATGATAAATGTTTATTATTCATGCTAGAATTGTATTGACCGGAAACATAATACATGTGTGAATACATAGACAAACAAAGTGTCACTAGTATGCCTCTACTTAACTTGCTCATTAATCAAAGATGGTTATGTTTCCTAACCATGAACAATGAGTTGTTATTTGATTAACAAGGTCACATCATTAGTTGAATGATCTGATTGACATGACCCATTCCATTAGCTTAGCACACGATCGTTTAGTATGTTGCTATTGCTTTCTTCATGACTTATACATGTTCCTATGACTATGAGATTATGCAACTCCCGTTTGCCGGAGGAACACTTTGGGTACTACCAAACGTCACAACGTAACTGGGTGATTATAAAGGAGTACTACAGGTGTCTCCAATGGTCGATGTTGAGTTGGCGTATTTCGAGATTAGGATTTGTCACTCCGATTGTCGGAGAGGTATCTCTGGGCCCTCTCGGTAATACACATCACATAAGCCTTGCAAGCATTACAACTAATATGTTAGTTGTGAGATGATGTATTACGGAACGAGTAAAGAGACTTGCCGGTAACGAGATTGAACTAGGTATTGGATACCGACGATCGAATCTCGGGCAAGTAACATACCGATGACAAAGGGAACAACGTATGTTGTTATGCGGTCTGACCGATAAAGATCTTCGTAGAATATGTAGGAGCCAATATGGGCACCCAGTTCCCGCTATTGGTTATTGACCGGAGACGTGTCTCGGTCATGTCTACATTGTTCTCGAACCCGTAGGGTCCGCACGCTTAAGGTTACGATGACAGTTATATTATGAGTTTATGCATTTTGATGTACCGAAGGTTGTTCGGAGTCCCGGATGTGATCACGGACATGACGAGGAGTCTCGAAATGGTCGAGACATAAAGATTGATATATTGGAAGCCTATGTTTGGACATCAGAAGTGTTCCGGGTGAAATCGGGATTTTACCGGGTTACCGGGAGGTTACCGGAACCCCCCGGGAGCCATATGGGCCTTCATGGGCCTTAGTGGAAAGGAGAAAGGGGCAGCCCAAGGGGGCTGCGCGCCTCCCCCCTTCCCCTAGTCCTATTAGGACTAGGAGAGGTGGCCGGCCACCCCTCTCCCTCTTTCCCCCTTGGGAATCCTAGTTGGAATAGGATTGGGGGGGGGAGTCCTACTCCCGGTAGGAGTAGGACTCCTCCTGCGCCTCTCTCTCTTGGCCGGCGCCCCCTCCCCCCTTGGCTCCTTTATATACTAAGGTAGAGGCACCCCAAAGACACACAAGTTGACACAAGTTGATCCACGTGATCTATTCCTTAGCCGTGTGCGGTGCCCCCTGCCACCATATTCCTCGATAATACTGTAGCGGAGTTTAGGCGAAGCCCTGCTGCTGTAGTTCATCGAGATCGTCACCACGCCGTCGTGCTGACGAAACTCTTCCCCGACACTTTGCTGGATCGGAGTCCGGGGATCGTCATCGAGCTGAACGTGTGCTCGAACTCGGAGGTGTCGTAGTTTCGGTGCTTGATCGGTTGGATCGAGAAGACGTACCACTACTTCCTCTACGTCGTGTCATCGCTTCCGCAGTCGGTCTGCGTTGGGTACGTAGACAATACTCTCCCCTCGTTGCTATGCATCACATGATCTTGCGTGTGCGTAGGAAATTTTTTGAAATTACTACGAAACCCAACACAAACATAGGCTTCCAATATATCAATCTTCATGTCTTGACCATTTCGAGACTCCTCGTCATGTCCGGGATCACATCCGAGACTCCGAACAACCTTCGGTACATCAAAACATATAAACTCATAATATAACCGTCATCGAAACTTTAAGCATGCAGATCCTACGGGTTCGAGAACTATGTAGACATGAACGAGACATGTCTCCGGTCAATAACCAATAGCGGAACCTGGATGTTCATATTGGCTCCCACATATTCTACGAAGATCTTTATCGGTCAGACCACATAACAACATACGTTGTTCCCTTTGTCATCGGTATGTTACTTGCCCAAGATTCGATCGTCGGTATCTCAATACCTAGTTCAATCTCGTTACCGGCAAGTCTCTTTACTCATTCTGTAATACATCATCCCGCAACTAACTCATTAGTTGCAATGCTTGCAAGGCTTATAGTGATGTGCATTACCGAGTGGGCCCAGAGATACCTCTCCGACAATCGGAGTGACAAATCCTAATCTCGAAATACGCCAACCCAACAAGTACCTTCAGAGACACCTGTAGAGCACCTTTATAATCACCCAGTTACGTTGTGACGTTTGGTGGCACACAAAGTGTTCCTCCGGTAAACAAGAGTTGCATAATCTCATAGTCATAGGAACATGTATAAGTCATGAAGAAAGCAATAGCAACAAACTAAATGATCAAGTGCTAAGCTAACGGAATGGGTCAAGTCAATCACATCATTCTCCTAATGATGTGATCCCGTTAATCAAATGACAACTCATGTCTATGGTTAGGAAACATAACCATCTTTGATCAAGGAGCAAGTCAAGTAGAGGCATACTAGTGACACTCTGTTTGTCTATGTATTCACACATGTATTATGTTTCCGGTTAATACAATTCTAGCATGAATAATAAACATTTATCATGATATAAGGAAATAAATAATAACTTTATTATTGCCTCTAGGGCATATTTCCTTCAATAGGATGGTAACTGATTTCCGCAAATTAAATAAGGCAACTAAAAAGGATCATTACCCCTTACCTTTTATTGATCAAATGCTAGAAAGACTATCCAAACATACACATTTTTGCTTTCTAGATGGTTATTCTGGTTTCTCTCAAATACCTGTGTCAGCCAAAGATCAATCAAAGACTACTTTTACTTGCCCTTTTGGTACTTTTGCTTATAGACGCATGCCTTTTGGTCTATGTAATGCACCTGCTACCTTTCAAAGATGTAGGATGGCTATATTCTCTGACTTTTGTGAAAATATTTGTGAGGTTTTCATGGACAATTTCTCCGTCTATGGATCTTCTTTTGATGATTGCTTGAGTAACCTTGATCAAGTTTTGCAGAGATGTGAAGAAACTAATCTAGTCTTGAATTGGGAAAAGTGCCACTTTATGGTAAATGAAGGTATTGTCTTGGGGCACAAAGTTTCTAAAAGAGGTGCTGAGGTTGATAAAGCCAAGATTGATGCTATTGAGAAGATGCCATGTCCCAAGGACATCAAAGGTATAAGAAGTTTCCTTGGTCATGCCGAATTTTATAGGAGGTTCATTAAGGACTTCTCAAAAAATTCTCAGCCTCTGACTAATTTATTACAAAAAGATATACCATTTATTTTTGATGATGATTGTGTAGAAGCATTTGAAATACTTAAGAAATCATTGATCTCTGCACCTATTATTCAGCCACCTGGCTGGAATTTACCCTTTGAAATTATGTGTGATGCTAGTGATTATGATGTAGGTGCCGTTCTAGGGCAAAGAGTTGATAAGAAATTAAATGTTATTCAATATGCTAGTAAAACCCTAGACAATGCTCAAAGAAATTATGCTACTACTGAAAAAGAATTTTTAGCAGTTGTATTTGCTTGTGATAAGTTCAGACCTTATATTGTTGATTCTAAAGTAACTATTCACACTGATCATGCTACTATTAAATATCTTATGGAAAAGAAAGATGCTAAACCTAGACTTATTAGATGGGTTCTCTTGCTACAAGAATTTGACTTGCATATTGTTGATAGAAAGGGAGCTGAGAACCCCGTTGCAGACAACTTGTCTAGGTCAGAAAATGTGCTTGATGACCCACTTCCTATTGATGATAGCTTTTCTAATGAGCAATTAAATGTCATAAATGCTTCTAATACTGCTCCATGGTATGCTGATTATGCTAATTACATTGTTGCTAAGTTTATACCACCTAGTTTCACATACCAGCAAAAGAAAAAGTTCTTCTATGATTTGAGGCATTACTTTTGGGATGACCCACATCTTTATAAAGAAGGAGTAGATGGTGTTATTAGACGTTGTGTACCTGAGAATGAACAGGAACAGATCCTACGCAAGTGTCACTCCGAAGCTTATGGAGGACACAATGCTGGAGATAGAACTGCACATAAGGTATTGCAATCTGGTTTTTTTTGGCCTACTCTCTTCAAGGATGCCCGTAACTTTGTATTATCTTGTGATGAATGTCAAAGAATTGGTAATATTAGTAGACGTCAAGAAATGCCTATGAATTATTCACTTGTTATTGAACCATTTGATGTTTGGGGCTTTGACTATATGGGACCTTTTCCTTCCTCTAATGGATATACACATATTTTAGTTGTTGTTGATTACGTTACTAAGTGGGTAGAAGCTATTCCAACTAGTAGTGCTGATCATAACACTTCTATTAAAATGCTTAAAGAAGTTATTTTTCCAAGATTTGGAGTCCCTAGATATTTAATGACTGATGGTGGTTCATATTTTATTCATGGTGCTTTCTGTAAAATGCTTGCTAAATATGATGTTAATCATAGAATTGCGTCTCCTTATCACCCACAGTCTAGTGGTCAAGTAGAATTGAGTAATAGAGAGCTCAAATTAATTTTGCAAAAGACTGTTAATAGATCTAGAAAGAATTGGTCCAGGAAACTTGATGATGCATTATGGGCCTATAGAACTGCATATAAAACTCCTATGGGTATGCCTCCGTATAAAATGGTTTATGGAAAAGCATGTCACTTACCTCTCGAACTAGAACACAAGGCATACTGGGCTATTAAAGAACTCAATTATGATTTTTAAACTTGCCGGTGAGAAGAGGTTATTTGATATTAGCTCACTCGATGAATGGAGAACCCAAGCCTACGAAAATGCCAAGTTGTTTAAAGAAAAGTTTAAAAGATGGCATGAAAAAAGGATACAAAAGCATGAGTTTAATGTAGGTGATTATGTATTGCTATAAAACTCTCGTTTAAGATTTTTTGCAGGAAAACTTCTCTCTAAATGGGAAGGTCCTTACGTTATCGAGGAGGTCTATCGTTCCGGTGCCATAAAAATCAACAACTTCGAAGGCACAAATCCGAAGGTGGTGAACGATCAAAGAATCAAACATTATGTCCCAGGTAATCCCATAAATGTTGAAACAATTGTTATTGAAACCGTAACCCCAGAGGAATACATAAGGGACACTTTCTGGAACGCTCTAGACTCTGAAAAGGAATAGGTATGTGGTACGGTAAGTAAACCGACTCCAAAACAGTTTTTAAGACAATATTTCTCCATTTTGGAATATTTAGAAAAATAGAAAAATAAGAAGCAGTCTGGGAAGGACACGAGGGTGGAGGGCGCGCCCTACCCCCTGGGCGCGCCCCCCTACCTCGTGGGCACCTCGTGCGCTTTCCGGACTCCGTTTTCTTACACAACACGTATTTTGGTCGGTAAAAGTTCATTATATAATCTCCTGAAGGTTTTGACTCCCGTATCACCCAGTTACCCTCTGTTTGTGTTTTGAGTTGTTGCTGCTGCATATTAGAGCAAGATGTCTTCGCAAGAGTCAGTCGGGGAGAGTCGGGTGTCTCATCCGGCACCGAGATCAATGACAAACAATAATGTTGACCTGCTTCGGCCAGCAACGGAGGAAGACATGGAGGCTGACTTGAAGAGGATAGATGCCATGGAAGAGGATCAAGAAGTCACTTCCCGCTTCCGAGTTGGATTCACAATGGGAGAACTGTAGAACTCGGCTATTCCAAACTCGGTTATCCCTTCCAATGTTAGATTTCTTTCTTATGAGAATATGAAAAAGAGCGTCACTGGTTCTCCCGCAGCTATGCAGCACCCATGGGTACAGGGATCTTTGGCTGTTACAGGAAAACTCCAAAAGGAAATAATGGACCTCAAGCAGCAAGTCAATAAGCTCGAGGAGGAGAATCGCATCCTGAGGGGCATCATCGCCAAGAATATCACATCACCATCCCCGAAAAGAGAGACATAATCACATGGGTATGGGCACTCCCCTTGGCAACTTCCAAGCTTGGGGGAGTGCCACGGTATCGTATCACCATCACTTTTATCTTTACCGTTTTTCTTAGTTCGATCCTTTTGGTAATATCTTGATCTAGTAGAATGAAAATTCTTAGTATGATCTAGTTGTGAGTTTTGCTTTATGATTCCTCTATGTAATCGAGTTCGTGGGCTATATAATAAAGATTAGTGTTGAGTCAAGGGCTTGATTCTTTTGCCATGATCCTAAGTGAATAAAAGAAAAGAGAAAGAAATAAAAAGAAACAAAGAGATCATGTGAGTCTTATGGAGAGTAATGAGCTCACATAGATAAAGTATGATGAATAAAAGTTGTTGAGAGTTGACAAACATAGTTTTGGTCATCGTTGCAATTAATAGGAAGTAATAAAGAAAGAGAGGTCTTCACATATAGATATACTATCTTGGACATTTTTATGATTGTGAGCACTCATTAAAATATGACATGCTAAAGAGTTGATGTTGGACAAGGAAGACAACATAATGTGTTATGTTTTCTTACATCTGAGATAAATTATATTGTCATGGATCATCCAACATGGTTGAGCTTGCCTTTCTCCCTCATGCTATCCAAATTCATCGCACCAAGTAGAGATACTACTTGTGCTTCCAAATACTCTTAAAACCAGTCTTGCCATGAGAGTCCACTATATCTACCTATGGATTGAGTAAGATCCTCTAAGTAAGTTGTCATCGGTGCAAGCAATAAAAATTGCTCTCTAAATATGTATGACTTATTAGTGTGGGAGAAAATAAACTTTATACGATCGTGTGATATGGTAAAAATAAAAGCGACGGACTGCATAATAAAGGTCCATATCCCAAGTGGCAATATAAAGTGATGTTATTTCGCACTAAGATTTTGTGCATCAAACCATAAAAGAGCATGACAACCTCTGCTTCCCTCTGCGAAGGGCCTATCTTTTACTTTTATTTCCTACCTTGCATAAGAGTCATGGTGATCTTTACCCTCCCTTTTTACATTTTATCCTTTGGCAAGCACAGTATGTTGGAAAGATCCTGGTATATATGGCTAATTGGATGTGAGTTTTCATGAACTATTATTGTTGGCATTACCCTAGAGGTAAAACGTTGGGAGGCAAAACTATAAGCCCCTATCTTTCTCTATGTCCGATTAAAACTCCATACCCGTAAGTATTGCGTGAGTGTCAACAATTGTGAAAGACTATATGATAGTTGAGTATGTGGACTTGCTGAAAAGCTCTTATATGTTGACTCTTTCCTATGTTATGATAAATTGCAATTGCTCCAATGACTGAGATTATAGTTTGTTAGTTTTCAATGAAGTTTACGATTCATACTTGAAATTGTGATTGAATTATTACTCTAGCCTAAGAAATCATATGACAAGAATTATATAAGTTGTTGTTCTAAGAATGATCATGATGCCCTCATGTCCGTATTTTATTTTTTATCGACACCTCTATCTCTAAACATGTGGACATATTTTTCGATTTCGGCTTTCGCTTGAGGACGACCGAGGTCTAAGCTTAGGGGAGTTGATACGTCCATTTTGCATCATGCTTTTATATCGATATTTATTGCATTATGGGTTGTTATTACACATTATGTTACAATACTTATGCCTATTCTCTCTTATTTTACAAGGTTTACATAAAGAGGGAGAATGCCTACAGCTGGGATTCTGGGCCGGAAAAGGAGCAAATATTAGAGACCTATTCTGCACAGCTACAAAAGTCCTAAAACTTCATGGAAGACGTTTTCAGAATATATAAAAAATACTCAGTGGAAGAAATTCACCAGGGGGGCCACACCCTGCCCACGAGGGTGGGGGCTCGCCCCCCTACCTCGTGGGCCCCCTGGTGGCCCTCCGGTGGCCATCTTCTGCTATATGAAGTCTTTCGATGGGAAAAAATAAGAAGCCATCTTCTCGGACGAAACTCCGCCGCCACGAGGTGGAACCTTGGCGGAATCAATCTAGGGCTCCGGCAGAGCTGTTCTGCCGGGGAAACTTCCCTCTCGGAGGGGGAAATCATCACCATCGTCATCACCAATGCTCCTCTCATCGAGAGAGGGAAATCTCCATCAACATCTTCATCAGCACCATCTCCTCTCAAAACCCTAGTTCATCTCTTGTATCCAATTCTTGTCTCCAAGTCCGGGATTGGTGCTAGTAGGTTGCTAGTAGTGTTAATTACTCCTTGTAGTTGATGCTAGTTGGTTTATTTGGTGGAAGATCATATGTTCAGATCCTATATGCATATTAATACCCCTCTGATTATGAACATGTTTATGCTTTGCGAGTAGTTACGTTTGTTCCTGAGGACATGGGAGAAGTCTTGATATTAGTAGTCATGTGAATTTGGTATTCGTTCGATATTTTGATGAGATGTATGTTGTTTCTCCTCTAGTGGTGTTATGTGAACGTCGACTACATGACACTTCACCATTATTTGGGCCTAGAGGAAGGCATTGGGAAGTAATAAGTAGATGATGGGTTGCTAGAGTGACAGAAGCTTAAACCCTAGTTTATGTGTTGCTTCGTAAGGGGCTGATTTGGATCCATATGTTTCATGCTATGGTTAGGTTTACCTTAATACTTTTGTTGTAGTTGCGGATGCTTGCAATAGAGGTTAATCATAAGTGGGATGCTTGTCCAAGTAAGGACAGTACCCAAGCACCGGTCCACCCACATACCAAATTATCAAAGTACCGAACGCGAATCATATGAGTGTGATGAGAACTAGCTTGATGATATTCCCATGTGTCCTCGGAAGCGCTTTTATCTATATAAGAGTTTGTCCAGGCTTGTCCTTTGCTACAAAAAGGATTGGGCCACCTTGCTGCACTTTATTTACTTTTGTTACTTGTTGCTCGTTACAAATTATCCTATCACAAAACTATCTGTTACCACTTATTTCAGTACTTGCAGAGAATACCTTGCTGGAAACCGCTTATCATTTCCTTCTGCTCCTCGTTGGGTTCGACACTCTTACTTATAAAAAGGACTACGATAGATCCCCTATACTTGTGGGTCATCACATGCCTAGGAACTTTACATGATAACGTGATCATTCTAACAAAAGTTGTCTTCTGACAATGCCGAGATCATTCTAAACTTCTCAAACTCCGAATTCGACGATGCGCTGGCAGCCATGAAAGCTGACACGACATCGGGTCCAGATGGTTTCTCGGTGGCTTTCTTCAAGAGGTGTCCTCTCTTAGGCCTCTTGTGATGGATATCATCAACGGTGTAGAGCGACGTGTTAAGTGTGAGTGCATGTGGTGTGCGATTATGGTTGCACGGACTGGGGAGAATGACAAGGTGGGGGTTGCCATAAATGCGCGCAAAGTCAAGGTGTGTCGTGCCGCCCGTGATGCTCCTGTGGAGCAAAGCACAAGACGATGGGGGAAGTGTGCACCTTGCACATATCGCATGATCGACGTGCCTAGGAACTTTAGGTGATAACGTGATTGTTCTAACAAAAGATCATTGTAAGCTTCTCAGACTCCAAATCATTGTAAGCTTCTCAGACTCCAAATCGATAATGCCCTGGAAGCCACTAAAACTGATATGGCACCTGGTCAAGATGGTTTCCTGGTGGCTTTCTTCAAATGGTGCTGGTCTTTGCCCTCTTGAGGTGGATATCATCAACATGTTTGCATGGGGTCAAATTGATATTAAACATATTAACTTTGTAGTCCTAGCCTTAGTTCCTAAGCTTCATGGTGCTGACAATATCACGCAATTTCGCCCTATCGTGCTAACTAACTTGTTGTTTAAACCTGTTGTTAATGATATGCTCTCTTTCTAGGCCCTATTGCTACTAAAATAGTTAACAGATCCCAAACTAAAGGTGGTTTATTCTCAAAGGAGTTTTATGTCTCAACAAGAGAGTTCATGAACTTAAAAGAAAGAAACTTCAGGTGATCATTCACAACTTGGATTTCGAGAAGGCCTGTGACAGATTTAGAAGGTCCTTCCTTTCGGAGGTCCTTCGCCGCAAGGGTTTTGAACCAGGGTTCATCCATTGGCCGATGCAGCTAGTGGAGGGCGTCCAAACTGCCATCTATGTGAATGCAAAGGTGGGAAAGTTTTCTCACAACAAATGCAGCCTCTGTCAAGGCGGCCATATCTCCCCTCTTCTCTTCGACATTTTTGCTGACTCATTGTCTGCAGTTTTAGACAAAGCAAAAGCATTTGGTCACCATAAAGGGGTGGTGCCCCACGTCATCCAGGGAGGTGTTGCTCACCTGCAATATGCTCACGACATAGTGCTCCTCTTCCAACAGGATTTATGCAGCATTGCCACCATTAAATCATGCTAATTTGTCTTGAGGATATGTCAGGTATGAAATCAATTTGGTGAAAAGTGAGGTGATCACTATATGGTATCAGATCACGAGAGCACTAAAGTGGCTAATCTTTTGAACTATAAAAAGGGAACCTTCCCCATCTCCTATCTAGGGCTCCCCTATTCAGACAAATGTTAACGGAATTGGATTGGTAATCCATAGTAGAGAAAGTTCTTAACCGGTGTGCTCTGTTGCAAGGAAAACTTATGTCTTCTGTTGTGAAACTTCCTCTCACTAATGCTTTCCTTTCTGCTATCCCTACATTTGATATGGGCCTTTTTATTTTCGGTGAAGGTGCCCATGCCAAATTTGAAGGAAGAAAATTCGTGTTCATTTTTTCTGGAAAGTGTACGCCTAAGAAACGAAAATATCACATGGTCAGATGGAGTGACCTATTTAGGCTCAAAACCAGGGAGGCTTAAGGATTTCCAACTCCAAAAAATGAACCTCACACTAGTTACTAAATGGATTTGGAAGATCTCTCAAAATGATGTTGGGTTGTGGGCTCGTATCTTAAAAGCTAAATATTTCCCTCTGGATCCTTCTTGTATAACATCAGGGGATTGCAAATATGAAACAGGATCCAGAAAATACAAGGATATCTTTTTACCTAGGAGCCAAATTTTCGGTCGACAAGGGAGAAGACACTAAATTATGACTGCCGACATGGATTGCTGACAAGCAGCTATACACCTTGTTCCCATCACTGTCTACTGTTGCTGCCCAGTGGCAAGCCATGGTTAGCCAGGTCTTCTCTTCTAGTCATGCTACACTAGGTTTATTTCACTCACTTTCATCAACAGAAACCCTTGCTCTTGCTAACCTAAATATGTTGATTCAATCTGTCCAACTTGACCCTAACCCTAACAGAGACATGAACAGTTGGGAGCTGGAAGCCTCGGACAAGTACTCAGTCAAACCTGCTTATGCTAAGCTCATGCGCGGTCCCAAAGTCTGGGTTACTAAACCTCTTTGTGCCACTCGTGTACCTCTAAAGGTTCGTATTTTGCTTTGGCGAGCTGATTGGTCCCTTTAGTGATCCGGTAAAGGAGAAGAAAGGATTCTTGCTTTTTCCACAAAGGTGACCCTGAGTTATCAAACCCACGAGAGGACGGTACCCTTTAAGTCAAGGTGTCGGAGTAATGGGCCACGGGTAGGCTAACCCAGGCCCAGAACCTTTCAAGACATTGAGGCAGACTGCGCCCCTCGAGATCCCAGGACGAAGAGCCGCCTTCTGAGGAGTCGGCGGCGAGGTGGCCGACTGCCCACTCGCGGCCGAGTCCCAGGAACGGCTTCAGGGTAAAGCCGACTCCTGACTGGCGACTTCCATAGAAGCCGGCCTTGGGGAGTCGGCCCGCGACGCCAACAACCCCCATGCCCTCATAAAGAGGGACGGGACGGGGAGTGGCCATAGTATGGTCCACTCCCACCCCTTTTCCAAGGGCAGGCGTGGCTACAGTACGCCGTACCCGCGGAGATCTCCGCGCGGCGCGACACTATTGCCATGCCGGCCCTGACGTCAGCCCCAGGGGGCGGAGCCCTGTGCCCACGACGGCCTGCTGGTACCACCCAGGGATGATGGGACCCACCAGTCAGCGGGCGTACGAAAGACGGTGAAAGCACCACCAGTTGGCCCAGATGGGAGTCGGCCACCAGAAGTCGGCCGGCCCCTCCCACGGGCCCCACGCGCCATTAATCAGACACGATAAGTAGTGGCCACAGTGATCGCCCGCCAGACGGTGGAGCTGTCTCCACGACCTCATGACCGAGCCTGCGTCATTAGAGGCACGGCTACAGTAATCTACAGCCGGCAAGACCCGCCCGCGGCGGACGTGGCCTGTCGGCTCCGTACTGAGCCAATCGGCGGGGCCCACCAGTCGGCGGGCCCCAGGAGTCGGCGGATAAGACGGCGGCCAGAGAGACTGACGGCTGGGCCCGCACCCAGCCGGATTACCATTGTACCCCTGGGGGGTAGGCCTATATAAACCCCATAGGGCATCCATGCAAAGGGTTGGAATCCATTAGCACTAGACCAGATCGTATAGGAAGGAGAGAGCTAGATTTGCCTTCTCCTACCTCCAGGAAACAGCTCGAGGAGCAACCGTGTAAACACTTTGCCATAGTGATCATGCGGAGACCCCGTAGAGCAGCAGTAGGGGTATTATCTCCCTGGAGAGCCCCGAAGCTGGGTAAGATTCGCCGGCGTGCATGCCTTCACCTTATCCCGTTTCCAGGCACCGGCGATGTTCTACTCGCCCCCACCATGATAAGCCATCCTTTGGCATATGTCGCACCCAACCCCCGACATTTGGCACCCACCGTGGGGCCTGGTGCATCGTCGTCCAGAGACCTGCTCTGGACGGGAACCCTTTTTCTCCCTGGCGAGCGCAGCCAGCCCGGCACGCCAGACGGAGTTTGCGCTGACGCGCTGCATGGCGCTGAGATCGCCTCCGCAGCCAGCTGCCTTGCCGATCTTGTCGGCGAGGTTTGCCTCTCCGACGAACCTGCATCCAACGCAGGCACGGGCGGCCCCGAGAGCCTCCTCGGGGCCTCCTCGACCAACTCCACGTCGCCGGCGAGCCTGCCGTGGACTTGGAGTCTGTAGGCTCCACCAACACGATGCTGGTTGACTCCGACACCGCGTCGCTCGACGCGTTCCCCACCAACGTGGTGGTCTACGACGAGCCTCTCCCTCGTGCGGAGAGCGACGGAAGCACCATCACCGAGGTGCTCGTCATCGGTCACGACGAGCCTCCCGACGGAGGAGCGCATGACCCACTTGGCGCGGCGCTGCAAGACCTGACTGCGCCCATTCCGGAAGGCGCTGACGCGGAGACGTTGGAGGCGCGCCGCCTTCAGCTCGTCGAAGGCGCGAAGAAGCTGGCTAGCATGAGACGCCTGTCAGAAGCCTACCAACATGAGATGGACCGCGCTGTGGGTGGCTCGCCAGCCCCAGCTGGGCCCAGCCGCCTTGGCGCGGTCCAGCAGCACGATGTGGCCATCACCAACCTGTTCGGGGCAAATCGCCCTGTGTACGCCACGCCTGCGGAAAACATTCGAGCCGCCCAGGCGGAGGCGGATGAGCTGGACAACTTCGAGGGCGAAGAGCGCCGCCTGATGACGGAGCGAGTCCAACGGCTCCTCGATGCGGCTGCCGCGCAGAACGAGGCCGACTGCCGCACGGAGGCACCGCAGCGACAAAACGACGACCCGCCTCCACACCGAGATCAAGGCGCGACGTCTCGGACACCGACTGGCGGCGCCCGAGGAAGGAAAGACAAGGATCCGGCTGTCAGCCACAGTCGGACTCACATTACCATAGAGCGCGACCAAGACGACCGCCCGAGAGCAATGGAACGATGGGACGACTGTCCGCCTCCTCCTCCTCGCAAGGAAAGGCGAGTCTCCCCGCCGCCTGTTGACCATCTGACTCTCGGCGACCGCCTTGGCCGCTGAGAGGGAGTCGGAGAAAACGACGCCCGCCGCCGGATCGACCGACTTCACCGATCCCTGGCGCTGGAAGAAGAAGACGAGTTGGGTCCGCCTTGTTTCAGGCCCCGCATTCGAGACGAGCCCTTTCCCAAAGGGTTCACGCTCCCGAGAGACACGCCCAAGTACACCGGCTCCGTGAAGCCAGAGGACCGGCTGGTTGACTACACCACGGCCGTCAACATAGCGAACGGCAACAAGCGTGTCGCCGTAAAATACGTTCCTCTCATGCTCCAGGGCACGGCCCGAACATGCTGAACAGCCTGAAGCCCCGCAGCATCAACAGTTGGGTCAACTTCACCGATGCATTCGTCCGCAACTTCACCAGCACGTACAAGCGTCCTCCCAAGCCTCGTCAGCTTTCCTTGTGCATGCAAGGCCCCAACGAGTCAACTCGCGACTACCTCACACGTTGGGCCGAGCTTCAGAACTCCTGCGAGGGCGTGCACGAGGTGCAGGCTATCGAGTACTTCACCGCTGGGTGTAGAGAAGGCACCCTCCTCAAGCACAAGCTCCTCCGCGACGAGCCAGAAACCCTCGACGAGCTGTTGATCATAGCAGACAAGTATGCCACGGCCGACTTCTCCATGAAGGCGGAGATTCCAGTTAGCGCGACTGGCAAAGTGGCCCCTCAGGCTCCTAGAACTCCGGCAGGAGACGCCAGTCGACGGCAACAGCAGAACGACCACAAGCGCAAGGCCCCGCGGCCGGCTTCCGGCACCCGGCAGGTGGCGACAGTTGAAGATCAGCAGCCGGACGGGCAGCCTCCACCCAAGCGGCAGAAAGGTGGCAAGCCCAACTGGTTGCCGGCTTTCTCATACGAGCAGACTCTGGATGGTCCTTGCAAGTTCCATAGCGGCGCGAAGCCGTCGAATCACACCACCCGGAAGTGCCACTGGCTCACCAGGATCGCCAAAGGAGACGGCCTCCTACCTTCCCCGCCTGCTGGGTAGCAGCCTCCGCCTCCGCCCTAGCAGCCAGCTGTCAGGCCAGTCGGCGCAGTACAAGACGAGTACCCCGAAGAGCATGGAGCCTACATGATATTTACCAGTGTGGCTGATGATCGACGTAGCAGGCGGCTGCAGCGACAAGAGGTGAATGCAGTAGCATCAGAGACACCAGAGTTCATGCACTGGTCCGAGAAGCCTATCAGCTGGAGCAGAGCTGATCACCCAGAGGTGATGCCGAGTCCGGGCTCTTATGCTTTGGTCTTGGATGCCACCTTTGCCATGAATAGATGAGCTGCTCGTTTCTCGTGAGTTCTGATAGACGGAGGCAGCAGCATCAACATCCTGTACAAAGACATCATGGAGAAGTTAGGAATCAAGCAAAGACAGCTTCAGAACAGCCGGACTGTGTTCCACGGCATTGTTCCTGGTCTTTCCTGCTCACCAATCGGCAAGATCCTGATGGGCGTCCTCTTTGGAGACAAAGATCACTTCCGCCGAGAGTCAGTTTGGTTTGAGGTGGTGGACCTTGAGAGCCCCTACCATGCATTACTTGGCCGACCCGCCCTGGCCAAGTTCATGGCAGTCCCCCACTACGCCTACCTCAAAATGAAGATGCCCAGTTCCAGGGGGATTCTGACCGTAGCCGGAGACTACCGGAAGTCATCTGCCTGTGCGGTTGAGAGTAGTCGGCTGGCCGAGTCCCTGGTGATCGCGGCCGAGAAGCGGCTCCTTGACCGTGTTGTGGCGATGGCCGGCAAGCAGCTAGAGGTGTCGCCTAACCCAAAGGAGTCAGAGGCTGAGGGTTCATTCAAGCCGGCCAAAGAGACAAAGAAGATACCCTTGGATCCGGAGCACCCAGAGAGGTATGCTGTCGTAGGCGCAAACCTCGACAGCAAATAGGAAGGCGAGCTCATCGATTTCCTCCATGAGAATCGAGACATCTTCGCATGGTCCCCCAAAGACATGCCAGGTGTACCGACGGAATTCGCCGAGCACAAGTTACATGTCCGATCTGATGCAAAGCCGGTCAGGTAGCCCTTGCGCCACCTATCAGAAGAAAAGAGAAGAGTTGTCGGAGAAGAGATAGCCCGACTCCTAGCAGCCGGCTTCATTATGGAAGTATTCTTTCCAGAGTGGCTAGCCAACCCGGTCCTGGTACTGAAGAAGAACAAGCAATGGCAAATATGTATTGACTACACAAGCCTCAACAAGGCTTGCCCCAAGGACCCGTTTGCTTTACCAAGAATTGATCAGGTGATAGACTATACAGCCGGATGCGAGCTGTTGAGCTTTTTGGATGCATATTCAGGATATCACCAGATCTAGCTGAACCCTTCTGCCAGACTCAAGACCGCCTTCATCACGCCATTTGGAGCCATTTGCTACCTCACCATGACGTTCGGCTTGAGGAATGCCGGCGCCACCTTTCAACGTTGCATGCAGAAGTGCCTCCTCAAGCAACTCGGCAGAAACGCCCACGTCTACGTGGACGATGTGGTGGTGAAGACGGAGAAGCGTGGAACACTGCTGGAAGACCTCAAGGAGACCTTTGAGAACCTACGTCGATTCCAAATCAAGCTCAATCCTGAGAAGTGCATCTTTGGAGTACCAGCCGGCCAACTCCTTGGCTTCCTGGTCTCTGAACGCGGCATAGAGTGCAACCCTGTAAAGATCAAGGCCATTGAGAGGATGGAGGTACCCAGCCGACTCCTGGACATGCAAAAGTTCACCGGCTGCTTGGCGTCCATCAGCCGATTCATCAGTCGGCTGGGCGAGAAAGCTCTCCCCTTACACCAGCTCATGAAGAAGACTACTTTTTGAGTGGAACCACAAGGCGGATGAAGCTTTTCTCCATTTGAAGAAGATGCTGACTACTCCACCCGTTCTGGCGGCTCCGACTCCTAAGGAGCCTATGCTCCTGTACATCACCGCCACCAGCCGGGTAGTCAGCACAGTCATTGTAGTGGAACGCAAGGAGGAAGGCAAGGCACTACCTATCCAGAGACCGGTATATTACCTGAGCGAAGTGCTGTCGGCCTCCAAACAGAACTACCCCCACTACCAGAAGATGTGCTATGGTGTGCACTTTGCCGCCAAGAAATTGAAGCCTTACTTTCAAGAGCATCCAATCACTATGGTCTGCACGGCCCCACTTGCCGAGATCATCGGAAGCCGAGATGCTTCTGGCCGAGTGGCCAAATGGGCCATAGAGCTGGCTCCCTACACCATTTACTACCAGCCCCGCACCACCATCAAGTCACAAGCACTGGCCGACTTCCTCGTCGACTGGGCCGAGACCCAGTACCTACCTCCAGCGCCCGACTCCACCCATTGGCGGATGCATTTCGACGGCTCCAAGATGCGCACCGGCTTGGGAGCCGGCGTCGTCCTCACTTCCCCTAAAGGCGACAAGCTCAAATACGCACTGCAAATCCACTTTGCTGCCTCCAACAACGTCGCCGAGTACGAAGCGCTCATTCACGGGCTCCGACTTGCCAAAGAACTTGGCATTCGCCGGATCCTGTGTTATGGAGACTCGGACTTAGTGGTCCAACAGTCTTCTGGCGACTGGGACGCCAAAGATGCAAACATGGCGAGTTACCGTTTCCTCGTGCAGCAACTCAGCGGATATTTCGAGGGGTGCGAGTTCCTCCATGTGCCAAGAAATGACAACGACCAAGCAGACGCCTTGGCACGAATCGGCTCTACCCGCCAAGCAATACCATCCGGCGTCGCCTTTCAACGCCTCCTCAAGCCGTCTGTCAAGCCTTCACCAGAATCAGACTCCATCTTTGTGCCGGCTCCTCCCGAAGAAGTTGGATCCGACTCTAGAGCCCCGGCAAACGGTACGGGGATTTTGGCAGATGGCTCCAAAGCCGCCACAGTCGAGGCCGGCCCAGGGACTGCAGAACCCGGCCCGGGGACTGTGGCGGCCGGCCCGAAGACTCCAGAACTCGGCCCAAGGGTTGCGCCAGTCGGCCCGGGGACTTCATTAATCCAGCAAGCGGTTGTTGACTCCAGCCCGCCGCCTCCCAGCCCATCCGCCCTCGTCCAAGTCGTAGTTCTGGCAGTCGAAGAAATAGCAGCACCCTCATGGGCCCAGCCCATCCTGAAATTCCCGGTGAGCAAAGAGCTGCCGACTGATGAGACCTTAGCTCGGCAAGTACAACGCCGAGCGGCAGCCTACACCATAGTCAACAGAGAGCTGGTCAGGCGCAGCGTCACTGGTGTCTACCAGCGCTGCGTAGAGCCAGAGCAAGGCCAAGCAATTCTCAAAGACATCCATCAAGGCGAGTGCGGTCATCATGCGGCCTCAAGAGCACTCGTCGCCAAGGCTTTCCGACACGGTTTCTTTTGGCCAACGGCCTTAGAAGAGGCCAAGGAATTGGTCCAAAAATGCAAAGGGTGCCAGAAGTTCTGCTCCAAGCCGCATCAGCCGGCTTCTGCACTCAAGACCATCCCCATTGTCTGGCCTTTCGCAGTTTGGGGTCTAGACATGGTGGGACCATTCAAGACGGCATGAGGTGGCTTAACTCACTTACTTGTCGCGGTGGACAAGTTCACCAAGTGGATAGAAGCGAAGCCAATCAAGAAACTGAACGGTCCGACTGCCGTGACTTTCATCTCCAACATCACAATTCGGTACGGCATACCACACAGCATCATCACCGATAACGGCACGAATTTTGCCAAAGGCGCCTTGGCCCATTTCTGTGCGACACAGGGCATCCGACTGGACCTAGCATCCTCGTCCATCCACAGTCAAACGGCCAGGTGGAGCGAGCAAACGGCCTCATCCTGTCCGGCATCAAGCCTCGACTGATCGAGCCTCTAGAGCGCTCGGCTGGCTGCTGGCTCGACGAGTTGCCAGCCGTCCTCTGGAGTCTGCGCACGACTCCAAACAAGTCAACCGGCTTCATGCCTTTCTTCCTCGTCTACGGTGCTGAAGCCGTCATCCCAAAGGACATAGAATTTGATTCCCTGCGAGTCACCATGTACACCGAGGAAGAAGCAGAAGAAGCACGACAAGATGGCGTCGACCTGCTGGAAGAGGGCCGGCTGTTGGCACTCAGCCGGTCTAGCATCTACCAGCAGAGCTTGCAGATACTACAATAGGAAGGTCAGGCCGAGATCTTTCCAGGAGGGCGACCTCGTGCTCCGATTAATCCAGCGAACAGCCGGCCAGTACAAGCTGTCGGCACCTTGGGAAGGCCCCTTCATCATCAGCAAAGTGCTAGGCAACGACTCCTACTACCTGATCGATGCTCAGAAGCCCCGAGCACGCAAGAGGGACGACTCTGGCAAAGAGACAGAGCGGCCATGGAATGCAAATCTCCTCCGAAAATTTTACAGTTAAACACAGTATGTATCACGCTACCTTTTGTATTAAAAGTACCAAGACTTCGGGCCCCTTGAGAAGAGCTCGGGGACTGCCCTCTTTTATCTATATGATAAGAAATATGCCTTCGAGTATATTACTCTTTGTTATGCCGCTTGGCACCGGGTTCGACTAGTCGGCCTGGGGACTTGCCGTCCTGCGCTATGAAATGCTTCCTGCAGCCGGACAAGTAGTGTGTGGCGCCTAAACCGTCTCCTTCCAGAAGCCGCAGCTCGCAGAGCGACTGTCTGGTGGGCAGGAGTAAGGAAGAATGGGCGTCCACATGAAAAATGGCTAAGGAATCAAAGCACAAACATAGCTTAAGGCTGGCTTCCGGCCTTTTTTCACAAACCGACTCTTGAATAGTCGGCTTGCCGCCTTCTACCTGACTTGTTAAACAACTCTAAAAATGGCTAAGTACTTGCCTTCCCAAAGTGACCAAGAATTTGATCTAGCAGCAGTCCGCAGAGCGGCTGTCTGACTGACAAAGACGGCAACTGAGGGAAGACGACAAAGGAAAAAGCCAAAAGAACAATGAGCAAGAAAGATAGAAGTCGGATGAATATTTACATAACAAAGGCCCTTGGCCGAATCTTCGAGCAGAATTTCAAAATACACCCCGCGGGTGGAATTGTGCAAATTAACAAGTTCTTCAAAAACTATTAGAACAGATAAAACAAAGACAAGGTGGCAGCCTAGGGGGCGGCAGACGGGTTTGGAGGATCGGAGGAGATGGCGGTGTTGGATGTTGGGGCGGCCGGCTGGGCGGTCTCGGCTTGATCACCTCTGGCAGCAGTCGGCTCGGGCGGGCACGGCTCGTTGCTGGAGGCGCGGTCGAGCTGAGGCTGGCCGTCGGCTCCGTCTTCCGGTGCCTCCGTCTCGCTCCCGTCCTCCGCCTCGTCTTCCTCCTCGACGCTGGAGCCGATCACCTCTGCCGAGTCCTCGCCGTAGTCGGGGTTCAGCCCAAACCACTCCGACGGCACCTCCTCGCCCTCTTCAGCTCGCTCGGGGACAAAGATGCTGGTGTCGGTGTACTCGGCGATCGTCGCCGCACGCTTGACAAGGGCGTCTTCCGCGGCTGCCAGCTCCAGCTGGGCCTCTGACCAGAGTGCGGCCAGCCGGTCTAGGTCCAGCCCCGGATACCACGCCTTGATGAATTCCAAGGCTCGGCGCGCTCCGGCCTGGGCCGAGGAACCCTTCCAGGCCTCAAGACGGCCAGCCGCGACCTCCAGCCAGTCGGCAGTCCGACTGGGGGTGCGCGGAGCCTGCACGTCTGGCCACAGGGTGGCGATCGCTTGGACACCGACACGTTGAAGCCGGCGCAGCATCTGGTGGGCCGGTCGCAGGCGAGCCCCAATGCTCAGAATATGCTCGTCAAGGGTCCGAGGGGCATCAGCGGCGATCTCCGCGCCACCCGCCCTCCGCTCCTCGCGGTCGGCCTCGATAGCTTGAATGGCGGCCTGCGAGTGGTCGGGGAAGAAGTCTGCCAAGATGGAAAGAATGAAGAACAAGTCAAAAAAATCAGGAGTCGGCTCGACATATAGTCGGCGGCTCGAAGAAGGAAAGCAAAGAAGCTCACCGTCAACGAGGTCCTCGATCTCGTGGAAGCCGGAGACTAGCATTGCCTCCTTGTCAGTCCAGGAGGAGCGCTCGCTCGCGAACTCGGCCAGGAGGGTGGCCTCCACCTCTTCCGCCTCCTTCTACGTCTTCGTAAGCAGCTCCTTCTACTCTTCCAATTGTGGGGCCAGCAGATCACGCTCTGCGGCGAGCTTGCTGCACTCCTCCCCCTTGGCGCGTAACACGGAGTTGGCCTCGCTCAGCTGCTGTTGAAGAGTGGCGTTGGCCTCTGTCGGGGACTACACCCAGTGGGTGCGCTGGCGCGCCCCCACAGAGAGGAACAAGAAAACAGGGACAAAGGAGAAAGCATACCCGGATGGCTGCCCGCGACGCCAGGTGCGCCTTGGTGCAGTTTTGGATGGCGTCGCTCTCTGCTCGCAGCTTCGTTTGGACATCCAGAAGCGCCTCGTTCAGCAGGCCCGTGCCGCCTCCTCGCACCCACCCAATGGGCGCGGCACTCGTTGCTTCGGTGTCTGGAATTGTCGAGCTGGCGGTGCCGGTCTCCAAGGGGCGTGGTGCCGAAGTCGCCTTCTCAAGACGGCGGCGCATTGGCAAGCCGACTTGAAGGAGTAGCCTTGCCACGGCCTCATCTTCAGTAGGCGGCAAGGGTGGATCCGCCGGCTGTTTGCCTTGCACGCTTCTAGACGGCGGCGGGAGCGGTTGTGGCGGCGCGACCGTGTCCGGCATGGGGGCGTCGCCGCCGCCTCTCTCCACGATCGGGAGCTTGCCGCCGGCTTCCCCTGACTGCCCCGTGAACTCCGGGGGCGGCGACTTCCTTGGCCGGCCGATTTGCCGCAGCGGCGGCCTCGGCTGCCTCTAGCTTCTTCAGGGCGGAGGTCCTCCTTGCGCTTCTCCTGCGCATTCCGCTGCGTCGCCTCCCGAAGATCGGTGGCGGGGTCAACCCGCTGAGTGGTGGCAGACGTCTCCACCGACCCGATAACGGAGGCGGCGGCAACCCTCTCAAGAGTGAGGGGAGCCCTGAGGCGAGGAAAGCATATGAAAAACTCAGATAAGATCAACAAAGAAAAAATAAGGATAAGGGACGGAGGCGCTTACGTAGAGACCAGCGGCGGCTTCTTCACTTCCTTGCGGAAGCGGTTGGCTTTCGCGGCCGCCTCTTCCCGCTTGGTCGCGGCGGCCGCTCCCTTGAACTTCTTCGACCGGCCACCAAGCGTACTCGGCCCGGCCCGGTGCTTCTTCACACCGCCTTGAGCGTCCAAGCCGGCGGAGGAACTCGCACTTGGCTGGCCGGCTTTTGGCTGGCGATGCGGGGCGACTTCTCCCTTGGCCTCGTCATCAGGCCAGTCGGCAAAAGTGGCCGAGGGCCTGGAGCCACCTTCTTCTCCTCCTCCTCCCTCGGCGTCGGCTTCCATGGCCGCCGCCCCCAAGTCAGGATCGTCGACATCGCTCTTCGCCCGATCGGGGACAAACTGACGAGACGGCCCCGTTGTGCCGGCCGAAGGAGGGACGAGAGAGTTCTGATTCAAAACAAAAAAACGATCAGACTTGACAAGTCGGACTCGGCAACAAAAGAAACAGAAGAAGAAGGAAGATGACTTACAATAGGCGGGGGGTTGGCGCGCGAATACGGCTCCTTGCCGAACCGCCAGTCCGCCGAGAGACCGCAGTTCGCGATGTAGTTCACCATGTTCGCCACCTCCGCGTGAGGCATGTCCTTGGAGCACATCCGACTCAGGTCCCGATGACCGCTCATCTGGCAGATCAGGTGAGGTCGGCCTTGGAGTGGGAGGACTCGGCGTGCCATGAAGGCGGCCAGCAAGTCGGCCCCGATCAGGCCCTCCGACTACGTCAGCACTCGGAGTCACGCGACGGTGGCGGCACCAGTGGGAGACAGCGTCCTGGCTCGGTGTGACCAGCTGGGGAGCCTTCCAGCCGGCACGCCGGCTTCGTAAACTGGCAGGTTGACCCAGTCGCCTTCTAGGGCGACGTTCTTCACATAAAAATAGGACTGCTGCCACATCTTCACCGACTTAATCAGTGCGATGGTGGGAAACGGATTGTCGACCACTGATCTCCGCATCGCGATGAATGCACCGCACTGGGCCGGCACGCCGGCGACGTGTGTGCCGAGCTTGGACTGGAAGAACTCACCCCAGAGCTCGATGGTGGGGAGAACACCGAGGAAGCCTTCGCACAGGGCGGCGAAGGCAGCCAGCAGCACCCCAGGCCGCGCATAAGGTGCGAGCGAAATATGACCCGCTCGCCCTCCACTGGCACCGGCGATATTTCTCCCTCCGGCGCGAGTCGGGCCCGCACTAAGTCCCTGCCGGGCAGCCGTCGTGTCTGGCGGAGGATCTCGATGTCTTCGTCGTCAACCTCGGAGCCATCACACACTCCGGAGCGAACAGCAGGAGGCGCGGCGACAGAGGAGGAGCTCATCGTTGTGGGCGCGGCATGGTTCGGAGCGGCAACGGCAAGAGGAAGAAGAAGAAGCAAGAAGGAGTGCAAGGAAGTGGGGAGAATGGGCGCGCGTGCTTCGCCGCCCCCCTCCTCCCGCCTACTTGTAGGCTCGTGGGCTGAGAAGTCAAGGGGGCGGTCGTGGGATTAACTGCGCCCGGGACCCCACGACCCCCACGATTTACCACACGAAGTTACCACATGCAATAACCGCGCGGGAACCCCAACCGTCTGTGCGGCCACAACGGATCTGTTCGCATGCCGAGGCGCGGTAGTGGCGGGCCCTGCCTGTAGGACTGTCCCGTCGCGCGCGTGGGTGAGCAGACTAGCTCCGCCATGTGGCGCCTCGCGACGGGTCAACCGCGGGCGGCAACCCAGAAGCTTATCAGGCACGCCGCCTGAACTCCGCCGCGACGTTCAAACTTTTTTAGGGGCAAATCGGCCTTGAGCAAGTCCGACTCCAACTAGTCGGCTTGACAGAAGACGGCTAGCGAAGCCCAGATCCAACCGCTGGAGAAAAGAAACTGTTGAGGCTCCACGACGTGTCGCCCTCGGAGCCTCACCAGCTTCGGGGACTACTGTCGGAGTAATGGGCCACGGGTAGGCTAACCCAGGCCCAGAACCTTTCAAGACATTGAGGCAGACTGCGCCCCTCGAGATCCCAAGATGAAGAGCCGCCTTCTGAGGAGTCGGCGGCGAGGCAGCCGACTTCCCACTCGCGGCCGAGTCCCAGGAGCGGCTTCAGGGTAAAGCCGACTCCTGACTGGCGACTTCCATAGAAGCCGGCCTTGGGGAGTCGGCCCGCGACGCCAACAACCCCCATGCCCTCATAAAGAGGGACGGGACGGGGAGTGGCCATAGTATGGTCCACTCCCACCCCTTTTCCATGGGCAGGCGTGGCTACAGTACGCCGTACCCGCGGAGATCTCCGCACGACGCGACACTATTGCCATGTCGGCCCTGACATCAGCCCCAGGGGGCGGAGCCCTGTGCCCACGACGGCCTGCTGGTACGACCCAGGGATGATGGGACCCACCAGTCGGCGGGCGTACGAAAGACGGTGAAAGCACCACCAGTCGGCCCGGATGTGAGTCGGCCACCAGAAGTCGGCCGGCCCCTCCCACGGGCCCCACGCGCCATTAATCAGACACGACAAGTAGTGGCCACAGTGATCGCCCGCCAGACGCCGGAGCTGTCGTCACGACCTCATGACCGAGCCTGCGTCATTAGAGGCACGGCTACAGTAATTTGTAGCCGGCAAGACCCGCCCGCGGCGGACGCGGCCTGTCGGCTCCGTACCGAGCCAGTCGGCGGGCCCCAGGAGTCGGCGGATAAGACGGCGGCCAGAGAGACTGACGGCTGGGCCCGCGCCCTGCCAGATTACCATTGTACCCCTGGGGGGTAGGCCTATATAAACCCCCCAGGGCATCCATGCAAAGGGTTGGAATCCATTAGCACTAGACCAGATCGTATAGGAAGGAGAGAGCTAGCCTTGCCTTCTCCTACCTCGAGGAAACAGCTCGAGGAGCAACCGTGTAAACACTTTGCCATAGTGATCATGCGGAGACCCCGTAGAGCAGCAGTAGGGGTATTATCTCCCCGGAGAGCCCCGAAGCTGGGTAAGATTCGCCGGCGTGCATGCCTTCGCCTTATCCCGTTTCCAGGCACCGGCGACGTTCTACTCGCCCCCACCATGATAAGCCATCCTTTGGCATATATGTCGCACCAAATCCCCGACACAAGGGATTCTAACAAGATTTTGCAAGAGAATTAAATTCTAGCTTTTGACTAGATTAGAATTAAGTTGACACTAGAAACACTTATAACAAAAATAGGCATGGGTATGAGGACTTATGCTTACAACCATATATTTGTGTCGAGACCATTATGATTTTAATTTGTGCCTTCAAATTCATCCATCGAGATGTTCCTGCTATGTATCAAAGTGGGGATGTGCTCAAATTACGTCTTGACTGACATGTGTCATGCATTAAGAGTCAGTTATCCAACTGAATGCCCTATCCATTGTGCAGGTTGTCTCGGTAATTAACATGGAAACAAACAAAAGCAATGGGCATTTAATAACTACGCCTCTTGTATCCCCGGAGATAGGATCCATGTTATCGTACTAAACCTTTCTGTCTTAGTGTTCAGAATAACACATCACAGTCTTCCTGCCCATAGCCTCTCTGTGGATCGTTCTCCATGATCCTTGGTACATGTAGGGATGAAGAACACGAACGAGACAAGAGACAACTACAAAGCAATTTTATGTTATACATACGAGGCGTTAATTGAAATACTTCCATCGATCCCTCCAACAAATACATTGGTTTGTAGGGCTATACCTCAACCCATGTCCTTACCAAACTACTCACACATGAAGATCAGATTACATGAAGAAATCATTGAAGAACACATCATGAAATTCGATTGATTGATAATATGTCTTACAATAGATGTCAGAAGGGATACAGGATTACAAAGTATGGCTAGGTGGCTGAGAACTATGTTCGTGATGAAGATAGTGGTCATGGAGATGTAGATGGGAAGTGGCGGCAACTAGGGTTTATGGAGATGACTACTGTGAAGATGGCAATGTGTGGCGTCGTGTGTTGCTCTTCTCGCGTTGGGCCTTTTATAAAGGGTGTTCAGGGATACGTTTGGTTTCCCACAAAATCACAACCAGGCCCGCTGTATGTAGCATCTTTTTGGTGTTAGGCTGTTATGTTACATGCAAGTATTGTTGGGCCTGCATGGCACATTTCTTAAAGGACCTGCCTCACTGGGAACGGCCAAATCGACAATTTCCAACGAGCCATGCTTGGGCGATGCAAGGAAGCGCAAATGGGTGGCTCGCTGGAAACATGTTAGCAGTTAATCACCTTATCCCCCCATCCCCTTCCTTCTTCTTCTGTTGTCACCTGCGCGACAGCCGCCACTGCCCCGACCTCTAGGAGGGTGAGTTCGTCGCGGACGACGACGACGGCCGCTATCTGCTCCAGCACTGCCACGGCCTCGGCCGCCCAGAGATCAAGGTGTGTCGCCTGGAAGACATCGTCGATGGGGACGCCCTGCTGTCATCCATGCCCTCGCGCGAGCTCGGGCCCAGACCCGCCACCTCCTCCGGCGCCGCATCCAAGTGCCTCTCCTCCTACCACATCTTCACCGAGCACCTGTTCAACCCCGCCGCCGCGGCGCTCGCGTCTGCGTGCAACCGCCCAGACGTCCACCACCTCCTCTCCGTCTACTACGATGAGACGGCCAACCACCTGCTCAACCCCGCAGCTGTAGCGCTCGCGTACGCGCGCAACCACCCGAACGTCCATGGCCTCCTCTCCGCCTACTACAACGAGACAGCCGACGCGTCCTTCCTTTACAGCAACCTCCTTAAGGACATCGAGCAGATCCGCCTCCACTACCGCCCGCTCCAGGCCACGCGCCGCGGCAGGCTCGTCCCCGGATGGAGCCTCACCTATGTCTCCTCCGTGCTCGGGAGGCCCTTTACTATGTTGGCGGCCATGCAGGGCAGGCTCGGGGACGCGCGAATCAGCTCCACGGACCTCCTCAAGGGCCTCGACTCCGATAGGAAGGCCGCACGCCATAGGATCAGGACGCTCGCCCGGCTCAGGCAGGCGCTCGTCGTGGCCGTCCTCGGCGCGTGCGTCGGCGTGCACGTGCGGGCGACGTTTGCGATGTTCCCGATGATATCGCCAGCGTGGCTGGGGCTCTTCAGCTACGAAGCACCGATACGTGGAAAACCTGTGTATCGCCGTCCTGTACGTCACCGATACGGCGATACGCAAGATACGGCAGCGATACGGGTATCCGTGGGGTATCGTGATTTTCGATTTAAAACAAAAGGAAAAAATGCCGATACGTCGCCGGGACGGCGCCGACACGCCGGCGACACGGGAAACCCAGTAGAGGCCCACTCCGCCGCTCGCAAAGTCGTAACCCTAAACAGCCAGCACTCTCTCTCGCAGTTTGCTATGCGGTAGATTGGATCGAGGATTCAGGTGCGACCGCACGAGTGCGCCGCCGATGCCTGGATTCCGTCGCGGCCATCTGGACTCGCCTCGCCGCCGCTTGGAGTGTCCGCCGCCGCCGCCTGTTGGCCGTCACCAGCAAGGTATCCCCCGGCCCCTTCCCAATCTCTGCTCTCTTCTCTGTTCCGGTGGTGCCTGGTCCTCCCGCTCTTGCTGGCTTGCGGCGTGCTGATTATGTGTGTGCTTGCTGCTGAGTGCGTGCGTGGTGTGTGCTTGCTACGGCGTGCGTGCGTTCGTACTTGGTGTGTCCATCTGCGTATTTGTTCTGTAATTGTGTGCGTCCTTGCTAGCTACTGATGGGCACTGGGTGTTGGCCTCTGTTGTATCAACTATGATTTGCTGCTGACCTGCTGACGTGCTAGGGAGTGAAATACTGACAATATCATCTGCAGGCCAATCTTCAGTTGAGAGGCTGGGAAGCATCAGTCATGTATTATTGGGTAAGCAAGCTACAAGCCAACGTCTTTACTGTTTTAGGCTTTTAATGCACAAGTGTTATGTTTAGTTCAAGTTCTAATATCAGCATATGATGTATTTTGCAAGCAGCATGGGAATTCAGTAAATTGATGATCATTCAGTCATGAAGACGACTTGATGAAAAGAGGCATGAATGCAACTTATGGGGCAGTACTTTGCTCTATTATTCTTTGTCTTTATAGCATGCAATTTACTAATTATTTATATATACTTGCCGTATTGTCGTATTGCTGTTTTTGAAAATTGCCGTATCCCGTATCGCCGTATCCGTGTCTCCGTATCGGTGCTACGTAGCTCTTCAGCGGCCGAGGGGCGCGTCGAGCGCTGGTGCAGCTGGAGGCCGCGGCAAAGGGCACCTACATCCTCAACCGGGACATGGACACCATCAGCCGACTGGTGGAGTGGGTGCGGGACGAGGGGAAATACATGATGGTGCTGTTGCAGCTCTGCGTAGCGGAGGAGGCCAACACCAGAGCCGGCGTCGGGAAGGGTGGAGCGCGGGCACGGGAGCCCAGGGCACGGACTTGCTGCAGTGTGCGCGAGCTTGGGTGGCGGCGACACACATCATTGTTAAGTGGTGTTGTTAACTCCTAGTCATATGCATGTATGCAATCAAACAACGGATGAAAAATGCTTCATGATGACAAGACTCATATGCAGGCAATCAAACTACTTGACAACTTTGCTTTTTGCCTTGTTATTTTCGTAACCAGGCCCAGCATAGACTGACTCGTTTTTTGCCTCTCAATCGGGCCATGCGCAGAAAGTAACCAAAAACGTCACAGGTGGATCATATGAAATTGTTGGCAGTCCATACGACAATCCATACGAGCGGTGATCGTCGTATGAAACACCGTCTTTTGCTTTGACTCCTCTGTTGCGCCTCCCACTTGATCTCCTCTATCTCCACTTTACTCATTTCCATGTATTGGCTTAATTTTGTCCATTAATAGCTCATTTTCCATGGAAACAAAATAAAGGTCAGATATTTGAAAACTCTTTGCATTCATTAGTCATTAGCGGCAATATTGCAACGAATAACTTGGTTCTTATGAAATATCTCAGTTTAAACTTACGTTGAATGAGTGTAAAAATAACACTCATCAACCCCTTCAAACTTAAACTTGATCATCCTCAAGTAACATAGAGAGAAATCTGAACCGTAAGGAACTCAGGTGTTTAAACTGAATTAATGAGAAAGTAAGTCCATATTTTTCCGACCAAGACATAACAGGTATGTGTAAAAAACTTATATGAACGCTGAATACATGATCTAAAGGCTTGCACACACATACCCCGTCATTTATGTTGACGTTGCTAATTTAAAACAAAGATGACAAAGCTTAAAGATTAACGGAATCGTCATAAACGACTGGTTAATGACGTGATAATTCATTGAGCCATGTCCGCAATTATCTCAGCTGGTCCATTTAGATGACAACAGTTGTGGTAACTTGGATGATGCTCTACTTCAGTGTACTGATATGCAATTTAAATAAAATCAACTACATATGTAAGCGTAGTTCCATGATTGGGAAAATTGGCTCGTGTGAAGGTCATGTCGCTTGTGTCCGCAAACATAAAATTCAACTAAAAAAGAAGTTTAATGACAAAACCCCATTTAAAACGTTGAATTAGACATGTGCATGGGTACTTGGGTGACCCAAAGGTCCGATGTACCCAACACGGAAGCGTGAAATATAAAAAATATTAATTAAACATTATAATATGAAAATCAAACAATGACTAAATCATTATTCTTAACACCAAATTTATGCAAACAAATCTATGTCTTGATTGTTAGAAGGACAGTGGTATCCCCAGCCCATCATGGTTCAGAAAAACACAAAATTTGTACATTTAGGTTTTTTTGCGAGAAAACTTCATATCTATTCATCGGCTTTCAAGGTAGTATAAAGAACACTAGAAATAAAAAGAACATTCAGATCCATAGATCACCTAGCGATGACTACAATCACTGGAGCGAGCCGAAGGCACGCAGCCGTCATTGCCCCTCCCTCGTTGGAGTCAGACAACATTGTTGTAATAGACTGTCAGGAAATCGTCATGCTAAGACCTCATAGGACCAGCGCACCAGAACAGCAACTACCGCCGATGAAGGGAAGCGTAGATCGAAGGATCCAACCTTTAGACAGACGTTGATGTTGGCTAGGACTACGTGGATATTTCCCAAAGAGGAAGGGATGATGCAGCACAGCGACCATAGGTATTTTCCTCAGTGATGAAACCAAGGTTATCGAACCAGTAGGAGAACCAATCAACACAACGTAAACACCCCCTGCACACAAATAACAACCACTCGCAACCCGACGTGTTAAAGGGGTTGTCAATCCCTTTCGGGTAACGGTGCCAGAAATTGGCAAACGAACGTGAGAAAGTGTAATAGATTGAATAAATAGATCGCAAATAAAATAAAGTGCAGCAAAGTATTTTTGTATTTTTGGTTTAATAGATCTGAAAGTAAAAGGCAAGGGAAAAGTAGATCGCAAAGGCAAATAATATGAGAAAGAGACCCGGGGGCCATAGGTTTCACTACTGGCTTCTCTCGAGAAAAATAGAAAACGGTGGGTGAACAAATTACTATTGGACAATTGATAGAATTTCAAATAATCATGACAATATCCAGGCAATGATCTTTATATAGGCATCACATCCAAGATTAGTAGACCGACTCCTGCCTGCATCTACTACCATTATTCCACACATCGACCGCTATCCAGCATGCATCTAGTGTATTAAGTTTATGAAGAAACGGAATAATGTAATAAGAACGATGACATGATGTAGACAAGATCTATCTATGTAGAGATAGACCCCATCGTTTTATCCTTAGTAGCAATGATACATACGTGTCGGTTCCCCTTCTGTCACTGGGATCAAGCACCGTAAGATCGAACCCACTACAAAGCACATCTTCCCATTGCAAGATAAATAGATCAAGTTGACCAAACAGAACCTAAATATCGGAGAAGAAATACGAGACTATAAGCAATCATGCATAAAAGAAATCAAAGAAACTCAAATACTTTCATGGATATAAAAAGAGATAGATCTGATCATAAACTCAAAGTTCATCGGATCCCAACAAACACACCGCAAAAGAGTTACATCATATGGATCTCCAAGAGACCATTCTATTGGGAATTCAGCGAGAGAGAGAGGAAGCCATCTAGCTACTAACTACGGACCCGAAGGTCTACAAAGAACTACTCACGCATTATCGGAGAGGCACCAACGGAGGTGGTGAACCCCATCCGAGATGGTGTCTAGATTGGATCTGGTGGTTTTGGACTCTGCGGCGGATGGATCAATATTTCATCGACTCCCTAGGGTTTTGGGAATATTGGGGTATTTATATAGCAAAGAGGCGGTCCGGGGGCACCCAGGTAAGCACAACCCACCAGGGCGCGCCTGGGCCTCCTGGCGCGCCCTGGTGGGTTGTGCTCTCCTCGGAGCACCCTCCAGGCGCAGCCAGGGCCCATTAGGTGTCTTCTGGTCTATAAAAAATCTCCGTAAAGTTTTGTGGCATTTGGACTTCGTTTGGTATTGATTTTCTGTGATGTAAAAACATGCAAAAAAAACTAGCAACTGAAACTTGACACTATGTCAATAGGTTATTATCAAAAATGATATAAAATGACTATACAATGATTATAAAACATCCAAGATTGTTAATATAACAGCATGGAACAATCAAAAATGATAGATATGTTGGAGACGTATCAGACGTATGTAGACAAACAAAGACTGGATCCACCGAAGACAGACGCCAAACGGATCCCACGAGATCCGCCGGAGACACAACTCCACATGCCCTCTGACGATGCTAGAAGCTCCGCCGGGACAAGGGCTACATGGGGAGGGCCTTATTCTATATTCAGGAAGCCGCCACCGCACCGTCTTCTTGAGCATGGCACAAACCTAACAAAACTTAAAAAACACCTACAAACTGAGCCCTCCCGCCTATAAGGGTCGGGATCCATCATGCCTCCATGGTCCAAGAACCATAGGAGGCGAGGCGGACTGGCAGCGGAGCCAGCAAGAGGCAAGGAAACCCGAGCGCCTTGGTCACATGAGGCTAGGGCGAAGGGGTACGTGGGTATATTCACAGTGTACTTTTAGGTTCTTATTAGCACGGTTTTTTAAATCCCGTCACAGGTCTACAATGAACTATGATGTCAAATTTCGACCTCAACTACATAATTATTCATATTAAATCTTGAACAAATAATTAACATTAACCATGTACATATTATAGGTAGAGGTTAAGCAATTATGTTACAAAAAACATAAAAAGAAGTGTAGATGTAGGAAAATATGTAAATGATAAGAGATAAATAGATTCAGGTAGCGGCAAGTCATGGGGAAAGGCGGGAAGGGGTTGTTCTGCTCGCGAGCACACGTGAGCACGGTATCCTGGCGGCTCGTTACTTCATCGGGATGGGACGCGTTACTTTACTGAGCCAGGCAGTCGACCATTTTTAAATCATGTGAAAAGGAAATACGGTCGACAGGCGACGACAGCTCCGGAGCGCGTGGATGCCGCCGTGACGGGAGAATGCCCGAGCCGTGGCTCGGGACCGTGATCTTCTCCTGATCCGTGGCTCAGGAATTCAGGTTTCCGGTAGGCGGCGGTAGGCCGAAGAGTAAATGACGGATGAGGACAAGTGTCAGGCTGTCTCCTACCTCTGGCTACGATTTGCTGGATCTCCATCGACGGTTATGGCTCTCTGAGCAGCGGATATTGGCGGCGGGGCGGGCGCGGAGATTGCAGAGCAGCGGTTTGTTGGAATAATGGAGTTCCGTGTACAGCCTATTAGGAGGTAATCCCCTCCCCCCACGCATCCTTACTGCCTGCTATTCCTTCATGCCAGATTTGAAAAAAAAAGGATATGTATGATGGTCCTAGATTTGGCCGATGCGAGCGACAACGAGTTTCCGATGGAGCCGCTCTGCTTCCCCGCGGTGGCGATAGGTGCGGATGAGCTGCCCCCCATGGCAGGGGGTAGCACGGACGGCCAGATCTGTGCAGCGGAGGGGGGAGTTGCGGGCGAAAGGGATGTTGAACCACATGCATCCGACCAATCGATTCATCCAAAGACTCCAGGCTGGACTAGAAGGTAATCTCTTGGATTAGGGTGATTGGATTTGGGGACTATTCGTTCTATCAAGTTGTAGTTAGAAAATGCATGAATTGACCTGCAGAATTGTTGAATATTTTTTGCAAACAGAGATTTTAGGTGCATATTTTTGGGATAGAAACAATATTAAGAGTTTAATATATTGTTTGGACCTCGTTGCTTTCACTCTAGCCAGTAGTGAACATACTAGCACCGAATAGACGACTAAACAAGGAAAATCATGGCATTTGGTTTTGCCGGGTGATCTCGAAAATTGCATAAACTGACTTGCTCACATGATTATTCTGTCTTCCAGGCAGCAGATTTCATTCATGTCTTCTTGTAGTGCAAACAAATTCCGTGGAACCTAAAATTGGTACATAGATTAGCATGCACCTGATGATTAAAAGAAGTCTGAGCAATATTGATTAGTTCACTGCATATTGGATCCTGACATGAGCAAGCATATAGCGCACCTGAGTTGATAAACTGTAATATCGGACTTTGAGTTGGACACAAACATAAAGGATCATCCCTCATAAATGGAAAATGATTTGAGAAGTGTGGAGACCAATTGATGAATATAGATGTATTTAGCATAAACACATGTTGGGAAAAGTGATTTTTTTATTTAAAAAACAGGATGAGAATTGGAGCAGCTGCTCCAGGAAGGACGCCTAACCCTGGACGTCCCAGCGCCCTGTGGAAGGCTAATCGTGGATTCGCTGAGAAACCAGGGGAGATTGTGATCGTGCCTGCAATTGGCACAAGCTTTGATACGCTCGGCGAGGCCTATGACTTTCACAATATCCACTCCTGGGAGAAGGCGTTCGGGATAAGGCACGGGAAGAGCAGACTGAATGTGGAGAGGACAAAATGCATGGAAGTTTGTGTTTGTGCGGTATTCCACCATAACCATAGTTGCGTAAAATTGTATTAATCTGATTGCTCTTGCAGTTCATCAAACATGACCCATGGTATTTTCTTGGAAATGGTTTTGCAGGGAAAACCCGGGGTGGAGGACACTTGATCGTGCCGATGCGAATGCCTTACACTGATAAGATTGCTCCGTTCAAAGGCCAATGGTTGGTACATAGCTGAGCATCGTGAGCAGCACAACCACTCGTTGTGTCCAACATATGGGCAGACAATACACTGGCATTTGCACAAGCACATTGATGTCTACAGCAGAGATCTGGTTGAGCAGTTGCGCCAGAACAATGTGAACCTAGCAAAAGTACACAGCATTATTGGAAGTTTTTTTGGGGCTCAATGGAGAAGCCCCCCTTTACAAAAAGAGCTCTGAAAAATTTGTGTGGCAAAATCACCAGGGTGCGGGCTGAAGATGATGTGAGGAAACTATGGAGGTTTTCGCAGAACTCAGTTCAAGAGATCGCCACTTCACTTATCGTGTGCAAGCAGACAACGATGGTCCGATAACAAATTTGATGTGGGCGAATGTGAGCAGCAGGTTGCAGTACACATTCTTTGGAGACATCGTTACTTTCGATACGACTTACAGAACAAACATGTACAACATGCCATTTGGTCTATTCGTCAGTGTGAACAATCATTTTCAGAGTATCATCCTAGCTGGGGTTTTGGTTCGTGATGAATAAGAGAGAACATTTGAGTAGGTTTTCACGGAGTTCGTTAGGATGATGGGAGTGAGTGCGCCCAAAACAATTCTGACATGTTTGAACCTTTATAATACAAAAAATGTGTGGTTCATCCATTTCAGGATTGATGTTTTTGAAACATGGATTGTAATATGATTTAACTTGTTGTGCAGATCAATGCTGCGCAATGGAGTTTGCCATAAAAAATGTAATGCCTCAGACTGGTGCATCGATGGTTCAAGTGGCACGTGCTAAAAAAAGGCAAAAGAATCACTCAATTCATTGTACACCAAGAAGAGTGAGTTCAGGGCAGAGTTCCACAAGGTAGTGAATCACATGCTTACAATCGATAAATTCGAGGAAGCTTGGAAGATTTTGGTGGAGAAATACAATCTAAAGACTCACTCATACATGACGCAGCTGTATGAAATACGGCACAAGTGGGAGAAGCCATATTTCAAAGGTGTTTTCTGTGCAAAGATGACCAGCACACAGCGCAGTGAACGTACAAACAACATGCTGAAGAATAATGTTCCACCGGGTTGTCCAGTGAATATGTTTATCAAGAAGTACATGAGACTTCAGTTTGACAGGGAAGCAGAGGAGAACTACGAGGAGAAACAGACACAAATAGTAAGATTTATTTGATGATTGACAGTATATATGAACTGCTAGCCCAGTAACTAATTTGATTTATCTGTGTTTCAGAGTAGGCCTCTACAATGCAAACTTAGCTATCGATCGTCATCCTGGTAAGATATACACATGAGCTATGTTCGAGCAGTTTGGGCATATACTCTATGAGTGTGGGGCATACCAAGTTGAAGAGCTTGAGAAGGGGAAACTTTATCGTGCGATTCACATGGAGGCTGCAAGGAGAGAAAAGTGTTGCAGAGTGTCGTACGAGGTAAATGTACTGGAAGGGGGTGATGAACTTGAATGTGAGTGTGAGCCATTTGCACACATGGGTCTGCTATGCAGCTATGTTTTAAGGTATGGTCACTTTGCGGTTGGACACATTTGTGCACAGCCTATGGTGAACTAACGGAGAAAGTTAAAATGTGCAGGTGCTGGATTTCATTCATATAATAGAGATACCACAGAAACACATCGTCAAGCGGTGGACCAGAGATGCACGCGACATACTACCGCCTCACCTTACTTAATATCTGAGAGATAATGCCCACAACAACCCATTCAGCTTCAGGCATTTCAACATGTACATGCATGCCATGGAGCTGGCGCGGATGGGTGACACAAGTGTTGAGGCCTGTGAGAAATTCATGTCTCTCAGTAAGAGTTGCTTGATATAGATATGCAACACTTTGCAGAGGTGAAGGATGGGCTAGGAGGATAGCTTAAAATGGAGATGCCGTTAATCAGGCACCAGTGCAGGCGACAATTCTTGATGGAAGTGGAGGTGCATCTATCGGAGCTTTGAATGCTGAAGCTACTTCAGTGAACAAGTGGGAACATGCTGGCTGGATTGTTGGCTCCAAAGAAGCGAAAAGAGATGGGTCGCCCAACAACTGCCCAGGAGAAGGCGCCATACGAGGGTCTAAGCAAATGGACGAGGTTCTACACGATATGTCGTCAGCAGGGGCATAAGAGGACAACCTGCCCAGACCTGGCGATATCCTGAAGCCTGTTCGCAAACCGGCAAGGTGCAAAAATTGTGGCGTTGAAGGTCACAGGCGAAACAACTACAAAAGAGTAGGTGATCTATGGATGAGCGCCATCTTTTTTTTAGAAAAGGAGGATGACCCCCGGCCTCTGCATCTGGATGATGCATACGGCCACTTTATTAATTATTCTCACAAGACCTTACAAAGTCATACAACAGTAAGACTAAAGCCGCCGTCGGATGAGCGCCATCTGATCAGTCGCTTCAAGTTTTTCTATGTGTTGTTTTCGTGAAGAGTGTAATTCTGTAGAACAAAATGTATCCGGTGGTTACTCCCTTTGTAGCACTCCCAAATGGTTGCTGAGTGTGCTGGTCTGCTGTTAGTCATAACAATGCCTTGATGGCTTGTTTTACAATAAACACGAAACTCTGTCACACGATGCTGTGTTATTTTATTTGAATTTGTTGGCTATATGGTCGTGCTTTCTGAAATTTTCGAACAGTGGTGCTGACAAGTCTGAAATTTGCAGGGTCGTGGAAGCACATTCTGAATTTACGAACTGATTTTGAAGATAGTATGCGTGCTGCTGGTGTATTGTTTTGTGAAATGTTTGGTATTATGGTCATGCATTCTGAATGTTTCGGCAGTATGATCACCAGGTACTAATATATGGTATATGGTAGTTCATCCTTATTTGTTGACAGATTGAACATGCCTGTGCATTGGTTTGCTAACCTGGCTCATATAGTCTGACGACTGCGCTTACCTTTGCAACAAACATGATTCTTGTTCACCGAACTTTAAAAATAGAGGTTGGCTATGTTTGCCTAATGAGATGGGACATGCAAATTAAACAGTGGACAGGTAGCAATGTGCCTTGTTGACAAGTGCATGCGACTGCGAGGCTCCGCGCCCTGTGCTATGCCGATCCCATTCGAAGGTCAAAATGCAAGAGCGGGAAAAAAGGGCAGGAAAAATACATAAGCAGCGGGGTAGCTACTCCTCTGCGTATGCCTGCACCAGTTGAGCCATTCCACCATTCTTCTGAAGAGGGGTCTGAACGCTACAGGGGAGTTCTTGCCATGGCTCCTACCCTGCTATCTTTCTCAGTGTCAGGCATTACAAAATTGGATCTAATGCAGAATCTGCATGCAGTTTCGGCAAAGAAAATATTCAGCGAGAAGAAAAGTGGAGGAACGAATCGTGGGGAGGAAGATTGGTCTGCGGGTGCGGTGGTGCGGAAGAATAAATGAGACAACGGTCGGCATGGGCTCAGAATCCGCATCGTAACGGCCCACCACGTTGCGCCCACGTCTGAGCCGGAGCCCAGGTGATAAACGGCGTACCAAGCCCGTTATGCCAGACATGGGCCCGTGCGACTGTTCATACACGCATATACAAGAATAATACCTGTGCCTATACACGTGGAATTACAGATCACGAGAATGACGTGGAGGAAGGATACCGAGCGCACCTGTGCGCGAGCTCAGAATAGCACTTCCGGGAAAGGCGTTGCTACATTGACATGGTGGTTACCTCTTGCCGTGGTTCCTTGAAACTATGTGGTTAAGCGTAAAGTCTGAGAAATATTTAAAGTTGAGGTCTGATTCTTGTGAAGGATTGCCGTGGAATTTCTCGAGTCTCAAATCTTCCGTACAACAGAGAGCGCCACCAAAGACCAGGTGTTGTTGTGGAGGCTCGAGGAAGCACTGAGAGATTAGCAGTACCGATGGGGGCACCGGGAGTCCAAGGTGAGTCCAAGGCAATTCTTTTTTAAAGGTCAGGCGGGGGGCAAAGCCCGAACTGAATCATTTTCGTTTTTTAGAGTCACTACTTAATAAAACCAACGACTCAATCTATTATATATTATTATCTCACATTTTCAAAGAGGAGGTAAGAGCAACCATGTTAAAATTTGCCTTCAGTGGCCAATTAATTGCATGTTCACAATCCGTAATACCATATGTTCACGATTTTTCCATTGTTTGACAAAATAACCGAGTTCAGGATTGATGGGTGATTTCATATTCGGATGTACTCCAGAATGTGAAACAGCTTTCGTGCGGAGAGATTCCTACAAAGTAATAGGCTGAAATAAGCCATGATCAATACTTCTGTAAGGCACATAATACAATTCCATTTTTAAAAGCCAATTATTTTAAATGGTTTTAGAATATTGCGCAATTAACTCGGCGGTTTTATAGTTTAATGCTCAGGTCTGATAAACACAGTAGCTAGGATAAAGTATATCGGTGTATAATCTATATCTACTAATAAAGTGATTAGTGCTTCTCCCTATACGTCACGGAAATTGCCTCCAAAATTGTAAAATATTACCCACCAATGCCATTTACAAGTGACAAAAATATCACACAGGAGAATCCCCAGCATGGGCGGGCCCACACTAGGGACCTCCTATACTGTGCTCCCGTTTGGGCCGGCCCATGTCCGGGTGGCCTGGATTTTTAATTTTGTTTTTTACTTTTATTTTTTCTTTTTCGTTTTTCTTTTTTCTACTTCAAATAATTTGTGACCAAAAAAAGTTCAAAAAATCTAATAACTAGAATTTTCAAATAAAGTATTCTATAAATCATAAAAATTTTGTGGATTTTTTTTTTGCAGTTTCTTATTTTTCACACATTCAAAAAATATTCACAATTTTAAAAGCATATATTCAGGAAATAAAAAATGTTTATGATTTTGTAAAAGTTTGTGAATTAAAATATGCTAATGAAAGTGAACAAAACGTTCATGAAATTCAAAAGATGTTCATGAATTGGAAAATATGCTAAAAATTCAGAAACTGTTTGGGAATGACAAAATAATTTATTAATTCATAACAAGACTGTTGATTCAATAAATGGTCATGCATTTCAAAAAATTTGTATTAAATAAAAAAATGTTTGAGAATTTAAAATTTTGTTCCAGAAACTTCCAAAAAAATGTTCATCTATTCTAATTTTTTTTCATTTAATAAATATGCTATTTTTGTGACATTGTTATAAAAGTGTTTACAAATCGTATAAATTGTTCATGAATTCAGTAAATGTTCATGATTTTAGAAAATGTTTGAATTGTTTTAAAATTGTTTACGAAATTGAAAAATTATCACGATTTCAAATACGTTCACGAGTTAAAAAAATGTTCATGATTTTGAAAACTTGTTCACAATTTCACGATATTGTTCACCTGGGCCGGCCCAGATAATAACGGCTGGCAAAATACATTTCAGAATTGCCCCTCCTGGGCTAGCACATGGAGTAGCAGCCATGCACGGCCGTGAAAAAAAATCCTATAATATTTGTGAGCTACAAAGGAATAGAACTAGAGACAAATTTCTCATGGAGGCATATAGTTAAATAGTAGAGCTTGTGAGTCTTTCTGACTATATAGCCGCGCAAATTTTCAAGAAATAACTGTCGGGGTATATCAGAATATTATTTCTTTTTTTAAACATGTCTTGAAATTCAGAATAATTCCGTTAGTTATCATTTTTTACACACATTATTTTTTTTTCAAAAATGCGAAAAATGCTTCGATTTGTGAATAATTTAAAAGAGGGAATTTTTTCTTGTATTTGTGAACAATTTTTGAAAAAGAGGAACATATTATTATTTCCTGAAGTTTTTTTTGTAAATGAGGACATTTTTTGAATTTGTGTACACAATTTGAAAGAGGATACATTCTTTGAAATTGTAAACAATTTTTGAAACATCCATATCTTTTTTTACACTCTCGAAAAAATTGATTTTGTGAATTTTTTAAAAGAATGTTTTTTTTAAATTCTTATTAAAAAAAGAATTTTATTGAAAATTCCAAACACTTTTATAAACAAGAATATTTTTGAAATTTTGAACAAAACTTGAAATTTCTAAAAAAAATTGAAAACATGAACTTTTTAGAATTTCTGAACATTTGGTAATATTTAAGCTTTATAGGGCTTGATGTGAAAACAAGGCCAGATGAAATTTTGTAATCACGAATGGGCATTTGGTAACTTATACGAATTAAACATCAATTTCTTATTCAACTATTTTCTTAGTTTCTATGCATAAATGAACGATCCTCAAGATTTTAGGCACTCAATAATATATACTGTAACTAATGAAGGTATTGCCTCTTTACATGTGGTTAATTAACTCAAAAGGTCATTTAGATATTTAAATTAGTCAACTATTTATGGTGGGAATGAATATGTCACCTTTTCTTTTGTTAGTCTATGTCTAACACCAACACAAATCCAATGCATGGAGAAGCCGTTCCATGCTTTTATGTTTGAAGTGTAACACTTCGGACATGCACATTGTCCGTAAATACATTACATGTATCTCTTATGAGGCCGCGACGGCCGGTGGGAGATTTGGTGGCCCAGTATTTGGTTGGTGGCTTGTGGCCGCAGATATGGTGATTTTTCTTCGATTTCATCAGACCGAGGGGTGTTGGAGCTGGAGCCAAGGAGATGCACGGTGTTGATCCCCTGTCAACATGCCAGAACACCTATTCATTTGCGACGGGCTTCATATTCGACTCAGAAAACTGATTCGGACGATGGTGTGCTCTCGGTTCAAGATTTGGTGGCTTTCAACATTTTGGTTGTTGTTAGTCTCAACCGCGGTGATGGTTAGCAAGTGGTATTAGCTTGGTTTGCGTTAAGCCCTTTGGAACCAGATTGTATCTTCTTTTTCTTTGGGGGTATTTTTGCATTTTTGTTGGGACACCTGTAGGCTCTCGCGGTTTCTCGATGATGATACGTCCAGGCTATGTTTGTAACCGACTCTGGCCAAGGTATATACAATTATCTTCTTCTTCTTCTACTTCTTCTTCTTTTTCTTCTTTCTTCTTTGTGAAATGTATGTAGTTATTTTTTAAAAAAAAATGAATGTCTCAATCAATAAGAAAAAGAATGATAGTATATCTCGGTGATGCAGCAAAACGTGGTCATAGCTATTGCAGATTATTTTTATTTTCTTATATTACAAGGCACGGACCCTTTTGCTAGTGAAAAAAAATTATAAAACTCGTGTTACGTACTTGTACAAGATAACATCTGTGTACACACAGTAGCACTATTCAATTCTCAAAGAGAAAAAAGAAAAGACATTATTTTTTCCTGCCACCCTCTCAATGAATGAACTAATGTATGCCTCACTGTCTCTTCGGCAAATAAACAGTTAGGCCACCTACTCCATGGAATAGCAGCATTCTTTGAACGCCTGGAGGTTCTCTTGGAATAGGGGTACGAAGGCATCGACGCTGCCGTCGCCGAAGTTTGACGGCACGAGGAAAAGCATTCCCTCCGTGGGGAAGTAGGCCGGCATGAAGTAGCTCGGGCTCCCCGTGCCGAAGTCCAGCTCGTAGAACGGGAACGTCAGCCAGCTATCCACCTCCACGTCCGGGCACTGCGCGTCCTTGCACACGGCGCTCCGAGCCAGCCCCTCCTTCTCGGCGGCGCCGGAGCTTGCGAAGTCTACGAACGACTGGAAGTATGCGCCGTCCACCTTCGCCACCTCGTCATGGATCACCTGAGCCGCGTGCTTCAGCGGCCGGTTGAGGAGGTCACCCACCGTGGAGCGCGGGAACGCCCAAAGCACCATGTTGCCGAAGTACTCCGCCGGCTGGCCGAGCCGGTGTCGCCCGTCCACGGACAGCCGGATCTTGGTGGTCTCCTCGGGGCTCAGGTCGCGCGCGCGTGTCATGGTGCGCCAGAGGTGGGCGAGGATGGTCTCAAACCGGCTGAACGGCCGGCCGCGCCCTTCTGACGCCTTGGCTCGGAGACCGGCGATGAAGTCCTTGGAGAAGTGCGCCTTATGGATGACGATGTTGTCGGCGGCATCGCCGTGGTGACCGACGACGTCGGTGGGCGACGGCAGGTAGTACTCCCTGTTGCGGTGGTCGTGCTCCACGCGAGGCGACGACCGTGGCTTGAAGAGGTCCTTGTGGTGGTGCACGGGAGGGAGGCCGATGGGGAGGCCTCTCGTGGCGCGCCCCCAGGCGATGAGGAAGTTGCTGGTGGCGTGGCCGTCGGCGACGACGTGGTTGGACGTGAACCCCACGGCGAGGGAGCCGCACCGGAACCGCGTGAGCTGCAGCAGCACAACCTCCTCGTGCTCCGCCTCCAGGTCAGGATGCAGCTTGAGCAGCTCCGGCGTGGGTTTCGCTGGCGCCATGTCGATGAGGTCGGCGTCCACGGTCGCCTCAACCAGGCGCGCGCCACGGTCGTTGAGGATGAAGGACGGCGTGCCGTCGGGCGCCTCGCCGAGCTGGCCGGCGAAGGCGCGGTACTGGGCAAGGACCGTGGCGAGGCCGTTCTCGATGGCGGCCGTGGAGGGCGCGGGCGCGGCGAAGGCGTAGATGATGGCCATCTGCATGTTGAACGTCACCTTGTCGAAGATGGACAGAGGGATGTACTCGGTGGAAGGTGCCGGCGCCGCGCCGGCATTGTAGGCGGGCTTGACGAGCTTGGAGCCCAACACCGTAACCTCCATTGCTAACTGTCGAGCTAGCTAGCTGGCTTGCACCTTGCAGCTGGGTGTAGTTGCTCGGTCGACGTTGATCACGTTTGATCACCGAGAGAGAGAGAAAGAGAGAGATTGTAGCACGTTGCCAAGGTTAGCTCGAGCTTCGATGTCGAACGAGTCCTTGTTGCGTGCGTTGCTTGCGGTTTTTGTGCTGTACGATTTGTTCGGACAGTGGCGGCAACTATTTATAGGCAGCATGCAGGGCCGTTGGAACTTGGAAAGAGCGGGGGAAAGGGTTGGTGAGACTAGAAATCATGGAACTGCTTTTGTTAGTATGGTCAAATAATCTAACTTTGGTAATTACGAGCACATATTGGCGAGTTGTGAGACTTTGACACGGTCGGCCTCTCAGCCCATGCGTTAATTTGACTGCTGAACGGCTGCTACCTACAGGAATTTAATTCCCGGTGTATAGGAACCTGAACTGCAACCCCTCAAATAAAAGGAGCTAATGTCACATGGTTCGAATTGTACTCCAGTGCATTCAGCTAGAGTTAGTGAGTTAGTACCATAGTTAGTAGAAAAACCTAAGTACGTAAGTAATAATATACATTATTCCCTCGGTCCGTAATATAATACGTTTTTTTTTTGCAACCTACACAAGTACTCCATGTCTGTGTGTCCGTCTGGTACGCGTGAATTTCAAAATGATGAGTCAATTCAGGCACGGAAACGCAACAAAATCCTAGCTAGCTAGCTAGGTCGTCGATCGGTTAATTACGTACACGTAGACAGAAAGCCTCACGCATGCACCTCTGCATGCGAAGCGAGCGACCGAGAACGACTTTGCATTTGCATTTGATTAGTCGACGACCTAGTTAATCTACTTAACTAGACTAGACGTGTCCGTCATGCATGTGGGGACGCATGCCTTGCGTTACCGTCACAACGCGACGTGAAAACAGCCTTCCGAAGATGAGAATACGAGATGCCAACAACCCGAACGTTGAGACATCATATCAGGACGTGTTCAATATCGAACGGGATTAGAGGACCATGGATCTTATCTGCAGCGGAGTTTCATGGAAGTTTCCAGAATTCCAGTCACTACTTTGCAACAACATATTTCTTTTTCGGGTAAAATGTTCCAGCCCATGAGTTCTTTTTAAGAGTCAGGATCTGGCGCCCGCGGGGTACGGTGCCCCACTATTATTGACCGGTGGATGGAAATCGTGCGGTGGGGGGCTCTCGTGGGCAAGTGCGTGGGATTATGATAAGCACCTGCTATGGATCAGGTACGTAAAGAGAGGGGTGTTGGGCGTTAGCCTTCTCCTAGCTCTGCATATTGTATGAGTTCAAAAAAAAAAAAGCTCTGCATATTGTATGTAGGAGTATATGACAAGGTTGCATGCATGCAAAACCATGCGGAAGACAATTTTTGGCCATTGGATTGCTTCACAATTTCGAAATTGGTTTGGTCTTTGCATGGCTTTACCCCTTAATTACTTTGGATGGAGTCCATGCGTGTAGCTTTTGGTAGCTTCACCCATTCCACATTCCATGTTTTTTTCTTTAACTTTCAAATTTGAATCTGTTATATCTTTTGAACCGAAAGTCCAATTTATGTTTTTATTTGCATATTCGTGTTTCTTGTGACGAGGTCTTTATAAGATCCATTTTAAATATGTTTTGAGGAGTTTGTAGAACAATGTTAAGTCTTAGCCATGGAAACTTTGTATGAGCGAATGATTGAATCGCAAGTTTCAGAAACAGAAACTTAAAACTTGGACTCCTAACGTGTGGAATCAAACGACTTTGCAGATCACGAGGCAAATCCGGCAGGTTTCAACTACAAAAACTTGATAGGAACGATGGTAAATAAATTTAGCAAGTTTCAAAATCTTAAAATTAAACCGTAACCCCTAAACCATAAACCCTAAAGACCTAAAATATGAAACATGGTAAAACTAAATGTTACGACTATCAAGTTTCAAAATTTGAAACTTGATTTTTTTAAATGTATTCAATATTGTTCTTGTTTGAAAATGCTCATCGCGATGAACACAAATATGCAAACGAAATTAATTTAAACTTTTAGTTTGGAAGATATAGTAGATTGAAATTAAAATATGAAATGGAAAAAGAATGGGCGGTGGGGTGAGTGGCGATTGCAGCTCTGGCAAAAGCCACCAAAAGCATGCATGGATGGACCCCAGCATAAAGTAAGCAAATGCTTTAAACCAAACATGTTCTTGAATCTTAAAGCAATCTGAAGGTTGCATGCATGTGTGTGCATGTCCCTGGGTGCCCCTGAGAGTTTACCCAAACCATGCAGCTGGTCTGGATGTAGCACAACACCCTTCTAGAAATTGATAGAAGAAGGTGAAGAAGGAGGAGGGCATTGTATCTAATTACCCTTGTAAATTTAAATCCCCCACGAAATTATAATCCCACTTGAGAAATGTACAAACAAAAACTCCTCTTCGTGACCGCCATTGCTTATATCTAAAACTTTAGCATACAAATAATGTCCTATGAATTAAAATGGAAATCAATGATGTAGAAAAAGAAGAAGAAAAGGAACGGAGACAAGAACAAGAGGAAGGATTCACAACCAAAAACAAGAAGAAGGACAAGCTAGGCTGCCGTTGAACTCCCGCGTTTCCAGTGCGGATAAATATGTCTGCATACATGCACAACTTTCATATAGTTATTGCTCCTGCTGAGCATCAATTGCGTCCCTGCACTGCTAGGAGTGTGTTGTATGCTTGCTCATACTTGCAGCCGACTGTAATATTTGGAGTCCTAATGGGGTGATACCACTCAACTAATGCTAACGGTTTTATGAAATAGATGGATGAATGGTGGCTTGGGGGCAGTGTGATATCACCCGTGTCAATGGATGATTATACCTTTTTAAGGCAAGAAGTCATATGCTCCCTCCGTTTCAAAAATGAGACCTTTGCTGGAAACACAACTTCCAAATGGAGAAATAGAAACCTGATTCAGTCTTATTTCATTTATTTTTTTAGAAAAACTTCTTAGATTTCATTAGAGTTGAAGATGTTCTTTCGTTTTGGTCAATTGGAAAATCAAATCAAACAAAATTGTAACAAAACCAGATGTTTCTATTAATAGAAATTGGAGGGGAGGCATGTGTTTCACTAAAAAAATTCACCTGATATTTCTAAAATTTCGGTGTGCCAGGATTATTTCTAAATCCAGAGATTGAAATCACGAGTTAGAGCTAGGTATATGGCTTTTAGTAGAACTATTCTTAAAACTACTTTGGTAGAATTTGTGTGACCAAGCAGGCCAGCCTGTTTGGATTCACATCTTTTTGTCAAAATTAGTAATTAGGGAATATTTTATATCATAGTGGATGCTTTTCTCAACATAAAAGAAAATTTCCTTTATTCCAAAACTCTAAAATGATTATCATTATTTTTAAAATCGAACAGATTTGGTCTTTCATGTGAGTGAAAGCAACTTGACAAATGATGTGGCACTGACAACAGGTGGAAGCCCAATCAATAGAAAATGAAATAATTCAAGAAATAAAAATTATTTTCAATTAAAATGCATACCTTTGAAAAAAGGAAAAAATTGTTATGTAAAAACAATAAGATTGGAATGTGGAAATGACACAAAAAGTGTAAGGAACATTCATGAGCAATAACTAAATATGGTATATCTCTATGATGATCATAACTTATTTGCGAGTCTATTCTACTGCCCAGATTATTATTTCCAAATACTCCGGGTTGTTTCCTTTTTGCATTGATTTTTTTATTATACCCCCTCTGTTTCACAATGTAGTGGCTATAGATATTTTGGAAATTCTAACTTCATGAACTTTAAACAAATGTGTAGCGAAACATATCAACATATAAGATATGGAATCAATATCATTACATAGATTAATATACATATTTTCATGTTATATTTATTTAGAAGTATATTGTTGTTGATATTTTTATCAATAGTTTTGGTCAAACTTTACAATGTTTATTTTTTTTAGAAAATCTATATGTATTACATTGTGGAATGGAGGGAGTATAATTTTCCATATTTTTTGTGTAACTAATACATTTTG